>NC_056732.1:1504949103-1505299103 GCF_019279795.1 Protopterus annectens | reverse complement strand
CTTGCATGCCTAACTGAGCATGTGCTGTGGGGTTAGGTTCATAGAAAAGAAAAAAAATGAGCAACTGCAGATTGCTGCTTAAATGACTGCCTCTCTCATTTGGCTGTGTCCTTGGTGAATGGGAACTGAATGGGCTGGTTGACATAGGTAGGGGGAGAGAGAGAATCAAGAGGAAATCAGCTCCCAGTACTTAAATAAATAAGCAATAACCAGGCATGTCCAAGGGTCAGCTCCTGGTGTTTTCTGCTGTCCACCTGATAAATCTGGGCCTCTTGGAACAATGTTGCAATTGCCTCATGTACACTGACAACCCTCTCCTCCTAACACCCAACACTACAACCTGTGAGAGATGCACTTATATAGCCAAACTGGAAGCCAAGCCCTCTTCAGCAAAGACTGGACTACACAGTCAAGAGGAGAAGGTTAACACCACACCGCACTCAACACATAGTCCATCAAAACCTGCATCACCCAAACCCACACATAGTAACACAAAACACACACCTACATTCACGGAGGATCTCAATAAAAATCTGCCCAAACAACCGAGACCTCCAAAGCTGAAACATAAGCAACCACCACCCCCCAGCACTACCTGAACGACACATAGCCCATAAAATCAGTGTGCCACTCAACCTCAGCCCATAAGGCAAAACAGCATACCCAATACACTAGTCATTGGCAACTCTATAGTCAGGCACACTGACGTCCCTCTCACCAGGCTAAACAAGGAGAAATATTACTGTCAGCTGCCTGTCGGTTGTCAGGATCCGCCATATAACACACGCACTCAGGTCACTCCACAGCAAGTACAAGCACAAGTATGACTCTGTCATTGTCCATATTGGAGTGAATGACCTGAGACTACCTCCCTGGACTACATGAAAAGAGACATGTTGGAACTCTCTGACCATATGGCCCAGGCATGTATGACACTAGTCCTGAGTAGCATCCTGCCGTCTCCCATAATGATACCACAGTATAAGGACAAAATTATTGACTTCAACATTTGGCTAAGTTTCTGGTGTCATTCAAAGGGGATCCAGTATCTGTCTGTCTGGGATGGCATGATTGACAGGCCACAATGCTTTGTCAGAGATTGCCTGCACCTGTCACCTCTGGGATTCTGGATACCGGCTAAGGCTCTTGCCGCCCCTATGGTGCCTTTTTTAGGCAAGGCTCAAACGTCAAACGCACTGTGAAGACTGGTAGAGATGGGTGGAGGCTGCCAGCCTAGCCAGATAGAATTGTGCAGATATGAATGTTGAACTTAAAACAATGTGGCAACATTGCCATCTGCTGTAAAGAAAGCTAAGTCAAGCATTTCTTGTTGGTCCTTTGAAATTAAAATTATTTCATTACTGCCTTTGATGTTTTACAAGTCAGCTCCAGTCCGACTAGATGAAGGCTTCCTGCCTGTTGATTTAAGGCTAAAGTTAATGACCAGAATTTACATGTGGAATGTTCTTTATTGCTCTAAGTGTAAAAGAATGTAAATGCAGTTTCTGTCAGCCTGGGAACTCCAGGAAAGTGTAGAAGAAGTGATGTAGTGTTTTATCAGAACTGTAGTTTCAATTTAAACTGAGAACCAGAGATTATTAAGCATTTTTGACTTTATCCAACTCAACACTCTGCCTTGCTCTATTAGTAAGTTATTTTAGAAGTGTGTTTTCTTTTAGGAATAACTAGAAATTAGAAAGATTAGACTAAGTGTTTTTCTGTGATGTCAGAACTATACTACTGATTGATTTTAAGTATTTCTATGTGATCTCTGAACGTTTGACTAGCACTGTATAGTACAAAGTATTGTCTTGTGGTTTTAATTATTTATTATTAAATATTTTAAAGCCTTTTAACTGTGGCTGGTTTGTGTAGAGACAATTTAAGCTCTTTAGAGTACTTGTATGCCTTTGGTAAAACTGAACATAGCCACTCTAATAAGCCTTGGCTGTTTAGTTATACTACCAATTGGATAATAATATTGCACAGTAAAAATTGGACATCCTTTTGAGGGCCTTTGAGTAGCTGATAAATATTAGCTGGGTGGTGGCAAGTGGTACTACCGTATAGTTTGGGTAAAAGGGGCACAGCTGGAGAACCTGTGCCAGCCTTCCCCAGAAGTGTCTGTGTGGTTGTATAAACTCTTATCTCAAAGTGTGTGTGTCATCTACTTTGGCAGGGACACGAAGCACTGGTTGGACAGAGAGGGTGTTGGAGATTTTAGCTTGCCCAGCAAGGCTGAGATCTGGACCCTATAGCTGTGCCAGTGGGGAGTCTTATTGGGGACCTGGGGATCAAGGGAGCGACCAGCCTTGGACTGACTGTCATCTCTCTGTGCTCTTAAGGGAAATTGCACTTTACTGTGTGTATTTGTTATCCTTTCCTCATATATGAGATGCCCTCTCTGGTGTTAGTGGTGAGGATTGAGGCTCCTTGATTGCTGGGCCAGGGCACTGGCGTCACACGCACCACCATAGTAGACATAAACAAGCGAAATCTAAGGGTAATGCTACTCAGTGCTAGAAGTCTAAACCTTAAAATGCACACACTCGAGGCTCTCCTTAAGATGGAGAACATCAACATTTGTGCAGTGACAGAGACCTGGTTTAAGGCTCCAGAGAGCACCCCTGCATTACCAAGCTACAATTCTTATCACACTTTTCGGCCACCAAACTTGGATCGAAATACTAAAGGAGGAGACGTGTCCATATTCATAAAGAATATCCACACCTCCAGGCTAGTTGCTCACCATAATGCCTCTGAAATGATCCAAGTACATTTAACACTGGGCAAGACTGCAGTTCAGATTGTAGCATGTTACAGATCCCCTGCTATGCTCCAGGGCGCCCACTCCATGTTTCTCAATATACTGGATAATATCATGGTACATCCCAATACCTTAATTTTGGGAGATTTCAACTACCCCTCCATCAACTGGGAAAACTACTCATGTACTAACTAATTTGCCCAACGTTTTCTGGAATTCATCAGTTCCAACACCCTGAACCAGCTTATCCATACCCCTACCAGGGGTAGCAACATCCTGGACCTGGCCATTACCAATATGGGTAACAGATGCTCCGTGCCAGTGGTCAACTCCTCGCTGGTCAGGTCCTACCATAAGCTAATCACCCAAGACATCCATATCCTGCCCCCCTCCCCATTAAGGAAACCACCGTAAAAAAACTTCTCCAAAGCCAACTTCATGCTTTTTAAGTCAGAAGTGGCAAACTTCATTGCACCCACACAGATGCAAAATAGAGGCACGACTGCTGAATCATATACAAATGCACTGTATAAGCACATACACGAGTGCATGGACCATGCCATCCCCAACAAAACCAAGATGCTGTCCTCCAGAAAAAGGAAGCCAATCTGGTGGTCCCCTGCCATAAACAAGCTCTACTGCTGTGATGGCTTAGTGGTTAACTACTGTGACTGTAGTGTACAAGGTATTGGGTTCTTGCAGAGGCTGTTTATTTCTGGGAACTAATCTAAGGGGGCGGCAAAAGCCAACACTTTCTGGCTAGGCTTATAAATGCCTTCTGGCAGATAGCCTAGTACCTACCTATGAACAACAGAATGAAGCAACTGTTGCAAAAACGAGTAAAGTCCCAGGACTGCAGGAAGTCCCTGGTCAGCATCAGCAAGAAGCTGAGATTCCTCTTAAATCCTCCAAAGCTAATTACGAAAATAAAATCGCCATGGATTCTAAAGTTAACCACAAAGCCTTCTACAGCTATGTCAAGAATCTCAATGGCAACACTCGGATCTGCTCTGAATTATAGGACAATGGCACTACATTTACCGAACCAACTGATATTGTCAACATCCTGGCAGACAGGTTCAGCTAACTTCACCCCCCAAAGAGCCCATACCGGATGATTGCAAAGACCCTGAAATCACAGCCGCACAGCTAAAGACTGCACACTCCAAAGCCAAGAACACAGCATTCATGGGACCGGACAACATCCTAGGCTGCATTCTGCACAAACTACAGAATGAATTGGTACGCCACCTAAGTACCATGTTCAACCATAGCCTCACTTCAGGCTTTGTGCCTATGGAATGGCGCACAGTGACAGTTATCCCACTCTACGAAGGGGTGCCACCACAGACCCCGGGAACTACTGCCCCATTAGCCTAACGAGCCTGGTCTGCAAGGCCATGGAATGCATCATCCTAGAGCTGATAAACAAAGACATAGGTAACCTCCAAACTCTGGTCTCCACTCAGTTTGGGTTTGTAAAAGGTAGCTCATGCCTCCTAAACCTGATTGACTTCTTCAAAGCAGTCACCAGTGCTGTAGACAAGGGTAAGGTGGTGCACACAGCCTATTTTGACCTCGCCAAAGCTTTCAGCACCATTCCCCCACTCTGGCATTATAGATAAACTCACTAGACTAGACATAAATCCCTTTGTCACAAGATGGGCGGCCAACTGGCTCACTGACAGAACCCACACAGTGAAACTAGCCGACTCCAAGTCCGACTTCAGACCAGCGACAAGCGGAGGACCACAGGGTTCAGTCCTGGGTCCTCTCCTGTTCGGTATCTACTTTTCTGAAGTCCAGGATAATACAGGTGGTCTCTGGCTAATGAAATTCGCAGGTGACTGCAAGTTAGGAGCCATAATCGATTGACCTAAGGATGTGGACATTCTACAAAGAGGCCTCACTGAAACTGATGCTTGGTGTCAAAGTCATGGCCTAAAGCTCAATGCCAAGAAGTGGATAGTCATCCGCTTTGGGATTAATACCGTACCTATGAACTACCACATAGGCAGTAGCCTACTAAACACCAAATAGCCTACTAAACACTAAAAGTGTGGTAAGAGACCTTGGGACACGGGTGGATAGTAGTCTCTCCTTTAATAATCACATTGCCAAAGTAGTCAGGAAATCCTTCTAGATGGCACACCTCATCACAAAGGGGTTCTCCTCCAGAAAAAGAGAGGTCATTGTTCCTCTCTACTTATCCCTTATTAGACCCATCATAGAGTACAACGCCCTGTTTGGCATGTACCTCACAAGACATCTTCAACAGCTGGAAAGGCCACAGAAATACCTCACTAAGAGGATTACCAGCCTGAAACAGATGCCATATGCCGACAATCTCAAAAAAACTCCAGCTGTACTCCGTCACATATCGCCTACTCCGTGGCAACCTCTGCCTAACGTACAAAGCCATGTCTAACCCAGACCTGATGGACATGCTACACTTAAAAGAAATCCCAGTCTCTTCGAGCCACACGCTCCAGGGATCTAAACCTTGTCACCACAATAAACGGAGCATGCTGGAGGGGTAGATTCCTGTCCCAGCGACTTCCCTTGCTCTGGAATAGGCTGCCCATTCATGTCAAGCAAAGCTCCTCATAAGCCCTCTTTAAGAGAAATCTTGACAATTGGATGGGAAATAGGAAATTCACCCTGGGGATCACTGCTGTGGCTCTGCTCAACAGGGGCACAGGAAAATAATTTTCTTGGGTGGTGAAAGCCAGGGAACCTCGTTTGGCTAGGCTTGTATAGGCCCCAGGGCCAGTAGCCTAGTACTTGCCTATGATCAGCAGGCAGTAGGGGCAAAAAACTCCCAAAAAAGTGTTATCTTTTTAGATTTCTTCAGGTCGTCAAAGCCTTACAGACATACCTACTTGTGTTATTATGCCTGGAAGTCTAGCTGCTGCTGTTGTCTCTGAAGTAGATGCAGTTTCTGGGAATGGATATAAGGTAGCAGAAGACCTGGTTGACCCCATCAATGAATTATCTTTACAGACATGAAGATGGACATTCTTCAGTATGGCCATTCCCATCCTTGGTGAAGGCATATGAGGTCATGATCTAGGTGTCCTGCTTGTGGATGCTGACTTCACCTAGACCATACTGTTATCTTCTGTACTTAATGGCCACTGCAGTCTCAGCTGTATCATATGAATGGGTGAAAATGCTGATTTTGCAGTGGCTGCAAGTTTCCATTAATTGCAGAGTTTCTAAAGAAGCTTCTCTGTTAGAGTTGTTTTGCTCGACATTGTGTTGGAGACCACTTCCAAAAACCTATTGCTAGACCTCCCATTTTTTAGCCAGACTTTTCACTCTGATGATGAAAACCTCACTGGCAAGACAGTAAACTTGACTCAGCTACCACGGGGTTGTAGATCCCCCTAGAGAAAGGGGCACCTCACTGGCCATTTGGAACTTTGAGTAGTGTCTGTGGCTCTGAAGACCTTTGATTCAGATCTGGTTTTGTTAGCTAATCCTCACTCATTGTATGGCATCTAAACAAGCAAGGACCATGTAATTGTATCCTATCTGCAGGGTACAGTGCTCATCTGACAGTGAATCATAGATAAGAGGCATTGCTTGCTCAACAGTTAACTTCGTAGCAAATGTGAATAAAGTAGTGGAGTGTGGACTCAGAATGCATGCCTGGTATGGATATTCTGGAAGTGAGGTGCTTTGGCGATCAATCAGTTTGCTGCTATAAAGAATGCAACTCTGCAGTTATTCTGTTCAGTGCCTGCAAGGTAAGCTGGATCTGGCAGTGATGGTGTTGTTTGTCTTGTGGCATGGAACATTTCTGTAAAGATTTACAACATTATTGATGATCTCAGTACCTCACAGCAGAGTTCAGGGAAGAAAGATCAAAACTAAGTCTTATCACCCCTTAGTGGCCTATTCGGTGTGGGCTCAAGTCTCATTTCTCCAGCTGTCCAGCTGTATAAGAGATTCTCTTAGTATTATCCATGCAGTCACCCCCACCTCCCCCGTCAGGGTGACTAACAGCTGCTGCTGTAGATGCAGTGATTCCTACAGAACTTCCAGAAGGTGTTTTATAAATGATTGAAGCTCTCAGAAAGCTTTACACTTGGTAGGTTCATCCCTTGAATTTCAAACAGTCATCTTGCCTAAATTGATGAACTTGCAGGTGATTCTGTTTGGGCCACAATGAAGGTGCGCATGTGTTAGATGTTACCACCCATTATGGCATGCTTGTAACCCTGCACCATCTCATCAGGCAGTTCTGTTAAGGAGTGCTGTTTTTCTGTCCTCTTTTTTAGCACCATTCTCCTCCACATAGATTCATAGGACGTTACTAGGCTAATGGCCCTAAGGCCTTTAAAAGCCTAGCCATGTTATACACATGTTCACTAATTGGCCATGGTTAGCTGGTCTTTATTTGCAGGCGAGACTATGATCAACACCAACTTCCTCTGCCCATGAGGGACATAGATGCCACCCCTAGGGTGAATTTACGGTCTACCATCCGATTGTCTAGGTTGTGCTTAAATAGGGTCATTGAGGAGCTCTGCTTCACGTGAATCGAGAGTTTATTCCAGAGGAACAGCAATCTCTGGGAGACATATCTATCTTTCCAGCATGTCCTTTTGATGTCACAGGCTAGGTTGAGAGCCCTGGAGCAAGTGACTGTTGTTCCATTTTGATTTGCGGATGTGCAGCATTTCCTTTAGGGCAGGATTAGAGACTGCTGTGTAGGCCAGGCACAAGTCGCCTGTCAGCAGCCTGTAGGATACAAAGTACAGTGAAAGGGCCTTTTTGGAGCCCGTGAATTTTCTTGGAGAGAAACCTCTGCTGTCTCTCCAGCTGCTGCAAGTGTCTGGTGAGGTACATGCAAAAGGGAGTGTTGTACTTTATTAGTAGTCTGATCAGGGTCGTGTACAGAGGAGTTCTAACATCCTTATCTTGGATGCAATGCCCTTACTCATGAGATGCACAATGTAGAAGGCTTTCCTTACCACTGTGGACACATGGTGATGAAAGTTTAGGTTGCTATTAACCTGTGTTCCCAAATCTCTTACCACTGGGTTTGAGCTTAAGAGGGATGCTGTCAGTATTGTAATTTGAAGGGATTTCCTCTTTTCTAAAGGGGGGAATAATGCACTTTTTTCATTTAGTTTTAGTCTGTGGCTTTGGCACCAATCATTTGTCTGTGTTAGCCCCTTTTGTAATATGCTAACATCATTGGGGACTCAATGATTGTGCCCAGTTTGCAATCATCATTGAAATTTATAAGCCACAGGCTATGTACTTTCACCTGGACTTTCAGGAAATAGATTCCAAACAGTAGAGGGCCCAGCACAGATTCTTGTGTTCTGCCACTGGTAACTGACCTACTGGAAGAGGTGAACTCCCCAGTTCTGACAGTATACTTTTTGTTGGTGAGCCAGTTGGCTACCCATCTACTGACATATGGGTTAATCTTCAGATGGGAGAGTTTCTCAATGATACCTGTGTGGGGGATTGTGTCGAAAGCCTTGGCCAAGTCAAGATAGGCGATATATACTGTTTTGCATTCATCCAGGGCTTTGGTGACATTCTCAGAGTAGTCCACCAGGTTTAATAAGCATAATCTACACTTAACAAAGTCAAATTGGTTCAGGTCAAGAATTTAAAGGTTCCTGTGTCCTTGTTGGTAAGGTCCATGATGATTCTTTCCATGGCCTTGCAGGTAAGGCTGGTTAGGTTTATCGGTCTATAGTTCCCAGGGTTGGTTGAAGGACCACCTTTGTGCAAGGGGATTACTGCTGCTGTTCTCCACTTTGCTGAAACAAAGCCAGTGCTCAGGCTGTGGTTAAAGAGAGTGCCAAATGGTTCCACTAAGTCTTATTTTAGATTGCTTAGTAAGCAACCTGGGATGTTATCTGGTCACATAGTGGCCATGTTTTCGGCCATGGAGAGCTTGGGTATGACCTGCTCTTTGGAGATACTAGGTAGAGGACTGGGTATGGCTGGTGGGGACAGCGGGTGAAGTTTGCGCTAAATCTGTCAGCTTGCAGGTTGGGAATTTCCTTAGGGTCAGTATGAATCATACCAGCCACTATAGGTTTGTCACATAGCTGAGCATTTCCTGTTAGATTTTGGATAGGTAAAGAATGCCTTGTCATTATCCTTAGGTAGGGATGATAAGTTAGCCTCTTAACTAGCTTTAGAGGACTTTACAAGATATCTGATTTACTTGTTCAAGCTGAGGAGGGTATTCTTCCTCTGGTGAGTTGTGTCTTTCGGCTTTTCCCGGTTAGGGGTCGCCACAGTGGAACTCCGGTCCGCTAATGATTGGCAGTAGATTTTTACGTGCCGAGTTGCCAGCTCTGACGCACAACCTTCAACGAAGGTACGCCCATTCACGCATGTCTCCACACAGAAGACGCTCTAGTTGAGAATCGAACAGGACAACGTCTTACTGTGAGGCGACAACGCTACCGCAGCAGCACCACCACAGTATTCTTCCTCTGGTGAGTAAGTTCCTTTTTGTTCTTAGATAACAGTTTCTTCCTTTTGTTGTATAAACTATTTATACTTGAGGTCCACCAGGGTGGCTTGTTTTTTCCTGGTTTTGATCCGGTCAAGTACAGCTGAGAGTGTACAGTTATTTAAGTGACTGTACAGAGCATTTGTGTACTCCTCTTCATAGGAGTCATTACTGGCTGCATTAGCAGGGGGTTTGAAACTTTTTATATCATTGTTTAGTAGGATGTAGTGTGCTTTGGAAACATTTTTCAGTTCTTTTGCTCCTGTGGGGGTGTCAGGTCTGAACGTTACTCTGAATGAGACAGATTTATGGTCTGACCTTACCAGGGAGGGCAACACGCAGGGGGCAGTGCAGTGAACCCCCTCCCCCCATTTTGGTGACTACCAAGTCCAGAGCACTTGAGCCCCTTGTGGGGATACAGACTAACTGTTCCAGGGCATTTGTATCGACAAAAACCAGGAACCTCAGGGCAAGCATGTTTGTGCTCATGTATGTTACCCAATTAATGGAAGGATAGTTTAAATTTCCCATAACCCAAGTCTTTGGTTATATAGTGAGTGATTCTAGCAAGTCCAGGTAGGCAGTGTGTTTCTCTTGGTTCACGGTGGGGTACCTGTAGCTAGCTATGATGTGGTAGAGTGTTTTACCTATAGTTAGTAGGACCTGGAGTACCTCAAGAGAGTCATACTGTTTAACCAGTCTTGAGGTCTGTTTGATTTTAATGAAGATGGATGTACCTCCACCTTTGGTTCTTTCATGCTTGTTTTGGTGTCTGAACATGTGGAAAGCGTTGTAGTCTTGCATGGCTGGGGTGTTCTCTGTGGCCTTGAACCATGTCTCAGCGACTGCACATATGTCAGCATCTTCCAAGGTGAAGAGTGCTTTCAGGGACTGCAGTTTCCTGTTCAGGCTGCTAGCATTAAGCAGCATAACCTTGAATTTGTCTCAAGTGGATTTTTTTACATCAAGAATTTTGTTGTTTTGACATTGCCTAAAAATGGCACTATGGGGAGGCAGGCATCTTGCCAGTATTCAAAAGCCTACAGGAGATAGGTGAAGACATTCTCTGGCAAGGCAGCATGGTCTGTTGACCATATCTTCCCAGGCTGACATTTATTGGACCCCCCTGGATTGACACCAGAAGCTAAGCAAATTGATGAAGTCAATCATTTTTTGTCTATATTGTGGCATCATCCTGAGTGAAGGTTGGATGCTGTTTAGGGCTAGAGTCATACCTATACGGGGCACATAATCTGAGAGTTCAGTCATATCTCTCTTCATATAGTCCAGAGAGGTACATCTCAAGTCATTCACTCCAACGTGGACTATGACAGAGTCATAATGGTAATTGTTTTTGAGTGACTTCAGTTTGTGGGTGATTTGACGGATCCTGGCACCTAACAGGCAGCTGACTGTGACCTTCTCCTTGTCCAGTCTGGTGAGAGGGACATCTGTGTGTCTCACTGTGGAGTTTCCTGCACAATTGGTTTTGAGATGTTTTGCCTTAGGAGCTTATTTGCTGAGACACTGGTGTATATGTTGTTATGTATATTGTATTTTAGTTGTTTTGCAGTGTGTGCAAGTGGTTTGCACTTGGGAGGTCTCTGATCTTTGGTAGGCTTCTATTGAGTACCTTCGCATATGTGGGTTTATGTGCTTTGACCTTGTTTTGTGTGAGAGGTGATGTGTGTGTGTGCTGACAATCTGTTTGATGTCTGGTTTGTCATTACATGAGAGAATTGATTCCAAATTCATAGTGTAATTGCAACTCTCACATGTTGTATTTATTTGTTTTAGTGGTTGTCAGTACACATGAGACAATTACTACATTTCCTCAGGATGCCCGTGTCAGTCAGGCTGGCCGGAGAAATAGTTTGAAACTGACCACCCATTATAGAAGGTTTTTACCATAGCTACTATTGGGGAGTGGGATAGTTTGACTGGTTTTTGTTCTAGGATTAAAAAAGGGTTTATTGTATTAAAGGATAGGAGTGAAAAAACTATGGCAATGCTTCTCAGTGCGCAACTGAGCTGCCCGCAATACAGCAGGGGAACTTGGGAGGGTTCCACTAATAAATGTCTAGTGGAAAATTGTTTTTCAAGGCATTTATGTCTGTACAGGGCACTGCTAAACCTCATTAGATGGTGAGCAGCTGAGAGCAAATACATACAAATGAGAATAAACACTTTTAAGTTATGCTACCAGTGGAAAAGGACACAATGATCTTTCCTCGAGTAATCTCCAGCGAGGCTCAGACTACACACATCTGCCACAAGGATGCAGGTGCAGGGCCTTCCTAATGTAAGGTGGCTGGTGCAGGAATAGTGATAGTGTTACAATACAGTCTAGATTTGGCAGATCTGAGTCCAGTCTATGCTATGTGCTAGCTACTTAAAGCAGCAGAACAGCTTTTTTTAAGTGCAGAAAATCCAGTAAAAATCGGCAAAATGAGACAGCAAAACTGTAAAATAAGGTCAGCAAAGTGCAAAGGAAACTCAAAAAGTCCTTATTTTTTAATTTTAGTAGTGGATGCTTTTGATTTCAGCAGACATTCTCCAGACCTCTGGCAGAAGTCGACAAAAGTTGAACCGCTCCAGTTAAAAGAGTGCAAAACTGCGCAAACGTGAGGCTTAAATATAAACCAGAATAAATAATTTTAGCTGTACTACCAGTGGGAAAGCACATAATGAGCTTTCCTCCAGTAATCTCAAACTCATATGAGGCTCAAACTACACACTTGTGTCACAAGGATACAGCCAGGGCCCTCCTAATGTAAGATGGCTGGAATAGTGCTCAAGTGTTACAGTACAGTCTAGATTGAATTTCATGATTGACAGGCTTTCCCATTTGTCATTTGAGTCCACTGGCTTAGTGGTAGTGAACTTTATTTTTTGGATTGCCGTTTTTCTGGTGGCAATTTCCACTGCTTACAGGAGATCTCAGAACTGCGGGTCCCTCTTGTGTTGGGAAATATTATCTGCTCTTTCACAAGTGTTGGGTAGCTCTTCGTATGAATCCATGTTTCCAAGTTCTCCTGTAGTTATTCATCTCCCTATTTTTTTGTTTACCAGTTTTTTTTGTAACCACTGCATACCAGTCATCCCGATCCATAACAATCTATATCCATCCATTACCCATCACTGGGATAAGAGTTGGCTGGGAGATGCCATCATTCAGGCAGCCATCAGGGGATATTTGACTTTTAGCTTTGGTGGCCTTAACCCCCAGCATGCAGTTGACTGAGCTCCCAGGTGAAGTCATACAGTGGACTGACTGCACGGACCATCCCTTTACCTTCACAAAGGGCGTACCCTCCATCCACCCTTGCCACACCCCAAGAAGCTTGAGCAGTGGTTTTCCTCGGTCACAATCTGAGGAATTGCACCTACTCCATATGCTCCCAAGTGTATGCAGCTGCCCCCCCCAGGAGAGGTGCGTGGGCCATGTTTCTTCCCTCCCTTTTACTTCCTGCCTGGCTCCTCCAGTGCCAGAGCTGCTAACTGAACCCCAGTTGCCTGGGTTGCAGTAAGGATTCCAACTCTGTGCACCATAAAGCCAAGCTTACATCTCCCTGTTTTAATTGCTAGAGCAAAAACTATATTTGAGAGATACCTTTGTACTGTAGATCTATACCTTCAGCTCAGGATTTACCTGAAACAGGTGCACACATTTATGACAGAACAGCTGATCATCTGCTTCACCAGGGAGGAAGGGGCTCACAGTTGCCAGCTCCTGGAGAATGCTGCAGTCAAACAACACTCCACTAAAGGTATAGGTGCTTCCATTGCCTGCTTCAAGAATATTTTCATTGGCAGATATCTGTGCCATGACTACTTGGTCCTTGCTTCAGTCCTTCCCCAACCCTTATTGTGACAACCATTACTCTGGGAGTCAGTAATGCATCTTTTGTTCGTCTGCATTCTAGGATTTGGCCTTTTGAACTTTATTTTTTGGCTCCTTGCTATGTGGGGGTTTTACTGCTTGGGATTCATCCTTTTATCTGACCTATTGAAGAGAGTTTTCAGTGCTAGATGCAGCAGCTATGTTTTTACCATAGGTTCATAGGTAGGTACTAGGCTATTGGTCCTAGGGCCTATATAAGCCTAGCCAAATGGTACCCTGGCTTTTGCCACCCAAGAAAATTATTTTCCTGTGCCCTTGTCAAGCAGAGCCACAGAAGTGATCCCAGGGTGAATTTCCTATCTCCCATCCAATCATCAAGATTTTTCTTGAAGAGTGCTAATGAGGAACTTTGTTTGATATAGATAGGTAGTTTGTTCCAGAGTATGGGAAGTCTCTGGGACAGGAATCTCTCCCTCCAGCATGTTCTGTTTATTGTGGTGACAAGATTTAGTTCCCTAGAGCGTGTAGCTTGGAAGGATTGGGATTTCTTTATGTGGAGCATGTCCAACAGCTCTGGGTTTGACATAGCTTTGTATGTTAGGCAGAGATTGCCTCTTTGTAGGTGATATGTGAAAGAGTACAGCTGGAGTTTTTTGAGACGGTCTGCGTAGGCCATCTGTTTGAGGCCGGTAATCCTCTTTGTGAGGTATTTCTGTGGCCTTTCCAGTTGTTGTAGATGTCTTGTGAGGTACATACCAAAAGGGGCATTGTACTCTATAATGGGTCTAATGAGTGATGAGTAGTGGGGAACAATGACCTTTTTTTTTTCCTGTATGAGAAACCTTTTGTGATGAGGTGTGCCACGTAGACGGATTTCCTGACCACTGTGGCGATGTGATTATCAAAGGAGAGACTACTGTCCACCTGTGTCCCAAGGTCTCTTATCCACACTTTCGGTGTTTAGACTGCCGCCTATTTGGTAGTTCATGGGTACAGAGGTTTTACCAAAAGGGATGACACTGCACTTTTTGGCATTGAGTTTGAGGCCATGGCTTTGACACCAGGCATCTGTCTCAGTGAGGCCCTTTTGTAGGATGCCCACATCGTTAGGAGTTTTGATTATGGCTCCTAGTTTGCAGTCATCTGCAAACATTGTTAGCCAAAGGCCTTCTATGTTAAACTGTACTTCAGACAAGTAGATACCAAACAGGAGAGGACCCAGGACTGAACCCTGTGGTACTCCACTTGTCACTGGTCTGAAGTTGGATTTGGAGTCTGCTACTTTCACAGTGTGGGTTCTGTCAGTGAGCCAGTTGGCAACTCATCTTGTGACATAGGGATTTATACCTAGTTTAGTGAGTTTGTCTATAATTCCAGAGTGAGGGATGGTGTCGAAAGCCTTGGCAAGATCTAGATAGGCTATGTGAACCACCTTACCCTCATCTACGGGTTTGGTGACCGCTTCAAAGAAGTCTATCCAGTTTAGGAGACATGATCTGCCTTTTACAAACCCGAACTGGGTAGGGTCCAGAGTTTGGAGATTACCAATGTTATTGTTTATAAGTTCCATGATGATATGCTCCATAGCCTTGCAGACCAGGCTCGTCAGGCTAATGGGGCGGTAGTTCCCGGGGTCCATGGTGGCTCCCCCTTTGTGGAGTGGGATAACCGTTGCTGTGCACCATTCATTGGGCACAAAGCCTGAGGTGAGGCTATGATTGAAGATGGTACTTAGGTGGGGTGCCAGTTCATTCTGTAGTTCATGTAGAATGCAGCTTGGGATGTCAGGTCCCATGGATGCTGTGTTCTTGGCTTTGGAGAGTGTGTTTTTACCTGTGCAGCCGTGATTACAGGTACTTTGCATTTTTCTGGTATAGAGATGGGCCCTCAGTGAGCAGACCTTCCTTGATGGGTCTGTAATAACCTGCTGTTTTTATTCTGTGCTTGGAAAGCTCATCCATTCACCCTCAGCAGTTCTGTAAGCTGAGCAAGTATTTGCTTAAGTGTTATTTGTTAGTTGCGTAGATATCAGATCTACATTGTTTTTCATGATTTACAGGAAAGTACTTACTCGGTGATTGACCTGGGAGACCTAGGAGATAAGCTTGCTCATACATTTGGCACATAACACAATGGATAATGCCAGCACTGGATATACATGTCCTTGAGTGCTGGAGCTTCCAATGGAAAAAAAAAAATCTTAGACTGTGATTAGTGTAGAGGATGAACCCACAGTTCTTGGCCCACCAAGGAAGATCCCCTTATAATTACAGTGATACTGTAAAAGTATGTCTGTTAATTTTAAAATCCATAATACTAGCAAGATTAGTAAATGTTACTTTTATACAGAAATAAAACCATTACAGAAATAAAATTTTGTGTAATGTGGGTCAGCTGCACAGATTTATGCATGCATTTGTCTTTGTTATTTAATTATGTATGAATGTATTTTTGTTTCTTGAATGGGGAATTCCAACTGGGCTTAATACCCCTTGTCAGCAGAGGCCTGGGGAAAAGAGCTCCAAAAAATGTTTTTGACAGTTAATACTGCTATATTTACAAGAATATATTACTTAAGATCGAAATTACATTTAACCTCGTAACAGTAAACAGTCAAATTTAGCATCATTATATTTCTAGGAATAATCACACATAATCCACATTAGAATGATGATTACTTACTTCAGATGTTTTGAGAATTTCACAGAAATGAGAGAGAGAGAGAGAGAAAGAGAGAGCGAGAGAGAGATTGGATTGCTGAGTAGGATTAACAAAGTGTAACAACATATGCAGCTGTACGATTAAGAAATGAGTGAGGGGAGGAGCATAGGTAAAGCTAAGAGTCATTGAGAAGAGTTGTGTTTCAAGTTGTGGCAGTGTGTTCTGTGATATTGTATGAAGGAATACATGGAATTATTTTGATTGTTTAAAAGAAGGTGGTGAGCAATGGAAAGTTTTATATTGACATAGCTGTTAGGGATCAGAGCACTGTGCCAGTGGACAACTCATAAATGGCTACTTGCTGAAATGTCAGGCAGCCAACTGCCATTGTTTATGTACTATGTCCAAAGTAGCACAACGGAGGGGTAATTCCCCGTATTTTAGAATATGTATGACCATGGTATTAGAATGCATAGTTTGTGGGGTTCATTGAGGTACCAGAAGGGATTATTTCCCTCCAAAACCATTGCCAGATCCTCAGATGTTTTAGCTACAGCTTTGTGTTCAGCAAGCTGAAGGCAAGATGAACTGTCTGTTGATGAGCATACCAAAGGTTGATTGAGTCAACTCAAGTTGTGGCGTGTGTGTGTGTGTGTGTGTGTGTGTGTGTGTGTGTGTAGCTGTCAGAAGTTATGGTTGCATATTCATTCAAGAATGAAAATATTTCAATTCTGCTATATACATATACCCATATTTTGTTACTTTTTTTCTTGTACATATTAAATGCCCCCAATTTTATGACTCACAGTGACTTAAACAGTTTATATTCTGTTGTGTTATGTGTTGTTTTCAGGTTTAAAACTCAGTCATCTGACTCTGCCAAACAAAGGTACAGTTACGGACAATGGTGTTGCCTTCCTCTCATTCCTTGTGGGATTGTCAGACCTTGACCTGACAGATTATACACTTGTTACAGATGAAGGCATCAGACACATCTGTAACCTGCACAGGTAAGTCTATGCAGTTGTATCTGAGCAGATGCTGATGGTAGGATATTTGCAGTTCTTGATGCAGTGTGCCCTTCTAAGCTGGTAAATCTCTGCATACCTTACAGCATAGCTGACACTGCATTTTTATTTGCCATTTTTTGTAATGAGTTGAGTAGTTCAAACAGATGCCTTTTTTGCAATTATGAGCTTTTAATTGAACTTCAATATATACACAAATGTAAATAAAGTGCACAGAGTTGATGTAGCAGTCTGATACATGACAGTTCAGTCATTAATATTGTTGCACATTTGATAAAAAAAATAGCTACATAAAAAAATCACAGGAAAAAACTTCGAGGAATACTGCATATAACAGGTGGCAGGTTGGAATTTATACTTTAATTGTACTGTTTCAGTAGATTTCTCATATTGCAACCCTAGCATCAGAGGCAGCCTTGTGTACACGATAAATCATATTTTTGAAAGCAGAAAGATGTGTTTTTATAGTCAAAATTCAAAAGTATCCCATGTCACAAAGGGTCACATTTTGTGTTTTAGTCACAAGGATGAAAACAAACAAATGTGCAACAAAATCTAGAAGATTTAGGATTTTTGCCTGGAAGTCTTTGCATAGATCTTTTATACCCCATGCAGACTCCATATAATTTTCCTCAGATAAATGACAAATGTTGAAGGTGTAATGACGAAGAAAGAAGTACTTGGGAGCATATGTTCCCAGAGTGTAATGAGATGGCGAACTTTATAAATTTCCTGCAAATTACTCTTTCAGGAAAATGAGTGTGTAACAGAGGAAATGATTTTCTGAGCTGGAATGCAGGATCTGAATTAAATAGACATAGTAAGGCCTTGTTAAGTTTAATTCTGGTGGCTGCTAGAAAAGCAGTTATTAGAACATGGAAATTAGAGTCTAAGCCAACTCTACTTAAAGTAGTTAATTTGATGCCATTGTTATCTTTTGTTTCTTCTATCCCTATTGGAGCTCCTCTAGCAATTAGTATACATACTCCTCTTTTTCTTTGTCCGTGATATTATGCTGAATGCCCATCCTGAAATCCTTTCTTTAGCAAATTCACATGCTCACTTCTTCCCAGATGTGTTTGCTATAGCATTGCTATTTGCACTCTGCATTTATTAATATAATTCACAACTCTTTACCTTTTTATCTGTACCTGTGAAGCCATTCACATTCTGAAATAATATGGGTAGTGTATCTATTACGATAAGAAGTTATTATGCTCATCTATTATATATGTCAGCTTTTTTTAAATGTCTTTGTGTTACATGCACTGACTAGTGTTGGGCAGGTTGATCTTTTATACAGTTGTTTCTTGTCATCTCTGTTAGCACCTTTGTCACATTTTCCAAGACTTTTTGTTTTAAGGAAACAGACAACAAAAAAACAAACACACTCCCATAAAATCCCATAACCTATTAACTTAAAACAAACACAAAAACTGCGTAAATCTTCAAATAATAAAGTTTAACTCTCCAGATAGGAACAATTGTCCCAAATCAGCAGCTGCACCCATAGATGCTACCTAACATAAAATTGAGGTTATCCATATTATAACCCACTCTTCTACTTATACTAATTGCTGTCTGCTCTTGTCTTTACTCCCCTCCCATATGTGAAAACAGCTTGTATGCTTTTAGCCTTAAGAAAAAGTGCACTGGATAGCTTTAAATAAAACTAAATTATGCACTGCACATTTTCTAAATGCATTGAGGTATTTAGGTACCAGGAAATGGCGATCTCTTATTCACTTCCAGTAATATCAAACTGCTTGCCCCCTGTACCTTTTAATTTTTCGATCTGAAATAGTTAACTTCATTTGATCAGCAACCTGTGGGTTACGGATCCGATACGGATCCGAGCCGGCAGCATACCAAGCTAAAGATCTGAGCTCCAAGCTCCACCCCCTTACCCATACTACCTTGCAACCTCCTTCCAATCCTCAGATCTCGTTTGCTGCGGCTTGGCCAAGCACGGGATTTTTCGAGCTCCAGGCGAGTGTAACTAATTCTTGTAATTTTCTTAAAATATTTTCTTAAAATATTTGGGTAGATAGTGGTAGCAGTGTGTGTGTAGTATTTTCTATATTTCTTATATATTAGTTCTATTTGTAACCAATCTATCCCCCTCTTATCCTTGGTAAATCTCTATCCCCTAGTAGGCCCTTCTTTCCCTTTAGGTGTGTGTGTGTGTGTGTGTGTGTGTGTGTGTGTGTGTGTGTGTGTGTGTGTGTGTGTGTGTGTGTGTGTGTGTGTGTGTGAAGGGTATGGCTGAAAGCCAGAAAACTAATTTTTCTAAGTGTACTGAGTGTGGCCATAAGCGGTCACCAGCGGATGGTCACACTCAGTGCGTTCTTTGCATGGGGGGTTTTCACCTTTCCATAGGCTGCCAGATCTGTGCAGCCTTTAACCCCCAGGCCTTGCGAGATAGGAAGAACAAGCTGATTTTAGCGGGTCTTCTACCCGCAGAATTAGCTTCTTCTTCCTCTTCTCCCTCTGTAGTGACAACCGCGGCTGTGGTTGCCCAACCATCTGGCCCTCCTCCCCTGTCTGGGAATCACCATCCCACCTCATCCCAGGGAGAGCGAGAGGCAAAAAAGGACAGAAAAGAGAGAAGGGAGAGAGAGAAAGAAAGAGAGTGTCAGAGAAGCCACAAACGGCGGACTGAATTGGACCCCTCGGCCCCTCCAGCTAAGGTTCTCTCCTCTCCATTAAAGATTACCAAGCCTCCTTCCCCATGGCTCCGTTCCCCACGCTTCTCTCCGGAGCTGGAGGAGGAGGCCCGACCATCTTCGAAGTTGTCGCGTCGGCCTCCCGGTCGGCTTCAGCGGCCTCTTCCAGATCTACTCGTAGCCTCTCGGAGGCAGATATGGACCGGATGATGCATTGCTTCCTGCAAACTCAGCTGCAGATGGGAGTGTTGTTGCCTCCCCCCGGGGGGGGGGTCAGCTACACTGTTTGCCCTAATAGCTCCTTCTCCGATCTACTACCGGGTTTCGGAGTCTTCGGATCCGAGGAGTCTTGGAGTCAGGGAGTCGGCGCCGATGGTTATTGCTACCTCGACGCCGGCCATGCCCTCAAGCTTATCTGATCCCTTTTTGGATCTGAGCTCTCAGAGCCGAGCGCCAGGTATGGGATCCGAGGGGGGCGAGTGTGTCTTTGGCTCCTTTGCGAGAGCACACTGTCCACTCGGATTCGAGCACTTCGGCTCCAACACTGATCCCTTCGGATCCGAGGGTGCCAGCCACCTGTCTTAGAGAGGCCGGTTCCCCATCGGCATTCAACGTTGTGGAGAGGATTCTCTCTAGAGGATAGAGACCCCTCACTCTTTCCTCGGGATCCACCCCCGCTCCCTCACAGCTCGGTTTGTCCTCCATCATTCAGTCCCAGGGACAGCCTGTGTTGTTGACACCCCAGCCAGTTCCCCTGGAGGAACATGAATCTGTTGGTGAGTCCCCCTCGGACAGTCCCCCCGATTAGATTCCTTACCAACACCTGTGCAAAAGGAGGCACTTGGACTCCCCTGAGTCCCTCACCGAGGATACCAATTTGGAGGAAGGGGAAGGTTCTCCCAAGTCACCCCCCGATGATGTCTCTTTGGGAGACATTATGGAAATGCTCTGCCAAGGTGGGGGGGTGGTCCACCAAAAATCCTTCCTTGGACGAGTCGGTATTCCTGGAGGCTTTCGACACAGGCCCATCTACCTCTTGGGTGTCCCCCCTGGCTGACCCCCTAGTCGACCTGATTACCACCAGGGTGTGGAAGGAACTGGACACTGTAGAGCTTATCCCAGGAGGCCCGACAAGATTCTGAGCCCCCCTGCAGACAGAGCTTCATGGAGCAAGGGTTCCCCTGTAGATGCCATGGTGGTGGCGGCAGCCACCATAAAGGAACTAGCTCAGAGCAGTTCTTCAGTCCCATCCCCCTGACAAGGAGTCTCGGGCAATGGACCGTATTGAAAAGCGGATGTTTGCTTCAGCTACCTTCTCTATTAGGGCGCTGAATTACTTGGCCCATGTAATCAGACTGCAGCGGGACCTGGTTAGAGAGTACACGGAGTCTCCCCCAGAGTCCATGTCAGCCGAGGATAAACGGACTTTCTCGGCTCGTATGGCCACTCTCAAATCAGTGTCTAATACGTCTATACGGCTACTCTCCCACGCCACGGAAGGAGCCGCTAGAGCTAGCCGGTCCAGTATCACTTTAAGGCATCATGCCTGGCTTCGGCTTTGCGATTTCTCGGAATCTTTCAAGGCATCCTTCGCGATTGCACCCTTTGACGGGTTTACCCTGTTCTGGTCCAGAGCGAGAAAGATGGAAAATGCTGTCAGCCATCGGAATCCGCTTTTCTACCCCTCAAAGGTCCTTCTCCAGGAACCAGCAAGGGCAGAAGAAGATGTGCTTCCGGAAATCTCAGCAGGCCCGGAACGCTCAGGACTCCTTCTCCCCTAGAGGCAGAGAGGGACAAGGTGGACGCCAGCCCAGAGGCAGAGGGGGTCCGAAGAACTTCGGGTCACGGGAACCCTTTTCCGACCGACCTGCTCAGCAGCTCTGAGGAGTTGCCTGACTGCTCCTCTCTGGAGGCAGTCGGGGGGCATTTTTCAAGGCACCTGGCTCAATGGGAGTCCATCACGACAGATCGCTGGGTGCATCAGACAATATCCAGAGGCTATTCAATCCCCTTCATAAACAAGCCCTCTTACTCAAGGCACCTCCCAGATGTTCCACCCACTCAGAGGGAGGCTACGGATTTGGAAATATTAAAGCTGTTAGAAAAAAGAGCCATCCAGTACATGCCCCCAGACCAGTCCGGATCAGGCATCTACTCCAGGTTCTTTCTGGTGCCAAAAAAGACGGGGGACTTGAGGCTGATTCTCGACCTGTCAACAATGAACCTTTTCATTGCCAAGGAGAAATTCCGGATGGTCACGCTCCAATCCATCCTCCCCTCTTGCAGGAGGAGGACTGGATGTGCTCCATAGACCTCAAGGATGCAAACTACCATATTCTCATGGGCAGACGGTCTGGGAGGTTTCTCCGCTTTTGGCTAGGGGCCAGTCATTACCAGTTCAGGGTCCTACCCTTCGGTCTCACCACAGCCCCCAGGGTGTTCACCAAGGTCATGGCAGTTGTAACGGCCCACCTGAGGCTCCAGGGCATACAGGTCTTCCCGTACCTAGACGACTGGCTCCTCACTGTCCCCACCAGGCATCTGCTCTCTCTAGCCAGGGACTTCTTCCTCCGTTTATCATCCCAGTTGGGGATCACTATAAATGTCAAGAAGTCTTTCCTCCAACCTGTTCAGGTTATAGACTTTATAGGGGCCAGGATAGATTCCCTTCAGGTCAAGGCTTTCCTAATGCCAGACAGACTTCACAGCATGACTCTAATGTAGTAGCTCTTTTTCTGTCTCCTGCTCCCCCAGCAGAGTTAGTCCTGAGACCTTTGGGGTCCATGGTGGCAGTGATCAATTTGATCCCTTACGCTCGTCTGCACATGAGGGTTTTACAGGGTTTTACAGTGGACTTTGCAAGTACAGTGGTCCATTCTACACCATCCACTAAACTTGCCGATTCCCCTCAGCAGGGTTTGCAGGGACTCCCTCATGTGGTGGCTCCAATCCTGAGCCCTTCGGGAAGGACGACTTTTTGTTAAGCCTCTACCCCAAGCCACAGTGACCACGGATGCCTCCCACATAGGGTGGGGGGCATTGTGCAGGCAGGACTGTCCAAGTCACATGGACTCAGAGAGAGACCGTTCTGCATATAAATGGTACTGGTGATGAGGGCGGTCCTTTTAGCGTTGCAGGCCCTTCATGCCTTCCTTCCTCCGGGGACTATTGCGATCCAGTCAGACAATATGTCGGTGGCCTAGTATATCAACAAACGGGGGGAACCAGGTCTTACTCTCTTTGCCAAGAAGCCATGAGAGTTTGGAAATGGGCGATCTCCACCAACCGCTTCTTGTTATCGATGTACATTCCGGGTCGGTCCAACATTCTGGCATACACATTGAGCAGAACTATTCTCTCCCCTTACAAGTGGTCTCTGAATTCTTCTGTAGCGGAACAGATCTTCCTCAAGTGGGGTCAGCCTTGCTGCAATCTCTTTGCATCGCCTTCCAATGCGAAGCGCAGCGAGTTTTTCGCTCTAATTCCTCCTTTAGGGGAAGCCCCCAGAGACGTTCTAGTCCATGCTTGGCTGCCCAGTCTTCTTTATGCGTATCCAACACTTCCGCTGATGACGGCATTTTTGCAGAAAGCTCATTGGTTGGGGAGCAAGATTATCCTCATAGGCCCATTCTGGCCTCATCAACTCTGGTTCCCCTGCCTATAGTCTCATCTCATAGCTCCTCTCTGGATCTTGGATCCCATTCCGGATCTGATCTCTCACCCCTCGGGAATGGCCTCTCCGAACCTGGATGAGCTCAAGCTGTCAGCTTGGCTGATCCATTTCCCTTAGTTTCCAGGACTCCCGGTATCTCTTCCCTAGTCAAGTCCATTCTGGTGGTGGCACATAAACCCTCTACCAGGAAGATTTACAATAGTAAATGGAAACGTTTTTCCATTTGAGCTTCACATAAGAACGTTGATCCTTTTACCGCTCCTATTCCAGCGGTTCTAGAATTCTTGTCTCATATTTTTCAGCATGGGGCCAGTTCATCTACTGTAAAGGTTCAGCTGGCTGCTATTTCCCATTTCCATATTGGGGACAACTTTGGTTCTCTCACTGCTACCAGAATTTGTAAGGCCTTTCTAAACGGTGCCTTTCTTTTGAGACCTTCTATTAGAAATTCATCCCCACCATGGGACCTGACCTTGGTTCTTCAGGCGTTCGTCACACCTCCGTTTGAACCCGCAGCTTCCGTTGATCTGAAGTTCTTGTCATGGAAGACGGCCTTTTTGGTAGCCATTACCTCAGCCAGGAGAATGTCAGAGCCTCAGGCTCTTTCTATCAAACCTCCATACCTTGTATTTCACAAGGACAGGGTATCTCTCAGGACTAATCCCTCTTGTCTTCCCAAAGTTGCTTCTGAGACGAACATTAATCAATCCATTAATTTGCCATTTTTTTCCTCAATTACCAGAACAAAGGGGAGTGTAAACTTCATTTACTGGATGTTCACAGACAGTTACATTTTATTTACACAGGACGGCTGTCTTTCGTAAATCTGACCAACTTTTCGTCTCCTTTGCAAAATCTTTTCTAGGGAAACCGATTTCTAAAGTGATCCTTGCCAGATGGATTTCGAGTTGTATCCTCTTAGCATATAGAGAATCTGGCTTGCCAGAACCAATGGAAGTTCATGCTCATTCTACACATTCTATGGCAACGTCTGCTGCATTCTGGTCTAGAGTTTCCCTGGATGACATTTGTTCAGCGGCTACCTGGGCGTCCTCTCACACCTTTATTTCTCATTATAAGCTAGATTTGGCTAGAGGAAGGGCTGCTTTTGGCTCTGCAGTGCTCCAGAATATTCTTCCTTGAGGGCCTCCCAAGATTGGTAGCTGGGGACTCTGTCCCACAGGTTGCTGATCAAATGAAGTTAACTACTTCAGATAAAGAAGTTATGTACTCACCATAGCATTATGAGTAGGTAACTTTATTTGTCAGCAACCGTCCCTCCCTCCTTCCCCCTAACCTGAATAGTTATTTAGTTGAACTCGAGGTTTGGATGCTCGAGTTTTGTTTGTCTCTGAGTCAGGTTTTCTCAGGTTGTTAGTTTGTTTTGTTGTTTGTGCAGGTGGCAAACGCGATCTGAGGATTGGAAGGAGGTTGCAGGGTATTATGGGTAAGGGGGTGGAGCTTGGATCTTTAGCTTGGTATGCTGCCGGCTTTGATCTGTAACCCACAGGTTGCTGACAAATGAAGTTACCTACTCAGATGGAACATTATGGTGAGTACATAACTTCTTTTTTCTCTCCACAAACAATGTCCAGAGCTCTCGAGAGTTATTGTCTGCACCTGTAGTCAGCTTGACTCCATGGAAACATAAGAACAGAATGTACAGCTGCCTCCAGCTGCAGACTTCTCAATTCACACTGAACATTTATTTGCTACAAAAAAACTTTTCACCACATCCACTGTGTTCTTTCATTTCTACAGCACACATGCTTACACAAGAAACGTATTACTAGATTAAGCCAAGGGCATTAATCCAGACATTCACCCTTGCAAAAGCCAGAGTAAACATCTCAACTCTACTTATATTATTATCAGTGCACTTTTAAACCCCATCCCAGCATCCCAAGTTTACAGCATATTGACTGGAATGTGCTTTTGTCCTGCTTTTCTTCTCTTTTTACATTGTAATGCCTATGTTTCTTAAAACTAAAAAAGAAATAGTGCTTGTTTGCTTTACTGTTTTTATCACATATAACAATCATTGAAAATATTTTACTGTATAACATGCAAGTTACATCATTAAATATTTTTGTACAAATACTGTTAAGAACAAAATCGTTTTACTTATAGTTACACATTTTTCCTTCTTTTTCTCTCTTTTAGTACCCTTCCAAATATTAATGACTTGAAGTGGGGTGTATATCTTTCGGTCCCCTCAGAAGTTTAACAAAGTGAATAAAAATCCAATCTATCTCGACCACTTTTCCTTGTAAAGGCATACTTCACAAATGTGATTGATGCTTTATAGTTCACATTTTTCACTAATTTCTGTGTTGCTGGTCTTGTTCTTTTTCATTTCCCTGTTCTTGTTCATTTCCCTCTCCCAACCCCAGACTCCAGTTCAAGTCCAAGGTACTTTCAGTTAACTCCTTTGTTTTTTCTGTCTCTCAAGCATTTTCCTTTTGAACATTGGGAAAGATTTCAGTGGCAAATTCTCTCTATGGGCTTTATTATCAGAAGAATGATAAGCACAGTCCCCTTCTGCTTGAATAGCCCACATTTGTTAGACAAACTTTTGTATTAACTCCTTATCTTTTTGTACATTAAAAAATGACTTTGGTCCTCCAGAAAAAAATATTCTGGAGACAACTGGTTATAGCAGGTTGAATCTCACACCTGCTTCTCAACATATAAACTTTCTTCACTTCTGCCTGGTGTACAGCGAGTAATCATTTTCCGCAAACGTGTACTGTCTCCAGTTTTAGTACTTTGCCCTTCTGCCACAGTTTTGTCAGGATCAACTCTTTCTGGTGGTATGATTGCATCTTTACTAATACAGGTCTTGGCTGCTTTCTCATGCTAAGGTTTGGAGCATACACATGAACAAATCCAGCTGTGGAATACCAGTCCAGTTGCTTATTTGTGCTTTCATAAAATTAATCCAGTTTGTTTCTTCCAGTTTCTCTGGTACAGCAGAAAATCTCAGGGTTTCTCCACGTGCCCAGTCCTCTAACTGTACCATTTTTGTAACAGCTCTTTTTTAAGCAGCCTCATATTCAAACAGCTTTTTCTTCATTTTGACCTCTGATTTTTGCAGTTTTATCAGTTTGTCTGAATAGCTGTTTAACTCTTCCATTTTTCCAACCTTTTTATTTGAGTTTATATTTTTCAACAGTATTTCATTTATTTTAATCAGATCTGAGTACGTTTGGTTTATTTTTTCTCTAAATTACTGGAAGCCATCTCTTGTACTAAAACTGGAGTTTGAAAAATGCTTTTTGCTGAACAGCTGCAGATTCTTTTCACCTTTTCTAGCTGATTTATTTTCAGATTCTCTAGGTTTCTTCTTTGCTGGCATCCGGACAGTGTACTTACTAGCCAGTAACTGAATTTTACTAAAACTGTCTCATTTACTAGACCTTACCTCTCAGTTTCTTTTTTCACACTGAGAGAGCTGAAACTGAGCTGTTGATCATGTGCAGCCATCTTGAAAGTCGATTTTGTAAATTCTTTCAACCATGATCTTAACTCTGTTATTGTTTAAGAGGCAGGTCGATAGCACCCAGTTATTGATGTCTCCTTATATTTACATTATGTTGAAGCCAGTATTATTTCCTCTTTATCACTGTTATAAGTCATATGTGCCTTATAACAATTCCTTAAGTTAAATGAAACTCCACCTCCTTTTGATTCCTTTCTAAAATTGTGCAAGGAGGTGTAGCCTGTAACTTACAGTGACTTATTTGATGATTTATGCCTTGATTCAGTAATGATGACAATATCATCCAAGTCCTTGTTAAATACTAAAGATGGTTCATCAGTTTCTTTTTATTCAGGTTCTTGCATTAGTCACCAACACCACAAGTCTGTTATCATCCTTAACAATTAGGTTTCTCTTTACAGGACTATCAAGTCCAGTTCTAAAGGTTTTACACAAGGCTGCATAATGTCATGTTTTAATACAGTTTAAATGATGCATAGGAGGATTACCCCTCCAACACAGAAAATATTTCTCAGATACCCCATTTATCCTGTTTAGGGACAAAGGAGAGCTGGATTCTGTTCCAGACAGCAACAAGCAGAAGGGCATGAACTAATTCTGAATGCACTGAAGGATGTACATGAACATTCACACCTATGGGTAGCATGTTCCTGCTGTTCAGCAGACATCATGACTTTGGGATGTGTATGGAAAGTGGAGCACATGGCAAAAACTCACATGGACACACAGGAAGGGCATGCTGACTCTGCGCAGAGGGCACAATGGCCAGGAACCAGACTGAGTAACCAACTGACATGAGATAGCAGAGCTAACCACTGCATCACTCTGCTGCTTCTTGCAAAAATGAATGATTTACATTTTATATTAGATAATCTCTGATTTTAATTATGCATTTTTGAAGTTATCTTTAAATGTCATTGTTCTGACATTCAGGATGCGTGAAGTTCTTGAGTTGCGTAATTTCATCTTTCTTTCTGTTTTCCAGTTTACATATTTTAACTATAGTTGTGTGCCATGAAATTATTTTGAGCACATAGAGTCAGTCCAAAAATTCCTGTGGGTTATGAATGTGTCACTCATTTCTTTTTTGCATGCTGTTGCCTCTGCTGTTTTGGTGGAATGGTTGTATTCCTTCTAAGTTTTGTAGTAAAAGTTAGTCTTTGTCCTATTTAAAGTAAGCTCTAAATACTGGGGCTAACCAGGAGAATAACTTACCATCTAACTTCTCATGATGAATAAAAAAAAAACGTTTTCTCTCGTTTCAGTTTCTCTAAATGCTTAAGTTTTTGACATGAATGAAAAAACATCTTCTCTTTGTTTAACTTCTCAAAATGTTTAGGTTTTTGACAGGAGTGGACCCTGTTCCTAAGTCAGGGAATAATTAAAGTTTATGAAATCAGTATTGCTTCATTCTTTGATGATGGCCAAAAGTGCTCTTCTTGGCACCCACAATGTGAGCAGAATTGCCTCTTTCTGCACAGTTCATACAGAGTTACATGCATTGGTAACACATTCACGTACAACTAAATTCATTTTTACTAATCCTGTTGCTCATATTACTATTGGAACTGTGTGGTTATCTTTCTTCCACGTTGCTATGTCTCCTGCTTGGAAATCCTGGTATTTTAAAATATCCTGCAAAAAAGGTGTGTTAAATATTCTAATGTGGCGTTGCAGTAAGAGATACTTTTCACATCATGTTTGACTGAAGCAATGGGTAATGATAACTTCAGCGATGTTTGTAAAGAACACCACCATGCCTGCAAATTTATTTATTTATCTAACATTTATTAACCAGGAAAGTCCGACTTGGAACAAAGCCAATTTTCAGCAAAGACCCAGGCGAGAAATGCTCCAGACGCATGTCTTTGTAAGATGGGAGGAAACCAGAGCACCTGGAGGAAATCCACACAAATGCAGACTCCGCACAGAAGGCACTCCAGCCAAGAATTGAACCGAGAACCTCTTGCTGTGAGGTGACAGTGCTATCTCTGCACCACTGCGCCATCCATAAATAAATAAATAAATAAAATTCAACTGCAACTAAATTCATTTTTACTAATCCAAATTATTTTTTTCTTGCAGAAACTGAGGAAGCCACAGAACAAAACAGACAGAATTTTGAAGCGGTTACTATTAGAGTGAATAGTTTTTTCCCTGATTAGTTATGATCTAATCCATTACAGAGTGTGTTTTTTCGGGTCTATGTTAGAACACCAAACATTCAAAATGTCAAGTGTTCTAATATCGAACCCTACCAATCGAAAATACCAAACATCAAACGTTCAGAACAGCGAATTCTTTCCTAGGGAAAAAATTTGCTGTTCCAAAACACATACAACACAACACAAGCACACCAAACACACAGCAATACACACACACACACCTAAAATCTTACACCTAACCCTACACTAAAATATACACACACCACTAACTATCCACTTACCTTAAACCAAACCCTAACCCTAAGGTCCGTCACTATTGCACACCTCAACTGCACCCTAACCCTAACTCACCTAACCCGCCCTAACCCTCATGTCCACACAATCGCACACATACCTAACCCGCACTCAATCACACACTTACCTGAACCCGACCCGTAACTTTCCAACAGAGTGCTGAAAATACCGAAGCAACAGAAACGGACAACCAAATTCTTTCCCTAGTAAATAATTCGGTTTTCTGCTTCTTCGGTAATTTGAGCATTTGCTGAAAATGGGTCGATATTAGAACACTCAACATTTTAACTGTTTGGTGTTCTAATATAGATCCTGTTTTTTCAGATTCTAGATTAAGTTTAGTTGAGGTAGTTAAAAGTGGTCCAAGTGAATGTTTATTGAAAGTGTCGCTCAGTACTTTTTTTCTTTCGGAACACCAGTGAGTGTTTATGCCACCTAAAATGACACAGTTACAGTTGTTTACTTTATTAGTTAAGGCACTGGAAAAGAAAAAAAATCAGTATCAACTGTTAGCTTAAGGTGGCCTCTATTTATCATTCATGATTTTTTCTTTCAGGCAGTGGTGTTAAATGGGAGCTTTGCAGTCCCTTTTCATTAGCAACAGAACTTCAACTTCCCCTTGAAGTTTTGCCAGGTCTTTTGTTTTGGAAGGCATAAAATGTTATTCAAGAAAATGAGATGGCTTAAACCAAATCTTTCTGATTTAAATAAGATTTAATTTCTGTGCACAGTCCAAGTTATAAACTGAAGAAATTTATTGTTCAGCCTTCAAGTATTTACTTTGGGAATTTTAGGCCTTTTCTTGATGTTATGCTTGAAGCCTTTCCCTTTAGGAAAGTATTCTATACAGTAAGAACCAGCAAGCTAAGGGAATTTATACGAGGAGTAACAGGTTTTTTTGGTCAAATCTGCATTTGTGAAAATACTGCTAAATGCAGATAACTGACATGCTGCCAAAGTATGACTTTTGGCACTGTTTGATTTGTCAGTGATGGGTGTGTCAGCTGTGGTCTTTGTGAGGATGCATTTTAAACAAAAATAGACACTGACGATGTGATGCAGTCTAACTGAGGTATACATTCTTACTTGAACTCTCTACAGTACATGTTCCTAACTATGCCTTTTCAGTATATGTATTTAAGATGGCTTTGTATTAATCATACAAAACTAACCTTAACACTGTCACAGGTATTTGCAACAATATAACATATTTTGATATATTTAAAATGAAACTTACAATACCTTTGTATCATTTTTGGCTACGAACCACTCTATTTTTTCTTCTTTGGTGGCCTTCCATATCTGTAGTGTATAACACGATTGTTTACACTACAGTTTCAGTTGGAGAGACAACTTAAGGAATCCTTCTCTTTCTTGTGTCTGTTTGTATGCAACTATTAGTTGTCATAGTCAGTCTTTGTTTTCTTCCAAACAGGACTGGTTGTGGCAGATGTTCGTGTTTCACTGTTGCAGTCATTATACTTGGGTTATCCTGCTGGCAGGCTACCCGCAGACAGCCTGAATTCCAAAGTCTTGGTCCGGCGTTGGTTGCTGACGCCTCTTCCCTGACATCAGTGCGTCAGGGGTATAAAAGATGCAGCCGACGCCATTTTCTTCAGTCTTTCTTGCCGCGCGGTGCCCGAAACAAAAGTAGTTCGCAAGTCCCGGTCGGCCGACTCCTGAGATTTTCAAATTCGAATTTCAGATCCGAAATCTTCATTAAAGCTAAGTACCCCATTGGGGAAACTTTTTTCTTGCTCCAGGCCGATGTCACAAAATGTTAACAATTGTATTTCTTGTGGGAAGCAAATACCTCATAAGGATTTTCATTCTTACTGTATTCCTTGCCTAGGCCCTGATCACAATGTTGCTAGCTGTCGGTTTTGCGTTAGATTTAACCAATGCACTATTAAGCATAGGTATGATTCTGCCTTTCATTACTTTGGCCGAAGGTTCAATTATATAATGCCGCCGGAACAACCGACGACTGGAATTTCTATAAAGCAAAAGGAAAAGGACAGGCATCCGAGGTCCAAAACCGACGATGAGGCTTCCGCTAAGCCAGTCGCCGGTTCACCGGTTCTCAGTGAGGCGCTTTCGCAGCCCCTGACACCTGCTACCTCAGAGCCACAGGCCGCTGCCGATTCCCACGTGGAGCCAGCTAGGCCTCTGGATACTCAAGGTATTGGACACTCGGAAATTATTCCCTCAGATGGGTCCAGAGCCGCTGAGCAGGCATCGGCTTCTGAGGGAGTTTTCAGACCTACAAAGTTATATGTAAAGCCTACCTCAGCTTCCAAAGCAAAGACTAAAGCAGCTCTAAAGACAAAGAAACAAGTACAGCATTCTCCTGGACAAACTTCCATGCCTAAAAAACAGATGCTCAAAATGGCCGAAGACCTAATTACCTTGATCAGGGGTTCCCATCCCCCTCCTGATAAGAGGCCTAGGCAAGAGACAGAATATGAATCATCAGATCAGGTTTCCATTTCCTCTGACTCTTCTTCTGAGCAGGAATACTCTCTTCCTCCCTATGAGGATTATGATGCTGAAGAATCTATTCCTTCAGTCTCTCCTCCTGAGGATTTATCTTTTGGGGAAACCCTGCATACCATGAGGGAGCACTTCCACTGGGAAATCCAAGACTACTCAGAATAAAAGAAAAGGCTTAGAGATTTCCTTTTACTACCTCAGCACAGGCCGCTTGCTATTCCCCCAGTGTTAGACATTGTAGATTATGTATTTTCAGAGTCCGCCCTTTCTCCTGACTCTTTACCCCCTGCCCCTGTAAAACCAGACAGATACTACAGGGTTCCAGACTCACATAAATTTCTTTATAAAAACCCTGCTGCTGATCCAGAAACTATTTATCAGGGTCCCAAAGGGGTCAAAGCTTCTACTGCAAAAAACCCTATCCTTTCTGACAGGGATTCTATGGCACTAGACAGATGGGGGGAAAAAGTTTACACTTCTGCTACTTTGGCTGTAAGGGCTTTAAATTGTCAATTTCATATGCTTAAATATCAGCAATACTTAATGTCACTGCTAAAACAGAAAATGTTGGCAAATTCTGATTGTGTAGAAAATAAGGAGATGCAGGATTTATTGCATGCAACTGAACAAGTGGGAAAGCATACATTGCAATGTGGTTTTGATTCTCTAGAGGCTTCTTGCAGGGCCGCAGTTACGGGTTCTGTCATTAGGAGGCATGCTTGGTTAAAGCAACAGATTCTACCTGATCATGTTAAGGCAAAATTACTAGATGCTCCATTACAGCAGGATACCTTATTTGGTGTTAAAGCAGAGGAGGTGTTGAAGAAAATGGCGGACAAAGCTAAATCTATGCAAACAGTAAATGATTTCTTGCAGGTACAGCCGCCCAGATTTAGCAGAAACTGGCCTACAAAGAATTGGTCCTTTCCAGTGTCAGACAAACCACAAAGAGGCAGATACAGACGCCCTAGAGGCAGATCCCAGTCCCAGGGCTCATACAGGCCTAAACAGTGGGGTGCTTCTACCTCCAAAAGCGGAGAAGACAAATCACAGCCATACAGGAAACAGTCCCAATGACTTCCCTCTGCCAGCACCAAGCACTTATCTTTTGGCAGCCCCCTTAGGGGGAAAACTTGCACTTTTTTCACAAAACTGGCACAAGATCACCCAGGACAAATGGATCTTGAATATACTGTCCCAGGGCTGCAGGTTCCACTTTCACACCCTGCCAATGGCAAAAGGTATGCCAGACCTGCCACACAGTCAATGGGCAGAGGCACAAAAACAAGTTTGATCCCTCATGGACATGAGGGCCATTCAGCGAGTACCATAGCAAGAGCAGGGACAAGAATTTTACTCAAGGCTTTTCTTGGTACCCCGAAAGGACAAAGCCTGGAGACCAATACTGGACTTGTGTATTCTGAATACATTTCTGGACGTTCCAAAATTCAAAATGTTGACTTTGCAGCAGCTTCTGCCCATGCTGGGCAAGAAGGCTTAGCTTGTAACTTTGGACCTAAAAGAGGCATACCTGCATGTACCAATCAGCTTGCAGAAGATACCTCAGATTCATAGCTGGCTCAATGCACTACCAATTCTCTGCACTGCCCTTTGACTTATCTACTGCGCCCAGGGTCTTCACAAAATGCCTGGCACCAGTAATTGCATATTGCAGACAAAGAGGAATTCAAATATATCCTTACATAGACAATTACCTTATTCAAGCAGAGAACAAGAACATTCTACTAGAGCACCTGACATTTGTAAAAAGATTATTGATTTGCCTAGGGTACACAGTAAATGAAAAGAAATCAAAAGTAGTACCCTCTCAAGAGATAATATTCCTGGGTGCAAGCTTAAATACAACTGCCCTGATGGCTTATCTCACGCCAGACAAACAAAGGCAACTGACTTCTTACTTCACAATGTTGGCAACAAAGACCCAGTTATCTGCAAGAAAAATTTTGCAGGCCTTGGGCTTCATGGCTTCATGGCTTCCTGCATTCTGCTAATTCCATATGCAAGACTGCATATGAGGAAACTACAATGGTATCTAAAAAGTGTTTGGACTCAACATTGCCACAGCCTGGAAACATTGAGTACCCTCATTCCTTGCCTTCAACAGGAGTTTCAATGGTGGGCACAGTCCTGTCACCTCAACAATAGACAGCCATTCAACCTATCCACAGCCAGGCAGTCAGTAACTACAGATGCTTCAGATTATGCCTGGGGGGCCCACATGACAGGAAAATGTATTCAGGGCACATGGCCCTCAAGCCAAATGCATCTTCATATCAATCAAAAAGAGATGCTGGCTGTTCAGAATGCCCTGACAGCGTTCAAGGACCTTCTTCATCCAGGACAACTACTGATAAGGACGGACAATACTACAGTCATGTGGTACATAAACAAGCAGGGAGGCACACATTCCTACCCCCTATGCAGACAAGCCATGACTTTGTGGGACACAGCATTGGCTTATCAAGTACATTAGCAAGCACAATTCCTGCCAGGAAAAGAAAATACTCTGGCAGACGAACTAAGCAGAAACATTACGGATCCCCACGAGTGGAAACTGGATCCACAAGTTTTCAGCATGATAGCAAAGAAATGGGGAAGCCCAGACATAGATCTTTTTGCCTCCCCTCACAACTGCCAACTACAGAGATTCTGCACAAGGACTTATCACAAGCAAGCATGGAAAGTGGATGCTCTATCATTCATCTGGAAAACCCTAACAGTTTATGCTTTTCCTCCTCTGCCTCTCCTTCCCAAGGTACTCTTAAAGGTCAGACAAGAGAAGACAAAAATGATTCTGATTGCCCCAGACTGGCCCTGCCAGCACTGGTACCCAATCCTAAAGAGCTTGTCTCAAGGCCCAGCCTGGACATTGCCTCTTATTCCTCACTTACTGACCCAACGAAACAATCAGATCCTGTGCAACCAACTCAGGACCCTAAATCTGGCAGCATGGCGAATAATGTAGCCATTCAGAACACACCTCTCCTCTAAAGCAGTGATGGATGTTATTTTGGAGGCCAGGAGGCCAAGTACCAGAAAATCTTATGCAGAAAAATGGAAGAGATTTCTGTGCTTGGAACCAAGCACAAGGAATTGACATGCTTATGCCAAATATCCCTCAGATTTTACAATACCTAACTGAGATGCTGGACAATGGCCTATCCTTCTCATCAATTCAAATCCATGCCTCCTGCCATTTCAGCTCATTACAATACGGAACCACCTATTTTTTCTCATCCGTTGCTAAGGCAGTACCTCAGAGGGGCCAAAAACATATGACCTCCAAGGAGAGCACCAATACCTACATGGGACCTCAATTATGTCTTGGAGAAGCTCACACTGCCGCCTTTTGAGCCAGCCAATACAGCTGAAATAAAGTTCTTATCTTGGAAAACAGCTCTGCTCCTAGCAATAACCTCTGCAAGACGAATTTCAGAGTTACAGGCTCTCATGGCTGTGGAACCTTTCATCGTTTTCCATCCAGACAGGGTTTCTCTGTGGACTAACCCTACATTTATGCCTAAGGTAGTGTCCAGTGTGGCCCTTAACCAAACCATTCATTTGCCTACTTTTTATCCAAACCCACAGAATAAGGGTGAGAGACTCCTGCATTCTTTGGACATACACAGACCGCTATGCTTCTACTTGGACAGAACTAAAGCTTTCAGAAAGACTGAGCAACTTCTAGTGGCATATGCTGCAGGATCACAAGGAAAGCATATCTTAAAGCACACTATTTTGAAATGGATAAGCCACTGCATTCGTTTATGTTATTCACAACATGGCAAATCAGTTCCTAAGGGCATTAGGCCACATTCTACCAGAGCAGCAGCCACTTCAGCAGCCTTCCTCAGAGGGGTACCAACCAAAGACATTTTAGAGGCTGCAACATGGAGTTCATTGCACACTTTCACCAAGCACTACTATTTACCTCTGTGCTCTAAATCTAGAGCAGGCTTTGCCACTGCAGTTTTGCAGGGTCTTATAGCCTCTCCTAATCCTATTTAGACCCAGCCACCCTACCTCAGCTTTGGGATTCAACCCAAGTGTAATGACTGCAACAGTGAAACATGAACATAGTACAGTTGTGTACCTACCATAAATGTAGATGTTTGAGTGTATTCACTGTTGCAGTCCAGGTTACCCACCCACCATCCCCCTTTTCTTTGCTGGGACTTATCTGTACTTCTCTATCCTATACAACCTATGTGGTGTATTTGCTTGTAGATGAAGGAAATGCTTTTGTTATTGCATGCATACTTATTGGCATAACATTTTTAGCCTACCAATTTGGGGGCACCTGACATCTGGGGCAAGAAAAACTGAAGAAAATGGCATCGGCTGCATCTTTTATACCCCTGGCTCCCTGACGTCAGGGAAGATGCGACAGCAACCAACGCCGGACCAAGACTTTGGAATTCAGGCCAACTGCAGGTAGCCTGCCAGAAGGATAACCCAAGTGTAATGACTGCAACAGTGAATACACTCGAACATCTACATTTATGGTAGATACACAACTGTACTTTTTGATTGCGCGTTTTTTTTTTTTTTTTTTTTTTTTTTTTGAAAGTCAGCATTTGTTTATGCATATCTCTGTGATTTCTTCTGTACAGCTTTCCATCCTCCCCATGAGCAATATAACATTTTGGTTTGGCTGATTTACCAATTATGTTAGCTTTAGGCTGTAGACCTTTCTTTTTCTTTTCTGTCCTTACTGTGTCTCTAATTTGTAGATCTGCTAGCTTCTCTTTTTCTATTTCAATTTTATTTCCAACATTTCCTTTACTTTGTAGTGATTTTCAGGCATCATCAACGATGCTGAAAAAAAAGTTTTTATGCCTTATGTCCTTTTAAGTCCCTGTATTTTTGTGCTCCAGAGATGTGAAATAGAAGTTCTCATACTTTCTTTTCACCTTTCTTATGAGAGTCCTCAAGATTTTGATAGTTGTGTCCACATTTCCATTTTACTGAAGGTAGATGTAATATGCCTGAATTCTCACTATTCACATATCTTCTGAATTTCTGACTTTTTATTGTAGATTGTAGTCAAATTTGACAGCATCAGGTATCTTGTGTCTTGGGATTTGCTAATTATACTTGCACTTGTTGTGTCCATCAGTTTGATTATTTCACGGAATTTGGAATAACAATGTACACATATAAGACACTTGACTTCTTTAAAGTGCCCAGTAGACTCTATGGATGATGTGGTACTATAGCATCTCTTCCTGTGGACTGTAGTTAGCGTTTGCACTTCAGAATGAACAGTACAGTACTATTACTTTCTACTTGAGCCACCATTCCTGGCCAGTGCCTTACATCTCTTGTCTTTTCTTTTCTTTGTATTTTACTATTCTCAGATGTATTGTTTTATCATTTGTCTTGTCAATTGATTCTGAAATATTATTTTGTTATCTTTGCACATTAAGCTGTAGGCAGAACTTCTTATTTAAGAAATCCGATTTATTCCTTACTGATGACTTTTGCTCATCCATGCTTTCATCTTAAAGTGTCAGAACATCTTTGGAATTGATTTGTTTTTTCTTCTGTCATTGGTAACTTTGGAATTACCTAAATAATCACTTGCTGTTCTTACAATATTAATATCAATATTAATATTACAATAATTCAGCATATTTTTCTGGTAAATATATTGCACTCCATGTATCTACAGTATTTTTCTCCATGCTTGGTCTGTATTTCACTTTCATCTAAACTTTTTTAGTCATGGAGATCCTTGTACAATAATTGTGTACTTTGCAAGGGTCTGTGCCGTATTTGTGGCTGAACGTCTTTACTGTATACATATCCATGCAATGTCTGACACCTGTAGACTGTTAACAGCCCCTTCTCTAGTTGAATATATTGATTTTGGGCACCTTTAAATGCTTTTTACCTTTAATGGTGTTTTCTCTTTTCGGATTACAGTTCTTGTCCTATTTGAACTGGCATCTCTTTGTAACACTATTGGCTTATTCTTATCAACACCTGGGATCCACTGCAGAAATCATTTTCTTCAGCCTTGCCTGCATATAAACTACTTAAAAAGGCACGTCCATGCAAACTTAAGAAATTTCCTAGATCTAGTTGCAACACGCAGCATTTCAACTGAAGAGGTCCACCTGTCATTGTCTATTCCAACACCGAAACATCTGCCCCATCCTCCCATTATTTCATTTAACTCTGGTCTAGCTAAAATTTCCATGTCTTTTACCACCTTTGATATTAAGTGTTTATCTTTCACCTGAGACATAACAGCCTCCAGCAATAATTGGAGCATGTTCAGAGGCTTCATAAGACTGCAGTCCCCTCTGACTCTTGTCTTGATCAGGTATAATAAACCAAATTCAAATTTCCTCCAGTTTGGCAAGGGGAAATCCAGTTGTGTGTCATTACATTTTAGAAATTCAATCTCCTTCTGCAGATGAAACCAGTATTTCAGTTAGGTTTCATGATGTTTCCACGTCCAGTTAAAAATTCTGATTTCATTCATCATCCCATGATGAGCCAATCAGTATTAGACACATAGCCAAGGCCTTAAATTAACGTCTTCAAACAACTTTTGAACATCCTGGTTAACAGTTTCCAACTTCCAGAATTTCTTAACAGAATCCAGATCATTTAAGAAAACATCCCTCCACTTCATCCCACTCTGTATATCTAGAGCTACATGTGTAATCCATAGAGACTGAGAATCTGCTGGAAGTAGTCTAAATTATTTATTTATCCCCCCATAAGTTTGTATATCTAGTACATCAGGTCCTCCCAAGGAGAACAGTCAGAGAGCTTTCTGCCAAGCTACCCTAGGCTTCTGTCCATCCCAGATTAACTTTCTCATTATCTGTGTTCTCACAAAAAAAAAAAAACTCTTGCATATACCAATAAGCCTGAGCTAGATAAAGTGCATGGTATAGGATAAGCATCTGCAAACTTTGTACTGCCTGATCTAAATCTAAAGTAAGTCCCTTCCACTCAAGAAATGATTGTTTCATTGTCTCCAATTTCTCATCAGCTGTCAGCAGCAGGGAACATGTACCAGATTCTGCCCACCATACTTCGAAATACTTTAATTTGTTTCTATGCTGTAGAAATGGAAATATTTCTGTCAGTTTCAGTACAAAACTGTAAGAGACCGCTTTTATTGTTTCTAGATTTACTTTGTAACTCGAAAGTTGCCTAAATTTGTCTAATATTAGCCATAATTTGTAGTTAATCCTGTCCCAGATTGGATACAATAATTAAAATATCATCCATAAACAATGATAATTTCAATTCCATAGTTCTCCTTTCATACCCTACAACATTAGATTATGTAACCATAACAGGAAATTCAAAGTATAAAGCAAAAATAACTAGTGATTGGGTATATCCTTGATGGGTCCCTGTGTGTAGAAATATGGAGTTCAAATTATGCACTAACCTTAATTTGGCCTGAAGAATCTCTAAAAACAACCTGCAACATAACATTTCTCTGGAAAACCCTTGTAGTTCAGCAAATCAAAAATATACTTTCAACTTACCCTATCAAATTCTTTCTATGTATCTAATCTTAACAACAGTAATGGGTGTGCATTATCTGTAATATTCTTAGAATATTGTCAAATGTACATGTACCCCTACAAACCCACTTTTGTCATGGTGCATCATTCTAGGTGAAAAGGCTGCAATATGTTTTGCTAACAACCTCATGAAGATCTTTTAATTGTGATTAAGGATGGAGATAGGTGCGTACGATGCTGCATGTTCGTAGGTAGGTACTAGGCTATCTGCCCGAAGGCATTTATAAGCCTAACCAGAATGTGTTGGCTTTCGCCACCCGCTTAGATTAGTTAGTTCCCTGTGCCTCTGTCCAGCAGAGCCACTGAAGTCATTCCCGGGGTAAACTTTCTGTTTCCCATCCACTAGTCAAGGTTTCTCTTGGAGTGTTCGCGAGGAGCTCTGCCTAATGTAGATTGGAATCTTGTTCCAAAGCATGGGAAGTCTCTGGGACAGGAATCTATCCCTCCAGCACGTCCTATTTATTGTTGTGGTGAGGTTTAGATCCTTAGAATGTGTGGCTCGAGGGGATATGGTTTTCTTTAGGTGGAGCATGTCCATCAATTCTGGTTTGGACATGGCCTTGTATGTCAGGCAGAGATCACCTCTGAGTAGGCGGTATGCAACCGAGTACAGCTGGAGTTTCTTCAGTCGAGCTGCATAGGGCATCTGTTTGAGGCCAGTGATCCTCTTGGTTTCTCCACATGCCCAGTCCTCTAACTGTACCATTTTTGTAACCGCTCTTTTTTAAGCAGCCTCATATTCAAACAGCGGGCCTTTATGTACGTAAAAAAACGAACTACACCTTTATCCTGAGGTACTTCTGTGGTCTTTCCAGCTGTTGCAGGTGTCTTGTAAAGTACATCCCAAATAGGGCGTTGTACTCTGTGATGGGTCTGATAAGTGATGAGTAGAGGGGCACAATGACCTCTTTTGATCTGGTTGCAAACCCTTTTGTGATTAGGTGGGCCACATAGAAGGATTTTCTAACCACTTTGACAATGTGATTATCAAAGGAGAGATTACTGTCTACTTGGGTCCCCAGATCCTTTATTATGTCTTCCGTATTTAGGGGACTACCTCCTATGTGGTAGTTTGTGGGTACTTTGTTTTTTCCAAAGGGGATGACTATGCACTTTTTGGCATTTAGCTTGAGGCCATGATTTTTGACACCAGGTATCCATCTCAGTGAGACCCTTTTGGAGGATGTCTGTGTCAGCCGGAAAGTCAGTTATAGCCACTAGTTTGCAGTCGTCTACAAACTTGGTCAGCCATAGCCCTCCTGTGCTTGCCTGTACTTCTGAGATCTGAGAAGTATATGCCGAACAGAAGGGGTCCTAGGACTGAGCCCTGAGGAACGCCACTTGTAACCAGTTTAGAATTGGACCTAGCTCCCGCAGCGCTCACCATGTGGGGTCTGTCCGTGAGCCAGTTGGCAACCCATCTTGTGACATAGGAGTTTATGTTCAGGCTGGTGAGCTTGTCTGCTTTACCAGAATGGGGAATGGTGTTGAAGGCCTTTGCGAGGTCTAGGTAGGCTGTGTGTACCACCTTTCCCTTGTCTATAGCCTTGGTAACTGTCTCAAAGAAGTCCATCAGGTTTAGGAGGCATGATCTGCCCTTAACAAAGCCAAACTGGGTAGGGTCCAGTATTTGGAGGTTCCCAATGTCTCTGTTAATGAGTTCCATGATGATGATGCGCTGCATAGCCTTGCAGACCAAGCTAGTCAGGCTTATAGGGCGATAGTTCCCGGGGTCTGTTGTGGCTCCATCTTTGTGGAGAGGAATAACCATTGCTGTTTGCCATTCTGTGGGTGCATAGCCTGTGGAGAGGCTGAGTTTGAGCAGTGTGTTTAGGTGAGGGGTTAGTTTGTCTTTGAGCTCATGTAGGACGTAACCTGGGACACTGTCCGGTCCCATTGATACTGTGTTTTTGGCTTTGGAGAGGGCTGTTTTAACCTCAGTGTTTGTGATTTCAGGGGCTCTACATTCTTCTAGTATGGTTATGGGCCCTTTTGGGGGTGAGAGGGGGGTGAAGTTTGCACCGAATCTGTCTGCCAGGATGTTGGCGGTATCGGTCGGTTCAGTGTATTTTGTGCTGTTCTGCACTAAATCCGAGCTGGTATGAGCATTGCCACTTGACATAGCTAAAGAATGCCTTGTGGTCAGTGGCGGCTGGTGACTTCAAATCACAGGGGGGCTGCAGGAGACGCTGAATGGGCGGGGTCAAAGGGAAGGGGTGTGGTCAACCATAAAGGGGAGGAGCTATGCACAAAACCACAAAAAAACTAACTTTAATTAAATACGCTGCCCTGGGTGGCAAACCATCATTATGAAAGTCCAATCAAGACAAAAATAAGTGTAGAAGAATAAAAATATTTCAATGCATTGGCTGCATGACAGCTTACTTAATATCTAGATGGAAACAAAAGGTTGTGAGGCATGAAAAAATAAATTACTTTTTAAATACATTACTGGAATGCCAGTCAAAATCAAGTATAAGAAAAACCAGAAGCACTCAACTCAAACCACTTCTCCTTGCACTGCAGTTCTAATTATAATATATTCAGCTTTATTAAAGTACCAAGCAACATGCTGAAAGTAGAAATCTATGTGATGCCCCACTTGTAAAATGTTTCTTATCCAAAAAGACCTGCTGCGTCACAACTTGTTTCATGGGGAACACATGATAAAAGTAAAAATGAAAAGCAAACAAGAAACAAGCTCAAGATACATTGCTTAAAGGATTACTGTACAGGTTATGGACCACACATGATTGGCATTCTGTTTAGTTTACGGGTAAAGCCTGTAGAGATGACTGGAAGTCTCCAACAAGTGTAATGAGCTTTTAAAATAATGGAATCCTGTCCTTTAATACCCAAGGCTTATACATTATCTAGTCAAGTATTCTCTGCATGGCAACAACAGAAAGGCTTTCAATGTTGGCAATTCTTTAACAGTATGCTTATTAAAGCTTACTTGCATCTTACGATGTCAGACAAGCTTACCTTATGGTCATTAAAGCATTGCTACTTAAACACAGAGCAACAGGCACTTTGAGTAATAAGCATAAATCAACAGTACAAAAATATGACAGAAACCAGACCATTCTGCAAAATCAAGGACAGATGAAAAGCCACTGTAGTACTTATGCAGTGTGTCCTCCCCATCCAAGGTAGATACAACTACTCCTTGCCTTGCTTGGACACATCCAGAGTCACTACATGCGGGAGTGGGGTGCAACAAGCATGTCACAATTTGAAATCTCTCTGGCTGACTGTGATGGCCCTGACACATTTGCCATACCTCTCAACCTCAAGAGCAAGAAATCTGGACAAAGCCATACACAGAAGTGGGACAAAGGCCCAACAATAAGGACAATTGTTAAATATTGCTCTAATAAACTTAGAAAGATAATAGAATAGGTCTTGCATTAGTATGAATTTTCTGAAGGGTATAAAATCTGAAACTCAAATGTCTGTCATTTTCTAACTTCAGTCTTTAGTGATTTGTCACTAATTTGCCAAAAAACACAATTTTATGAAAAATGGACCAAAAATGTGATGCAAAAATATAAAATAGACACACAATACAGCTGCTACCTGTCAAAGAAGGGACACTTTAATATTAGTACTGCTACCTTGAGCAGCTGACAAAATAAAAGAATCTACATGCATTTCAAGTAATCTATAACTTTGATTACTACAGTTATTTCTTAATTGTAAACCCTCCATGTTTTCTTCCAAAATTGCTATTTTGCGGAGGGATTATTAGGGGGAAGAGCAACATTTTGAGCCAAAATTGGGGACAGTTGAGAGGTTGGCTATGCCTAATTCTATAAAGCAATTTATTTGCATGTATCTCTCAACCTGTTAATGCAGTAAATCTGAACAAGGCCAAATATATTGGGGGCACATATAAACAGTACTAAAAATTGCTCTTGTATAAATTGAGACAGTTGATAGAACAGCTCTTACTTTAACATGCATTTTTCTGAAGGTTATGAAGTCTGAAACTTATTATTTAGTGACTTCTGGCAAATCATTTAGGAATTAAAACTACAAATTTTATGAACAACAAACCAAAAATAAGAAGCAAAAATCTATTCATTCTTTGAAAATCTGGACAGTTGGGAGGTATAGTTCAGCTGGGCCTGTCTGAGTTTGCTGTTCTCCCCCCCCCCGACAAAATAATGGTTGAATGGAGCCTCTGCAGCCATTCCAATGAACCATTACTTGGCTATTTCACTCCATTTACCATAAACACTAATGTGCATACTGCTTTACTTCTATGATGAGTTGGACTTCATTTGAAAGTTTTATTTTATATTTTACAGCACAAACACTAAGTCATCTGTTAAACAAAGCAATGCAGTCTCACAATGAAAACTTAGCATTAAAACTTCTCTGCCCTTGAAACTCACATTCATTGAAACAGCATTGAAACCCACATTCAAAGTAAATACATTTTGCCAGTGGCAGATAAAGATTAATTTTGGGCTGTTTTCAATCATAGGCCCCTTGCATATGAAACATACATGTGCTCTTTGATACACCTTCCTCATTGTACTAAAATTATATTCCTTGTACAATACAGTACACTTGTTAGAGGGTGTTTTAAATTTGTTTTGAACATTTTTCCAGTAAGCAATGAAACAAACCATATGCACCCATAATGGCAAAACTGCCCAGTTGAGAACATTTATCATAAAAAAGTCTACTCAGACTTCCACAGTCCACCATTATTAGTAAATATACACAATTCTACAGTCCACCATTATTAGTAAATATGCACAATTCCACAGTCCACCATTATTAGTAAATATGTACAATTCTACAGTCCACCATTATCAGTAAATATGCACAATTCTACAGTGCACCTTTATCAGTAAATATGCACAATTCTACAGTCCATTATCAGTAAATATGCACAATCTCTGAAGTAAGTCATCTAAATAATTCCACATTAAAGAAATCTGTAACTAATGAAGTGGTTGCTGCTAGCAATCACCTTTATATTTCATGGTTTCATCGAAAAATAAAGTGTCTGTTGCCCCTCAGGAATAAATTGCCTATATATATAACATTAAAAAAAATGATAAGCTAGTAATATTGCAAGAGGAAATGGATGGCAAACTGATAACAAACTCATAGTTAGTATCTTCACCAAGGAGAACATTCTCAGTACGGCAGCATCCACCCCTTGTGGGAGTAGAACCCACAGCCTTCTGCAGCAAAAGCAAGTACACAACCTGTTGTGCTATAGTATCAACTAGGCAAAGCATTAAACTTCTATTCCCCTGCAGCTCTCAGCTCCTTGTAAAATCTACTCAATACTCAACTGCATCTCAACTTCGCAGCTCAAGAAAACTGGAAAAAGCCAAAATGTATTGGGGGGGGGTCAAAAGCCCAAAAACCAGGGACACATTAAATAAACATTGCTTGTATAATCTTGGAAAGTTGCTAGAATAAAATGTTGTGTTGCCACCATATATTTTACTGCCAAGGTCCCTGAGCAAAAAACAGTCAGAGTAACATACCACTACGCCACATCAGCTGCTTTGTAAAAGAGAGGAAGACTGAAACTTAAATGGCTATCATTTAGTGAATTCAGTTCTCACCATAGCTGTCAACCTCTTAGTACAAAACACCTGGACAAACTCAGTAATGAGGGAATACAGCCCGCAGACATATTCAGTGAATTCAGTTCTTGCCATAGCTGTCAACTTTAGCACAAAAACCTGGACAAAGCCAATAATGGGGGAATACAGTCCCAAAAATAGGGACAAATTTAAAATATTCATCTTATAAACTTAGAAAATTGCTAGAAAAAAAGGTTGTGCTACTATGTATTCTGAAGAACATGAAGTCTGAAATTCAAATGCCTGTCAATTTTACTGTGGACAGAACAAAAACAATTTTCAGCAGAGATGCAGGGATTAATACTGCAGGCACATCTTTGTAAGATGGCAGGGCACCAGAGCAAATCCACACAAACACAGGGAGGAGATGCAGACTCCACACAGAAGCCACCCCAACCAAGAATCAAACCAGAAAACCTATAGCTATGAGGCAACAATACTACCACTGCACCATCAAATCTGCAAGGAATTAAGCATTCAGAAACCTGAAGTCTGAAATTCAAATGCCTGTCAATTTTATTTAACATTTATTAATCAGGACAGGAATTCTTGTAGTTAGTCACAGTGATGAAAAGCAAAATAAATTACGGCTAACTTGTTAATGTTAAATAACCTGCAACCTCCTACACACACACACACACACACACACTAACTCACCTGTTGTCGTTGATTCCGATCTATAATTTACCTCACTGGTTGAATAGCAAAGGAAACAGTCACTGAAATTTGTGAAACGCGTCTCTTTATTCTCCTTAGCTGGCTAAAAGGGATTTACTACGCGCTACAGCATTTCATTCTGTACGGGATCAATGGTCCCGATTCATCCACAGCCAAGCCAACAGAAGCAGCTCCAATCCGAGAAAAAGGAGGTAGCAGCTACAGCAAGAGTGTTCATGTATGCAGGACTTCCATCCTTAGTCTAGAAAAGTCGTATTTCACTGACTGAAAAGAAGGACCCTGGTCATTACCAACGCAGCTGCATTTTGTCAGTAAATCAGTCCCCTAGCATCACAGACCTTTTATCGCACAGAGTGTATATAATTATATCTTCCCATGACAACGGAAATAAATGCTTCTTCATATTTGAAAACCACATAAAGCCTCATAAACGGTGTATTTCAAACCACACCATGTAAATAATCAGTCTGCCCCAACCAATACCTATTAGGTGTCCTGTGTGTGTGTGTTTTCAACTATCCATACACCCCCCCCAACACGCACAGCATTGCACCCTAATGTAGAAGGTAACACTTTCATAACTTGGTATTTTCCACCCATAAGCCATGCATTTATGATTTCATTCTCCTGACTGCAATTATTCATCATTCTAAGCTGCGCACAAGTTTATGGAGTTGTTCGCAATGACAGTAAGACACTAACAGTGGTGGTTATTTTATATCTCCCGCAGACAAATGCTTCACATTTGAAATTTGTTATGAGTTAAAGCAAAGTCAGCTTTTAATAACTCAGAATCAGCCTTGGGCATTTTCTGTGACGAGGTTCCTCAACTTTAAGTAATAGCAAAGTAGAATGGCTGAATAAAAAAGAAAAGTAGAGAAAGAAGAAAAACTTAAGTGATGTTGAGCTGTTCACTTACACTACTGTTGTTATCCGACCAGTGCACCACAATCCACCGATTCAACTTCTTTTTTTTCCTGTAACTGCTGAGCCAAAAAAAAATAAAAAAAAAACGTTTTTAAGCTTTATAATAAAATTAAATATAAGCACACATAAAAAAAAGATTAATGGTTCATCCAAATATCCAATGCTGCCGAAAACCGACTGATTGATTCTCGCTCTTTTCCCAGCTCATAAAGCCCGGGAAGAGAGCGACAACCAATCAGTAGCATTTGCCCAGCAAGCACGTCATGACGTGCCTGCGGACGTCGCAGTCCGAGCCCCTTCCATATCTATGCAGTTTGTGAGTCAACCGCATAGATTTCTGGGAAGTTCTGGGCATCAGAATGATGCCTCCTTAGCTTCTCCGGGCTGCAATGTAAACATTGCAGCAACCCAGCAAGAATTTAGGGAAAAAAAAAAAAACGCTGTTGCGATTAAAGCGCGCAATGCGCATGCGCGTAATTTCGAGTCGCGGACTCGAAATTTAAGGTTTAAAATGTACAAAAACAGATTTTTTTTTTTTTTTTTACATAAAAAAATTAAACAAACTACTCAGCTGTCTAGCTGAGGGGGCTGCAGTCCGGCAGACCGATGCCACGAGCCGCCCCTGCTTGTGGTTATTTTTGGAGTCCTTGGCAATTTTTCTTTTGAAGCTTGCTTTGAATGATTTTATGAGGGATTGTAATTTCTTGCTGATACTAATCAGGGATGTCTTTCCTTCTTGGGATTTTACTCTTTTTCTGTACTAGTTTCCTCCTTCTATTGTATAGCTTGTTTATGGCAGGGGTCCACCAGACTGGTTTCCTTTTCTTGGAGGAGTGAGTCTTGGTTTTGCTTGGTATAGCATGATCCATGCATTCTTGTAGGTGCCCATAGAATGCATTAGTAAAGGAATTTGCAGCTTGGATAGCGTTATCCTTTAGCTTGGGGGCTTTGAAACTTTCCACCTCGGTCTTAAGTAATGTGAAGTTTGCTTTTGAAGAGTTTTTCACGGTGGTTTCCTTGTCCGGGGATTGGGGTGGAATGTGGATATCCAAAGTGATTTGTTTATGGTCAGATCTAACCAGCGAAGGGTTGACTTCCAGTGTGGAACACCGGTCGCCCATGTTGGTAATGGCCAGGTCCAATATGTTGTCACCTCTGGTGGGAGTGTTGACCAGTTGATCCAGGGCATTTGAGTTTATAAATTCTAGGAAATGTTGGGCAAGGGAGTTAGTACTTGAGTAGTTCTCCCAGTTAATGTTTGGGTAATTGAAATCACCCAATATTAGGGTGTTTGGCAGGACCTTTATATTTCCCAGTGTTTCCAGAAATGCAAAATGGGGGTCCTGGGACATGATGGGTGATCTGTAGCAAGCTACAATTTGAGTTGCAGTTTTTCCCGTTGTTAGTTTAGTTGCACGTGGATGATCTCTGAAGCATTGTGCTGTGCCACTAACCTGGAGGTGTGGGTATCCTTGATGAATATGGATCCGTCCCTGCCTTTTGTATTTTGGTCCTGGTTCTGTGGTCAAAATGTATAGTATGAGTTGTGGCCTTTTAGATTATTTAAAACTGCTCTATATAGAATTTCAGATGCAATTTTTGTGCAATTGGTAGGTTTGTTTTTGAACACATTCTATATAGCTTTAAATGAATATAGCTGAATACAAGATGCTCTAGCACTTTAAATAATCTATTAGACAATTGTTTAATTGAATGTGTTGATTGTTTTTACCACTATTTAATGAACAAGCACAAACTACAATGTAGAGGTCTGAAGAAGCGTCTTTTAGACGTGAAAGCGCTTACCACTGTTTATATTAATAAAGAAAGTATTTTTACGTATCGTTTGATATCTACATTAGTTTTATACTACTTTGGAACAATATATGGCAAGCTACATGTTGCAACCTTGAAATATTTTTATCGTTGGAGTTTTTCTTTTCGTTTTCAAGGTGCTTCACTCGTGAGGAATATTTTTTAACGTGATATGATAATCATTAATCCACACTGACTTTGTATATAGTGGGGTTAATATTGTGCATTAAGTCCCATGTGACGAGTCACAATAATTCAAGTATCATGTACAAGTGCAAACACACGCTTAAATATTAAATGCACCGCTCACGGCAACAGTCACTACAATCCAGAATTAAGCTTGAGAAACAGAACCGAGATGTGCCAAAAGCAAGTAGTCAGTACAGTCTCCCTACACACCGTTTCTAACATGCATGACCACATTATTACTGGTTATAACATTAATAGTGACAGCAGACTATAAGCGGATCTCATCAAAGTAAGCTCCATTCTTATAATCTTAGTGTCAAAAATATTACTTTATGGATTAAATGTCAATTTTATCTGAGGCTGTTCCACCCAAGTTAAATAAGAGTGAGATTGCATTATTTTCTTCTTTGTTGCAACCCAACTCAGCTCTCATTTGTAATACCACTTGCTTCCTGAACATTGGAAATGAAAGTTATACTACAGCTACCCTTCGAAGGAACTTACTGCTCAAGGCGGGAATCATATTTCTCTCCAGTGAAGATCCAGCACCTGGCCCCTGACCAGAGGTAGTTGTAGTTGATTTTAAATTTTTTTTAGCTTCCTCTGGATCTTGAAACTCCTTAAGTGATCCACCAATTTTAATTTTTAGAACCTCAGGGTAAACCATTTTAAAATACACGTCTCTGGCGCTACATTTCCAAATGATAAAAAAAGTTAAAAAGCTTGCCTCTTTTGCTTGTTTATTAAAGAAAAATCTTACACAACAAATACCCCATTTTCACCACACAACAGCTACTGCTAGGTATCCACACAGTGGACAAAAGGCATTTTTGGGGCATTCAAAACACTGAATAATATGTCATGGTGGCCATGAATCCCCTTGCCTAGCCCAACATGGGGCCCTGTGAGCTCTTTCCAGAAATATTTGGCCTGCTAAAATATCTGTCTATTTAGAATGTTGTGAATAAATCCTTAGCATTCATTACCCTCCAGCCTTTCAGGGATTCCACACAGCTTTAAATGTTGCCTTCGGGATGTGTCCTCCATCTTAGTAAGTTGTTGTTATAAATAATTCAGAAGGGCTTCTGAGTATTTAACTTGTGCCTTAGACTCAACATCATCATGGGCTTTGAGTAACTGCAGGGAGTATCTGTAATTTTCAGAAATAGCATCACCTCACACCAAATCAGTCACAACCCTAATTTTGAGCTCCTAGAGATCCAAATCACTATTAACGAACACAGCTATTGCTACACTGCTATCTACAGATCCCATCAGTGTCCCCCAAAGATCATAGAAATTACCTTAAACAATTGAGGGGTTAACTGTAAAACTAAATATTTTCTTGCCAGGGGATTTCAGTTACCCAAACATTAACTGGCACACTTATACCTCCAAAAAATATATATGTTCAGTACTTCCTGGACTATGTTAATACCAGTACACTAGTGCAGATTGTAAAACTGCCCACTAGAGGTGCTAATATCCTTGACCTGGTCCTCAACAACCTTGTTCCTGCCTGTTCTCTAGCCTGCATCTCCTCATCTATAGTTAAACCTGACCACACATCAATCATCATCTCTGTGAAGCCTAGCATATCACTCCAGCCATCAAATCACACCCACCATCAAATGAGATAATCTTTAAGGATTTCACCAGGGTAAACTTACTTCAGCTTGTAGAAGACCTGTTCAAACATTCTAACATTCCCCTGCAAATGGATCCAGTGAGAGGACTGCCACATTCACCTCTGACTTTTATAAACACCTATGCAGCTTCATAGAAAGCAGTACCTCTCCACCCTAAATATAATAATAAATTAAGGAATGAACCTCCCATATTTATACAGTATATAACAAAAGAAGGAAAATTATGAAAATGATGAAAAGTTGTAAGAAATCACATCCCCTTATCACAGGACCACAAACATACCAGCAAGAAGCTTAAGGATACTATTATAAAATGTAAAGCAGAGTACAAAGTTAAGGTTGCTACAGATACCAAAGGAAATTATAAATGTTTAGTTAAGGAATAAGGTACAGCAGGGAAATGAGCTCATCGATAATATCACACATCTCATTCCCATTGATGTAGGCAATATATTAGCATATGCAAGTCTATGGGGTTGGTCATTTGTGGGTGTGGTGAGTGATGTCTGCAAGTCACTGACAACCTGTTTGTTGCTTTTTGTGGCTGTATGTGAGAGTCTAGCCTCCAGTGCCAATGTGTCACTACATTTCTCACACACTGGTCGTCTTTTTGAGAATTAAGTGGTTGGCAGTGTACATAAGGCAGTTGCTGTATTGTCTTAAGATGCCCATATCCACCATCCTGTTTGCAGAGATATCAGGAAAGTGCCCATCCATGATTGCAGGTCCTAATGTGTACTTGCAAGGGATAGGAGGGGGAGGGTGTTTGTAACCAGATGAGAGAATGGTACTTATTTGGTTGATCTGCAGCTATCCTAACTACAGATGTTGCAGAGTGCCCAAACCAAATGTTCTCTGAGCATCGATAGTCCTGGGTTTTGTAATAAGGTAAGGTAAAATGGTACTCACTGCTCAAACTAGTTGCCCTGTGAGTTGTGCGGAACTGAGGTAAAGTTCAGAGTTGTTTTTTATAGGGAAATTTCATTTTGTGGTGATTGCGTATATAAAAGGCACCAGTAACCCTAGCTGCATGAATAGCAGCTTTGCACAAATGCTAAGCATATACAGTCAGAAAAAAGTTTTGCATTAGTTATTTCCTAAGGCCAATCAGGTAAGCACACAATGAGCACAGTATACTTTCACAGTATAATGAAAATAAGCTATGCCAATGCAAATTGATACTTAATTTAATTTGTCTTGGCAAGGATGGCTTCAAATGTACGCAAAATCTCTCAAAGTCTCTGTTGTCGTCAAGTGATGAGCAACTCTGAATAAATGAGCCAAGACTCGTGCAAATGCGAGGCTTGTATATGATCAGAAAACACAACTTTTACACTAACCATGTCCTAAGGCCAGTCAGGTAATCACACAGTGAGTTTTCCAGCAGCAATAGCTCAGATAGGTGAAATCAGCCCTGTCCTGCCAAAATGCCCAGACTTTGACCCTCTTAATGTAAAATGACTGGTTTGGAGCCCAGGTGTTAAGGAACCACAAACAGATGCCTCATATTAACTAAGAAACACTAGATACAATGTATTTCAGTGCAGAAAAGCAGACCTTATAGCAGTTTGAAAATGTAGCTTTAAACTTTAAAAAAGTGCAAACAAGACTCGCTGGAGAGAAAGGTTGCTAATCAAGGTATTCCCAGCCATGGAATAAGTTACCACTACATGTCGAAGTGTTATATTGACTACCTTTAACGCTAGTCTTGATGATTAGATAGGTGGACACAAATTCACATTAGGGTTGTCATGTACAGCCTAGCTTGATTTGGAAGGAAAGCACTATTAAGTGTTTGAAAAAGGAGGCACAAACTTTTAAGTTTGCCTACGTAAAGTTGTACTTGGTTAGGTGTCTTATGCTCCTCATGATCGTGTACCTGTTATTGTCCCTATGTTCAAAGGAAGCTCCTTGACCACTTAAAGGAAATGTACCGATGCTTTACTGACCGATGCTAGGCTGTATACCACCCTCCCCTGACAGTATTTCACCACACCATTAAATTAATAGCCACATTCAAGCTGACTCAATTCTCTAAACTTCTAATTCATGAATGTACAACCTTCCTTTATCTCCCCACTCCAGCTTCCCCTCAGCTAATTGATACGTTGCTATATCTCTTGCAAGCTGTACATCTCCCCACATTCTAAGCCCCCCACTTCCTTTAGATACAAGTCAGATCCCTTTATACTTCTCTGAATTCATAGTATACTGTAATCATTTTCCACAGTATACTTATGCTGACTCATTTTGCAAACTCTATATTTTGAATGTATGCCAGATTATATCTTGTCTCACTGTGGAAATTTTTCACATATGAAAGTACTGCCACTTTACCAAAATAGTTTAGGAGCCTGTCAAAAAGGCATCTTCCTGTTACCCAGATCTGTAATCTCTTTGAACATCTGTCCAAGTTGTTTGTCTTTTCGGCTTTTTCCCGGTAAGGGGTCGCCACAGCGGAACTCCGGTCTGCTAATGATTGGCAGTAGATTTTTTTACGAAACGCCGAGGTGCCAGCTCTACGCCCAACCTTCAACGAAGGCACGCCCATTTACGCACGCATTTCATTCGAACGCTACCCAACCGCGGGGAGGACATGCAAACCCCACACAGAAGGCACTCCCAAGCCATGCCGAGAATCGAACGGGAGAACTTCTTGCTGTGAGGTAACAACACTACTGGCATACCACCGTGGCATTCATCTGTCCAAGTGAAAGTGTTTTTCCCTTTAACTGTTGTTACCAGTATCTCAGTTTACAGTGGAACTATACTATCATCCCTGAATATAACCCCCAGGTCATAGGAACATTGAGATAAGGTAAGGTCCTTCAACCAAGTTATAAACTCTATTACTTTTAAGGTCATATTATCTCTTTAGAAACAGGACAATTAGAAAATTAGAATGATGCATTTTGTTCATTCTCTTTAAGCAAGTGTTCATAAAAGCCAGTTACCCCACCCAATCTCACCCCCAAGTTCTGCTCCAGTAAGATAGATTTTCATATAGGTACAATTTTATCAGAGAGTACTCTTTACAAAAAAAAAATAAATAAATAAATAAATAAATAATAATAAAAGTCTGGCAGCTTTATGATTTAGCTTAAGATCTGGGAGACTCAGTTTCCGCATAGTGACAAGTAGACTAAAATATCTCAAGCAATCTGAGACTTATCTCCTTGCCAAAGAAATGAGAAGTAATTTTTAACATTTAGAAAAAAAAATAGTGGTGAAGCTATAGGTAGGCCCTGTGAGATGTATAGTAATAATATTGATAAGACATACCATGAGATTGCTTGAATCCTCTGTGGCAGATCTAAAGAAATGCTCTTCCAGTTGTGTATCAATTGCCTAAGCTTTGAGACTATATATTTTTTAGGTGAGATTTGCATAGTCTGTGAGGGAATTGTTAAAGCTAATCCCCAGACAGGACATCTTGGAACATGCTAAAAAACTGGTAATGACTACAAAGATCCTGAGATGGTGTATAATTAATCTGGATTGTGTTGGTTTTGTCTGAATTCACTTTATACCCTGAAATCATTCCAGAATTTTCAAGTTTCTAAAATAGATTGGACACATCTGTATCAAAAATGTCAGCAGATCATCTGCATAGAGAGAGAGAGAGAGAGAATCAGTTCTGTTCATTTTTGCAAATGACTACAACATGTTGAAAAGAAAAAGCTAATTCACTCTGTCAAAGCCTTTTTCGACATGTACATTGACATGAAAAAGAGTTTACTACTTTGCTAGGCAGGTTCAATAAAGCAAGGAGGTCTTCAACAGATTATTAAAGGTGGTTGTCCTTTAATAAAGCCAGTCTAATCCTTATGTATTAGGGATAGAAGAAGCCTTCCAATTATTTTAGTCAAACAGATAATTTGTAGTCTTAATTTGGGATAGAAATTAACTTGTATAAATATAGCAGGATTTTTGCCTGGTGCCTGCATCCATGTATCAAAGGTGCCTCACTCTCCCGTTTGCAGTATGTAATTATCTAGCCTAACAATGTTAGGAATGGTACTGCCCTGATCTGCTAAGTATACTTCATTTAGATGGCCATTAATGTCAGAGGTTTTACCTTTAGCCAAGGAGTAGAAAGCAAGTCTGACTCCTCACCTGTACAAGGCACAAGCAGGGAGAATTGCTGGGTCCCTGTCTTTAAGGAGGGAGTGTTAAATGAGGAAAGATAATTAATTGTTACTTGGTGGTCTCTTTTATCAGAAAGGGAACCTGCTGTTATAATGTGCCATAATAGTTATGAGCATTGAAAATGTACTGTCGGGGATATTTGTGAAGGCTTCATTTTAATAGCAGTCTGCTACTAAAGAATTAAGGTCAGAAATTTTACATTAGATGAAGAAATTTCAAAATATTTTAGTCTGAGGAAATATTTTAAACCTTCTAATTTATAATCTAAATATTTTGCAAGTCTAGCCTTTGCTTCTAAAAGGTGTTCTGTTGCTGTGGCCTACCTGAAGCATATGATTAGTCTACTCCATAGCTCAGGACTCATAAGACCTAAGGAAATGGGTTAATCTATTCTTCAAAATAGTCCATGCTGCCACCAGGGAAGACCCAGACTGGCTGTTCATATCTGACCAATTACTATGTAATTCTAGTAATTCTCCCTTAAAAGTGTCACCCTTTCAAAAATAAGAGTTCATTCTCTATATCCTGTTTACCCTCTCATTATCCCAATCCCTTGTCAGTAATAGAGTAGAATGATCCAGAAGGACCCAAGTGAGAACTGCAATGTTATCAATAAAATGACATGTTCCTTTGAGATAAAGATCTTATCTGCTCTGGAGAGTAACCCATATCTGAAAGAGGAAAAGTTATAACAACCTTCTACACCCCAGAACATTTTAGAAACATCAACCAGTCCCATAATTGATATAAATTTAGATACCATTTTCACAGAGCTGGAACAGTATCTCTCCACAGAGCCCCCTCCCCCCTTGACCTCTCCCCAGTGTAGTATTCCATTCCCCTGCCCAAAAGATGACCCCTGTGGTGGGAAGTGATGCATGTTATCTATAAAGGGAACAAGTTCCTAAAAGCTGAAGCTGGGTGAACATCATGATTCAGAAAAGTTATCATAACCCCCATATAGGAGACCTTTTACATGAATAAATCTTCCAAAATTATACAGCTGCTGCTCAATGGGAGTAAACATCAAGGACTTTTTAAATAGTTTAATTATCCCTCTCTGCTTATCTCTGGAATGTTTGAAAGAGCCCCCTACGATGCCTCCAAATCTTGAGCTTAGTATGCTCCTGTAGGAAGTATCTCCTGAAGCAGGATAAAAGTGGAGTTTGTTTTTTATGTACATAAAGGCCCACACTTGTTTAACTGATCTTTGGAACTTATTAATATTCCATGATAGAACACTAAAGCCCATTTTGTAGGATGAAAAAAGAAAAAAAAAAAGGCATGACCTATCCAGTAGATCCAAAATTTCTAGATCATTATTGTCAGTTGGGGCTAATTAAAGCAAAGCCAAGCCCCTAGTCACTCATCTGAGGTAACTCCAGAAAGAACTGTATCAAAAACCACAGGAAAAACAAAACAACAACAACAAAAACAACATATTTACAATAAACACAAGTGTGCTTCCAAGGAGGAAGCTCGGTGCCTCTTTTTGGTACAGAGACCAGGATGAGAGTCACTGCAAACTAGCCATGGTAAAGAGGATCTGCTAGAAAAGTTCATTCCCTATAATCATCCACTCAAGATCCCTAGATGACTCAGAAAAGAAATCCATTCCAAAAAACAATAAGTAAATAAAAGAGGCAGAACCTCTTCCAAGTGTCATTAAAAATAATCTATGAATTTGATATTGTAAAAGTATTGAGTCCAGAGAGCAGTGGCAGAAGACAAAAACATCCTTTTTACTTGAGCAATCCGTCATGCAAATAATAATATCCATATAATAGAGCTGAATGCTCAGTAGATGACTGTGCCTCTTGTGTAGAAGGTGTCAATAAACAGTTTTGGTTACCCAACAATCAGTGAGAAAAGTAGATGTGCAGCAAGTCGGAAAATGTTTTAATATCCCAAATGAAGGATAATATCAAAGTAACTAATAACTGAGGAGAAGAAAGCCCAAGCAACTACAACAATCCCAAGTGAAAACATTCTTCAGAGTATAAAACCCTACCAGGCATACAACTTGCGTCATCCTAGCTCAAAAATAAACCAAAGCCAAACTTCAGTGAGAGGAAGGAGAAGTGCCCTTAGCAACCTCAGCTGCCAACTTGCACTGATCCAGCCTTCTGTTTTTAAATACGGGTTCAGATTTTTTTCAGACATTTCTAGCAGAATAGTGAGGGATTCCTCAAAATAATTTTATGAGTTTTATCTACCCCTACAAGCTTCAGCATAAGACAACCAGTAGGCAAATTATACTTTTGATGTGGCAGGATTAGGAAGCCTGAATTTGCATTTATTTATTCTGTGAAGTTTAACAACAGATTGGAAAGCAACTCTACACTCTTGTGTTTCAAAAGAGTAGTCATGGTCACAGAAAATTCTTACATCCTTGTATAACAAAGTTCTACTTGATGACCAGAGTTATGGCAAAGTTTTGACCTTTAACCAGTAAGACTCAAATCTCACCACTAATAGATAAGAACTCATTCCTATGAGATTGTGAAAAAAGATAACAGCAGGCTTGCACCATCTTATTCCCCTCCATGGGACTCCAAGACTGAGCATGCAGAAAATTGAAGCAATCAGATCCCTGCACTTTCTAAAACCTGAGAAAAATATGTGCTTCCTTCAAGCTCTGCCCTTCTACTTGATAACCCTTTCTTCCATAAAATTCTGACTGATTAACTAGGTCATCCCATCTCTGATCAGATTACTTCAAAGCGGTATCTCTTTCAATCATTCAGTCAGAATGGGTTGTTAGTTTCCTCAATATCAGCAAGCTTTTGATCCAGTCTGTCCATATATTGGGATAAGACAGAATTGTATGTAGTTCTGCCATTACTAAATCTATCTTTGCAACAGATGAAAAATTATTGCCCATTTTATGTTCTTCCATAACAGGGCAGTGTGTTTAGTCTGAGCTAAGAATATCATTGACCACATGCTGTAGTATGTTCTGGGAACCAGTGAAGGTTTTAGGAGTTTGGACATGTTTTTTTAACAGGTATAGGTCCTTGAGTTACAAAGACAGAGCTAAATCTGTGAGAGATGCACTTATATAGCCAAGCTGTCTCCAGCCAAGACTGGACTAGTCAGTCAAGAGGAGAAGGTAAACACCCACACCACACCATGCACAACACATAATCCTTCAAAACCTACAGCACCAAAACCCACACATTTACAATACAAAACACACACCTACATTCTTGGAGGCTCTCAATAAAAATCTGCCCAAGCAACAGAGACCTCTGAAGCTGAAACGCAAACAACCACCACCCCCCAACACAACCCAAGCAACACATAGCTCACAAAACCAGTGTGCCACTCAACCTCAGCCCCTAAGGCAAAACAATGTACCCAACACACTAGTTGTAGGCAACTCTATAGTCAGGCACACTGATGTCCCACTCTCCAGCCTAAACAAGGAGAAAATTACAGTCAGCTGCCTGTTGGGTACCAGGATCCGCCACATAATGCACGCACTCAGGTCACTCCACAATAAGTACAAATACGACTCTGTCATTGTCCATGTTGGAGTGAATGACCTGAGACATGCCTCCCTGGACTACATGAAAAGAGACATGGAGGAGCTCTCGGATCTTGTATCCCAGGCAGGTATGACCCTAGCCCTGAGTAGCATCCTGCCATTGCCCAGAATGATACCACAGTACAAGGATAAAATTATTGACTTCAACAATTGGCTAAGCTTCTAGTGTCATTCAAAGGGGAATCCAGTATCTGCCTGGGATGACATGATTGACACCACGATGCTGTGCCAGAGATGGCCTGCACCTGTTGCCCCTGGGATTCCGAATACTGGCTAAGGCTCATGCCACAACTGTAGTGCCTTTTTAGGCAGGGTTCTAATGACAAAATTACCGCCATAACAGGTACAAGCAAGCACAATTTGAGGGTAATGCTACTCAATGCTAGAAGTCCAAATCTCAGAATGCACTCACTCGAGCCACTCCTCATAGTGGAGAACATCGATGTGTGCAGTGACAGAGACCTGATTCAAGGTTCCAGAGAGCACCCCTGCAATACCTGGCTACAATTCATACCACACCTTTTGGACACCTAACCTGGACCGAAACACTAAAGGCGGAGGCGTGTCCATATTCACCAAGGATATCCACATCTCCAGGCTAGTTGCCCAACATAATACATCCAAGATTCTCCAGGTGCAGCTAACACTAGACAAGACTGCAATCCAAATTGTAGCGTGCTACAGATCCCCCACCATGCCCCATGATTCCCACTCCACTTTTTTTAACATACTGGAAAATATTAAGGTACAACCAAATACCCTAATACTGGGCGACTTCAACTACCCCGTCATTAACTGGGAAAACTACTCATGTACCAACACATTTGCTCAGTGATTTTTTTAAATTCATACCAATGCCTTGGATCAACTTATCCATACCTCCACCAGGGGCACCAATATCCTATACCTGGTCATTACCAACATGGGCTACCGATGCTCCACACCAGAGGTCAGCTCCTCATTGGTCAGATCTGACCATAAGCTAATCACCCTAGACATCCACATCCCATCCCCACCCCCCATTAAGGTAACCACCGTAAAAAACTTCTCCAAAGCCAACTTCATGCTTCTCAAGACAGAAGTGGCAAACTTCACGACACCCATGCAGACAGAAAGTAGAATTACGACTGCTGAATCTTACACCAATGCACTGTATGAACACATACACAAGTGCATGAACCGTGCTATCCCACATAGAACCAAGATGCTCTCCTCCAAAAAAAGAAAGCCAATCTGGTGGTCACCTGCCATAAACAAATTCTACAACAAAAGGAAGAAACTGTTGCAGAAAAGAGTAAAATCCCAAGATTGGAAAAACTTCCTTGTCAGCCTCAGTAAGATGCTGAGGTCCCTCATAAGATCCTGCAAAGCTAGCTATGAAAACAAAATCGCCACAGATTCTAAAGACAACCAGAAGGCATTCTATAGTTATGTCAAGAATCTCAATGGCAACACTCAGATCTGCTCTGAGTTACAGCACAGTGGCACTAAATATACAGAACCAACTGATATTGCCAACATCCTGGCAGATAGGTTCAGAGCTAACTTCACCCCCCCCCACCCCCTAAAGGGCCCATCTCAATACCAGAAGAATACCAAGTCCCGGTAATCACGGCCACACAGGTAAAAAATGCACTCCCCAAAGCCAAGAATACAGCATCCATGAGACAAGACAACATCCCGGGCTGTGGTCTGCACGAACTACAAAATGGATTGGCAACCCATCTAAGTACCATGTTCAATCATAGCCTCACTTCAGGCTTTGTGCCTAATTAATGGTGCACAGCTACGGTTATCTCACTCCACAAGGGGGGAGCCACCACGGACCCCGGGAACCACCGCCCCATTAGCCTGATGGGCCTGATCTGAAAAGCCATGGAACGTATCATCATGGAACTTATAAACAAAGACATAGGTAACCTTCAAACTCTGGACCCCACCCAGTTTGGGTTAGTGAAAGGCAGATCATGTCTCATAAACCTGATTGACTTCTTTGAAGCTGTCAGCAGAGCTATGGACGATGGTAAAGTAGTTCACACAGCCTATCTAGACATCGCCAAGGCATTCAACACCATTCCCCACTCTGGAATCATAGATAAACTCACTAAACTGGGCATAAATCCCTATGTCACGCGATGGGTTGCCAACTGGCTCACTAACAGAACCCACACCGTGAAAGTAGCCGACTCCAAATCTGACTCCAGACCAGTGACAAGTGGAGTACCACAGGGTTCAGTCTTGGGTCCACTCCTGTTTGGCATCTACTTCTGTGAAGTTCAGGCCAACACAGAGGGTCTATGGCTAACAAAGCTTGCAGACTACTGTAAACTGGGAGCCATTATTGAATCCCCAAATGATGTGGACATTCTACAAAAAGGCCTCACTGAGACAGATGCCTGGTGTCAAAGCCATGGCCTCAAGCTCAGCGGCAAAAAATGCATAGTCATCCCCTTTGGGAAAAACACTGTGCCCATGAACTACTACATAGGAGGTAGTTCACTTAACATCGAAAGTGTGATAAGAGACCTAGGGACACAGGTGGATAATAGTCTCTCCTTTGATAACCATATCGCCACAGTAGTCCAAGAACAAAGTGGTGTAGAACAGCTAGACATACTGGTAAACCAACACAAAATTAGATCCAATAGAAAAAGGCACAGCATGACCATCTATATAAAACAAGGTTTATTACATCAAGCTTTCGAGTTGAAACTCTTTTTCAAGAATGAATCGATACATTAAAACCACAGAATAAATATACAACACCACCCAATCACATAACATCGCCACAGTAGACAGGAAATCCTTCTACGTGGCACACCTCATCACAAAAGGTTTCTCATCCAGAAAAAAGGAGGTCATTGTTCCTCTCTACTCATCCCTTATTAGACCTATCATAGAGTACAATGCCCAAATTTGGTATGTACCTCACAAGACATTTATAACAACTGGAAAGGCACAGAAATAGTTCACAAAGAGGATCACTGGCCTCAAAACAGATGCCCTATGCAGACCATCTCAAAAAAACTCCAGCTCTACTCTGTCGCATATCGTCTACTCAAAGGCGACTTCTGCCTAACATGCAAAGCCATGTCAAACCCAGAGCTGTTGGACATGCTACACTTACAGAAGTTCCAATCCCTAAACCTTGTCACCACAATAAATAAAACATGCTGGAGAGATAGGTTCCTGTCCCAGAGACTCCCCATACTTTGGAACAGACTGCCCATTCATGTCAAGCAGAGCACCTCATTGGCCCTCTTTAAGAAAAATGTTGACGATTGGATGGGAAATAGGAAATTCACCCAGGGGATCACTTCTGTGGGTCTGCTCGACAGGGGAACAGGAAAATAATTTTTGGTTGGCGAAAGCCAGGGAATCTTTGATAGCATAGTACCTACCTATGAACCTATAAAGTCTGATGGCTAATTTCTTTTAGCACAAGATCACTGGCGACTATTTTAATTATGAGGTATTGCTGGGGTGATAAGAGCTGCTTGAGAAATGTGTTAGCAGGTTTGCATCTTAACTGAAAGTCCCCTTCTAGTACCATTGCTTTAAATTTATATTCAGACAAAGTATTACATTCTGCACCCATGTTCAGTTTGAATTCAGCATTCTGTCTTTAATTCTTAGTATTTCTTGCCAACAATCTGACTTACATTTTTTATTTCTGTGCTTAAGATGCCTCAGAAGTGTTTTCAGACTTCTCCTTACCAAGTCTTTACACTTCTGTAGTTGCTACAAATTACTAATTGTGATTTTTCTTTTCAGTTTCATGCATTTTTGTCTCATTGTTTCAGATGCATGAAGAAGTATTTTTGCTTTCTCTATGTCAGATCTTTGTACGTTTGTAATAGCTGTAATAGTGACTGTCCTAGAACTAATGGGACTTGAATCCCACCATTGCCACTGATGTATGACTGCTGGAATGGAAGTGGAAGTGGATGGGTTTGAATGCCACTACTACCAATCAGATGTCATGCTAGATACATGAGTAGCAAGGGCTGTTGTTCTTGGATCAATTGCACTGCCCCAAATTGGACAGATGGCCAAAAGAAGGATGGTCTTTCATGTCACACCACAAGTGACCAGCAAGTAAAAGTACAAAAAGGTACACACAATTCCGATTCACTGGACAATTTACAAAGCACAGCTTGGCCTCAAGAGCATACAGGGAATATGCACTGTTCAACAGACGTGGACTTCTGACATTCACAGCTCAATTCATGAGTCTTTGGCCTAGCACTCTGAGCCTTGTTCTCATCACTGTGTGAGTCATTGTCTTCCAGTGCCCCTTACTCATGGTAGTAGTCTTTCAAATTATTCTTGCATGTAATTACAAGGAAGGGCTGGTGGAATTATTCAATTCCTCACCTGTTTCTTCCTGGCAAGGTAGCACTGACACTACTCTTAAGTTGTTTGGCTACAGACCCAGCAGCTACCATGCAGTACCTTGATTTACAGCCAAATAAATTAGTAGAAAACATAAAATAGCAATGTGCTAAACGAGCCGACCAATTAGAAGCTGATATCAGCAGCTTGGCAACATACAATACTAAATAATTTCCTTTCCTTGGGTAATAAATAATACATAAATAACAGCCACAACTTTTTAAAAGTGAATAAAGTAAAAACTTTATTTAATAGAAAAATCAAGACACGGCTGATACAAATTAAATATGCAGAGGTAATATAGTTGTACAGTGAAGAGAAATCAATAATCATTGCATAGACAGAATATATTTAAGGAAACATCTAATTGTTAATGGCTACATAACCTATCTGAACCTTAGCTATGTTAACTAGTAAAATAATAATGTACAAGCAAATGGCAAAACTTGTATAGATGTGGTTGCCTCAGTGTCTTCTAGCAAGACTGTCTAACTTTACACTGTTTTCAACTTGAATATATGTTCTAGCTTATTATATTTCCCCCACAGGACCTCGGAGGTGTAATCAAACAGTTTTTACCACATTCACACCTCCACAGTGGTAAGGAAACAGTTTCACATTTGATACTGATGACTACTTTCCTAGGTCTTGTCAGGTATTTCTTTGAAGAGTCTTGTAGTAGCATTTTTATGGCCTTTAGCTTCTTGGCTTAGGAAGGTAGGAAGTTCATAGGTTCATAGGTTGGTACTAGGCTATCGGCCCTAGGGCCTATACAAGCCTAGCCATAACAATTCCCTGGATATTTCTTCCCACAATATTTACTTCTCTGGACCCCTGTCTAGCAGGGCGACTGACATGATCCCCGGAGTGAATTTCCCATCTCCCATCCAATCATCAAGGTTCCTTTTGAAGAGGGCCAGTGAGGTGCTTTTCTTGACATGTATGGGCAGTCTATTCCAGAGTATGGGGAGTCTGTGGGTCAGGAACCTATCCCTCCAGCATGTTTTGTTCATTGTGATGACAAGGTTTAGATCCCTGGAGCATGTGGCTCTGAGGGATTGGGATTTCTTTAAGTGGAGCATGTCCAACAGCTCAGGGTTTGACATGGCCTTGTATGTTAAGCAGAGATCGCCTCTGAGTAGACAATATGCCACAGAGTATAGCTGGAGTTTCTTTAGACGGTCAGCATATGGCATCTGCTTTAGGCCTGTGATTCTTTTAGTGAGGTATTTCTGTGGCCTTTCTAGCTGTTGCAGATGGCTTGTGAGGTACATACTAAACGGGGCAATGTTAAGTTGTCAATCTCGCCTTCATTCTTGCTGGATGGGTTCGGAGCCGATCCTCGGCTCCGACTCGGCCAATACTAAAGCTCGAGAGCTAATTCCACCGGCTCGAGGCTCCCCTATATCCCACAATGCTAGGCGGTAACTACCCAGATCTCGTTTGCCGCTATAGCTGACGAGGTGCGCTTTTCTACCGGCTCAGGCAGGTTAGTTCAAATTTACTCTTAGGTACTGCTAATAACGCCCTCTTAGTTCTAATACATATATTTTAGTTTAATTTTAACTTTTAGATATATCGACCCCTATTTGTCAACCCCCTTCCCTTTTTACCCTTGTTCTAGGCCTTCGGCCCTTCCCTCACCCTAGTCCTTTATTAGATTAGTGTTGTAGGGGCTTGTGTGTGTGCGTTTCTGTATTAACATTAATAATTTATTTTGATATTTTTTCTGTAGAGAGTGTCTGGATTGTGTTTGTGTGTGTTAGCCTCTCTTTTTTCACTATGTCTAAAGACAAGGTCTCAGGCTTCAAGAAGTGTGACTCGTGCTGTCAGAAAATGTCTCTGACAGACGGTCACACTTCTTGTGTGTATTGCCTGGGGCCTTTGCACCTGCAGGACTCTTGTGCTTTTTGTCATGGGTTTAGCCCTAGAGTCCCTGCAGGAACGCAAGAATAAACTTATCTTGAGGGGCTTATTAAAGCCTGAAGGCCCCCCGACTCAATCTGTGTCGGGGAAGCCTTCAAAATCTTCCAAGCAGTCGGCTCCTGCGCCTGAGTCGACTGCTGAGAAGTCTAAGCCAACTTCGACATCGGCTCCGGCTGGAGCCGATGTTTCTAAGCCTCATACTGTTACCTCGGCTCCGGCTGATAAGACTTTGTCGGCTCCGATACCCTTATCGGAGCCACATTCGAGAAAGAGGTCCAGGTCCCCCTCTATCGGATCCGTGCACTCGGCGCCAGGATCCCCTCTCCTTTCGGAACAAAGTCACAAAACTCATTCCTCTCGGTCTTCCAGATTATCAGACCATGATTTGCAAAGGGTGGTGAGTAGACTTCTCAAGTCCGAGGCACTGGGCCAAATGCTGCATAGCCCGACTCACCAGTCAGTGGCTATTCCCGTTCCCCAATACATTCCTCCTCCGACTCCTTCGAGTTCGGAGCCAAGGCTTGTCGGAGCCATGACTGTCGGTGCGTCGGATCCGATACCTTCCATTTCGGCTCCGTCGTCTGCCCCGATCACCTCTTTGGAGGGATCTCGGTGCCGGGCTTCCATCGTCGGCTCCGAGGGGGCGAGTGGCATCGGACCCTTGTCCGACCCCGCTCTCCCTCTCGGGGCTTCGGCGTTGGTGAGTTCGGCTCCGACATCGGCTTCGGAGCTGTCTCTGTCGGTGCCGGGGGAGGTCCTTGTCTCTTCGGAGCGAGGGCCTCGGGCCTTGCCTGACAGGGGTGCCTTCGAGGTCATGCGTAGCGTGCTAGAACCAGGTTCTGCCCCACAGTCAGCTCCTTCAGCCCCTCCATCTACAGTGCCTGCGGTGATTTCTACTCACCCCCTTGTCCCAGACCGCAGAGAGCCAACTCCTCAAGTTTCCCCATTGGGAATTTCCTCCTCTTCCGAGGCCACTCTTGACCCTGCAGGAGATCCCCCAAGGAAGAGGCAGTGCAAGAGGAAGCACATTGACTCCCCTGAGTCTATCACCTCTGACACTGGTCGGGTCCCCTCAATCCCCCTCTGAGGATGTCTCCTTTGCTGACATCCTTGAGATCCTGAAACAGAGGGGGAACTGGCCAGCCCTTAATCCTTCGGAGGATGAGTCAGTGTATCTTGAGGCGTTTGGTTCTCGCCCTTCTACCTCCTGGGTGTCCCCTCCCTTTGACCCACTTATGGAAGTGGTGGCAAGGAAGGCTTGGACGGCTCCTGACTCAGTGGAACCCACCCCGAGGAGACCATCCAAATTTATTACTGCCCCCAAAGACAAAGAGTTTTTATCCAAAGGTGTCCCTGTTGATGCCATGGTGGTGGCTGCGGCCACAAAGAAGGAGTTAGCTGATCCTTCGGTTCCTGTCCATCCTCCTAATAAGGAATCTAGGACCATGGACAGGTACGGCAAGCGGATGTTCTCGTCAGCGACCTTTTCAATGCGGTCGCTGAACTACTTATGCCACTTCACTAGTCTCCAAAGAGATTTACTCAAGGATATGGGTGAACTGATGAAGGATCCTACAGCTGAGGGGTTCAAAGACACTATGAACTCCCAGTTGGCAACCCTAAATTCCATTGTTAACTCCTCCATGCGGCTGGTCTCGTATGCAGCAGATGGGGCGAGTAGAGCCGCAGGCACAGGCGTTGCCTTACGACGTCACGCCTGGATGCGGCTTTGCAACTTTGCGGACCCTTTCAAGGCATCCTTCACCAATTCTCCCTTTGATGGATCATCCTTGTTTGGTCCACAGGTGAAGGATACATTGACCAGGTGCGAGGTAGAAGGTAAGACTCTCTCTGCTGTAGGAGTCCGTTTTTCTACCCCTTCTAGACCCTATCCCAAAGGTCAAAGGGGAGGAAAGATGTGGTTCCATAAACAATCCCAGGAGTCTCATCTGACGACAAGGCGATTCCCCTCTAGAGACAGGGGGGAATAATAATAGACGCCGCCCTAGAGGCAGAGGAGGTCCGCAAAACCAGGGTAGCAGAGAAATGTTCTCTGACAAACCCTTCCAGCACCCCTGAGGGGCTGCCCACCTTCGGAGGCAGTCAGGGGAAGGTTATCACTGTACCCAAAAGCCTGGCTTTCCCTTACTCAAGACAAATGGGTACAGTCGATCATATCCGAGGGTTACAAAATTCCCTTCATTCACATTCCAACCCAACCAAAAAGATCCCTTCCAGATGTTCCACCCGGTCTAAGGGAACAAGCAGCATTAGAAATTTCAAAGCTGCTATCAAAAAGAGTCATCCAATCAGTCCCGGCAGACCAGCAAGGATCCGGAATCTACTCCAAATTCTTTTTGGTACCAAAAAAACAGGGGACTGGAGACCCATACTGGATCTCAGCTACTTAAACAAGTTTGTCAAAAAAACGAAATTCCGGATGGTCACGCTTCAGTCCATTCTACCCTTCTTGGGTCAGGGCAATTGGATGTGCTCGATAGATCTTCGGGACGCGTACTACCACATCAAAATGAACAGACGCTCCAGGAGATATCTCCGCTTCAGGCTGGGAGCCAGTCACTACCAATTCAGGGCCCTGCCCTTTGGTCTCACTACAGCCCCCCGTGTGTTCACCAAATGCATGGCAGTGGTCACGGCTCACTTGAGACATCAAGGATTCCAGGTGTTTCCGTATCTGGACGACTGGCTCCTTACTGCCACCACCAGACATCAGCTTCTCCTATCCAGGGACTTCACCATCCAATCTTGCCAAGCTCTAGGCATTTCGATAAATTTCGAAAAATCTGCCTTGTCGCCTTGTCAGTCTATTATTTTTATAGGCGCCACCTTAGATACACGGAATCTTTCAGCCAGACTCACAGAGCAGAGGGTATCAGACATTCGGAACCAAGTGTCCCTTCTCTTACAATGTGTCAAAGTCAAAGCCAGACTGGTGTTGAAGGTACTAGGACTCATGGCAGCAGCTATTCCCCTTCTTCCATTAGCTCGCTTTCACATGAGGATCCTCCAATGGATGCTGTTTACTCAATGGTCCTTTCAACAGCTCCCGATGTCCCATAGCATATTGATAACTCAAGCATGCAAGAATCAACTGTCTTGGTGGATCACATCACCTCAACTTCTCCGAGGAAGACCCTTCACTTCCCCCCCCCCCCCCAGTTGCCACGTTGACAACAGATGCCTCCCTGATCGGGTGGGGGGGCATTATCAGGGCAGGACAGTCCAGGGCACGTGGCAACCTTTCGAGTGCCACTTGCACATAAATGTCTTAGAGATGAGAGCAGTGCTTTTAGCGTTGCAAGCCCATCACGACTCTCTTCCCACTGGGACTATTGCAATTCAAACGGACAACATGTCCGTAGTGTGGTACATCAACAAACAAGGCGGAACCAGATCATACCCTTTATGTCGAGAGGCACTCAGACTTTGGCAATGGGCGATCTCTTCTCAGCATTTTCTGATAGCAACGCATATTCCCGGGAAATCCAACGTTATTGCAGACAAATTGAGCAGAGCAATTCTCATGCCACACGAGTGGTCTCTAAAGAAGTCAGTTCTAGAAGAAGTATTCCTAAGATGGGGCCAGCCTTGCTGCGATCTTTTTGCTACTCCCCAAAACAGCAAGTGTCACAACTTCTTCACTCTCTTCCCGTTACCAGGCCATCCCACCATAGACGCTCTAGTCCACGATTGGCCCCGGGGACTTCTGTATGCCTTTCCCCCCTTTCCACTGATACCTCAACTAATTCAGAAAGCCATCGCCTTGAGAGTGACAATGATCCTCATTGCCCCTTACTGGTCTCGACAGATATGGTTTCCCTTTCTTCATCGTTACCTTTTGGAGCAGCCCTGGCATCTGGACCCAGTACCAGATCTGATCACCCATCAATCGGGTCAGCTGCACCAATCTCTGTCTTCTCTAAACCTCACAGCGTGGTTTCTCCGATTCCAACCTTAGCCAGGCTTCCCTCAATATCTCGCTCGGTCTGAGATATCTTGATAGCCTCTCATAAATCTTCTACCCGGAAGATTTATAGTAGCAAATGGAAACGTTTTTCTTTTTGGGCATCATCGAAAAACATAGATCCCTTTACTGCACCTATCCAATCTATTTTAGACTTTCTAGCAGAACTCTTTCATTTAGGATCTTCTGCATCAACCATTAGAGTTCAATTGGCTGCCATATCAAATTTTCATGTTGGTGTTTCAGAATCCAGCATCATGGCTCACAAACTCTGTAAAGCCTTCTTAAGGGGTATATTTCTTCTCAAACCTCCAATCAAAGACCCCCCCCCCCACCTCAATGGGATTTGAACTTGGTTTTGGCATCTTTAATTCTTCCCCCCTTCGAGCCGGCGGCTTCATGTTCTCTGAAGTTGCTTTCTTGGAAGACACTTTTTCTGGTAGCTATAACTTCAGCGAGAAGAGTATCCGAACTCCATGCTCTGTGCAGTCGTCCTCCTTACTTAGTTTTTCACAAAGACAGGGTATCCCTCCGTACTAATCCATCCTTTTTGCCTAAAATTTCTTCTCAAATTAACCTAAACCAAATTATTGATCTCCCCGTTTTTTTCCCTAACTATTCAAACAGGTCGGAACAAAAGCTACATTTTTTGGACGTTCATCGCCAACTGAGATATTACTTAGACAGGACTAAACAATTCAGGAAATCTGATCAATTGTTTCTGTCATATGCGAAAGGTAAATTGGGCCTCCCAGTCACTAAAGTATCCCTTTCTAGATGGCTCACCTCTACAATTACCTTCATCTATGAGATCAGACATCAAAAACTACCCTCAAGACCTAGAGCTCATTCAACTAGGGCATTAGCTACATCCGTAGCTTTTCAGGAAAGGTTGCCAATAGATTCAATTTGTGCAGCGGCCACCTGCGCTTCTCCTCATACATTCATTTCACATTACAAATTGGACATGGTTTCCAGAAGCCGTGCCAAATTTGGTTCCACTGTTCTCAAGAGTCTGTTCCGATAGGCCACCCGGGATAAGGTGCTAGGGACGCGGTCCCATCCAGCAAGAATGAAGGCGAGATTGACAACTTAACATTAAGAAGTTATGTACCTACCATAATGTTCCATGTTAGTTGTCTTCTTCTCGCCTTCTTTCTTGCGTCCCACCCTCCTTCCCCCAAGCCTGGACAGACCGACCGGAATTCTTTTTGTTTTTTCTTCTGAAAGTTGTCATTCCCACACATTCTCCCACCTCTTCTATCTTTACTGAGGTCTGCCTTTCCTTTACGCAGATTGTTATGAGGTGGGTTTACCAACTCCATTCTATGGAGACTAGGATTACTTGGTATAGCTATCAAATGAGATCTGAGTAGTTACCGCCTAGCATTGTGGGATATAGGGGAGCCTCGAGCCGGTGGAATTAGCTCTCGAGCTTTAGTATTGGCAGTCGAGCCGAGGATCGGCTCCGAACCCATCCAGCAAGAAAGAAGGCGAGAAGAAGACAACTAACATGGAACGTTATGGTAGGTACATAACTTCTTATTATACTCCATAATGGGTCTAATGAGGGATGAGTACAGTGGGACAATGACCTCCCTTTTTCTGGATGAAAAGCTCTTAGTGATGAGGTGTGCCACATAGAAGGATTTCCTGACTGTTATGGCAATGTGGTTATCGAAAGTGAGACCATTGTCCACCTGTGTCTCTAGGTCTCTCATCACACTTTCGATGTTTAGTGCACTGTCACCTAGGTGGTAATTCATGGGTACATGTTTTTTTCCAAAGGGTATAACTATACATTTCTTGGAATTAAGTTTGAGCCCATGGCTCTGGCACCAGGCATCTGTTTCTGTAAGGCCCTTATGTAGAATATCCACATCATTTGGGGATTCAATAATGGCTCCCAGTTTGCAGTCATCTGCGAACTTTGTTAGCCAGAGTCCCTTAGTGTTGGCCTGTACTTCAGAGAAGTAGATGCCAAACAAGAGTGGTCCCAGGACTGAACCCTGAGGTACTCCACTTGTCACTTGTCTGGAGCTGGATTTGGAGTCGGCTACTTTTACAGTCTGGGTTCTGTCAGTAAGCCAGTTGGCAACCCATCGAGTGACGTAGGGATTTATGCCCAGCTTAGTAAGTTTATGTATGATTCCAGAATGGGGGATGGTGTTGGAGGCCTTGGCGAGGTCCAGATAGGCTGTGTGGACTGCCTTACCCTTGCCCACAGCTCTGGAGACTTGATTCAAAGAAGTCAGTCAGATTCAGGAGACAAGATCGGCCCTTCACAAACCCAAACTGGGTGGGGTCCAGTGTTTGAAGGTTGCCAATGTCTTTGTTTATAAGTTCCATGATAATGCGTTCCATGCCCTTGCAGATCAGGCTTGTCAGACTGATGGGACGGTAGATGTTCTTCATGTTTCACTGTTGCAGTCATTACATTTGGGTAATCTGCTGGCAGGTTGCCCTCAGTCGGCCTGAATAACAAAGTCTTGGGTCCTCGTCAGATGCTGTCTCCTCTTCCATGACGTCAGGTCGTCAGGGGTATAAAACATACTGCCAACGCCGTTTTATTCAGTCTTTCTTGCCGCACGGTGCCCGAAGCAGAAGCAGTTAGCAAGTGCCAGTCGGCCGACTCATGAAATTTTCGTATTCGAGTTTCAGAACCGAAGTCTTCAAACTAAAGCTAAGTACCCTGTTGGGGAAACTTTTTCTTGCTCCTTACCAATGTCAGTAAAAGTTAATAATTGCATTACTTGTGGGAAGCAAATACCTCATAAGGATTTTCATTTGTACAGTATTCCTTGCCTAGGCCCAGATCACAACGTGCCTTGCTGTCGGTTTTGTGGTAGATTTAACCAATGCACCATTAAGTGTTGGTATATTTTTGCTTCTAAATATTTTGGTTCAAGATTTAATTATCCTGAAATGTCATTGGTTAGCAATCCGACTATCGGAGTTCATAAAAAACGCAAGGAAAAAGACAGAGACAGACCGTCGAGGTCCAAAACCGACGACGGAGATTCTCCTAAGCCAGTCGATGGTTCGCCGGTACTCAGTGAGGCGTTTTCACAGCCCCTGATACCTGCTACTTTTGAGTCACAGGCGTCTACCGAGACCCATTCAGGATCCGGTATGCCACGAGAATCTCAAGAGTATTGAACCCGCGGATGTCTCTCCGTTGGATGGGTCCGGAGCTGCTGAGCAGGTACCGGCTTCTGAGGGTGTTTTTAGGCCTCAACATTTTTATATTAAAAAGATGCCAGCAACAAAAACAAGGTCAAAAACAACTTCTATGTCTAAAAAAATTATGCATGAGCCACATGCTCAGGCCCCTATGCCTAAAAAACAGATGATCAAAATGGCTGAGGATTTAATTACCTTGATCAGGGGGTTCCCAACCCCCCCCCCCCCCCCCGCTAAGAGGCCTAGGCAAGGCACTGATTATGAATCTTCAGATCAGGTTTCCATTTCTTCTGATTCCTCTTCTGATCAGGAATTTTTTATTCCACCCTATGAGGATTCTGATGCAGAGGAATCCATCCCATCTGCATCTCCTCCTGAGGATTACTCTTTTGGTGAGACTTTATATACTTTAAGGGAACATTTTCACTGGGAGAGTCAGGACTTCTCTGAATCAAAGAAGAGGCTTAGGGATTTCCTTCTTCCTTAGCATAGGCCTTTGGCAATACCTCTTGTATTAGACATTGTGGATGATGTATTCTCGGAATCCAGCATGACTGTTGATTCCCTGCCTCCGGCTCCTAGTAAGACAGACAGATATTACAGGGTTCCTGACTCTCACAAATTTCTTTTCAAAAATCCTGCTGCTGCGCCTGAGACTATTTCTCAGGGTCCCAAGGGTGTAAAGGCCTCTACAGCCAAAAATCCTACTCCTTCTGATAGAGATTCCAGGGCTCTGGATAGATGGGGTAAGAAGGTTTATACATCTGCAACCTTGGTAATCAGGGCTTTAAGCTGCCAGTTTCATATGCTTAAATATCAACAGCACGTTATAGGCTTACTGAAACAGAAAATGATGTTGATTTCTGATTGTGTGGAAAATAAAGAGTTACAGGAATTATTGCATTCAGCAGAACAAGTTGGAAAGCATACTTTGCAATGTGGTTTTGATTCTTTGGAGGCCTCTTGTAGGGCTGCCATTACTGGATCTGTGATTAGAAGGCATGCCTAGCTCAAGGAGCAAAATCTGCCTGATCATGTTAAAACTAAATTGTTGGATGCCCCTTTGCAGCATGATACTCTGTTTGGTAATAAGGCAGAAGAGGTTTTAAAGAAAATGGAAGACAAAGCTAAATCTATGCAAACTGTAAAAGATTTCTTGCAAGTGCAGCCACCCAGGTTCAGTAGGCACTGGCCTACTAAAAATTGGTCCTTTCCTGTGTCCAACAGAGCCACTCAGGGCAAATCCAGGCGCTCAAAAGGCTCCAGATACCAATCACAGGGTTCTTACAGGTCAAAGCAATGGGGTGCCTCCACCTCCAAATCTGGAGGAAACAAAGCACAGCCCTACAGTAAGCAGTCTCAATGACTTTCCTCTACCATCAAAACCACTTATCTTTTGGCAGCCACTTTGGGGGGAAAACTAGCACTTCATGCTCAAAATTGGCAGTTAATTACCCAGGACAAGTGGGTATTGAACATAATATCCCAGGGGTACAGATTTCATTTCCATACTTTGCCAATTCCAAACGGATGGCCGGATCTGCCACAAAACCATTGAGCAGAGGCCTAGAAACAAGTCATGTCCCCCATGGATATGGGGGCTATTCAACCGGTACCAGAAAAGGAAAAAGGACAAGGTTTTTATTCAAGACTTTTCCTGGTACCCAGAAAAGACAATTCATGGCATCCAGTACTGGACTTATCGATTTTGAACACGTTCCTGGACATTCAAAAATTCAAAATGCTGACTTTACAACAGCTTCTTCCTATGCTAGGCAGGAATGCTTGGTTAGTAACTCTAGACTTGAGAGGCATACCTGCATATCCCAATAAGGGAATCATGCAGAAGATACCCCCACTTCAAGCAGGTTTTTTGCATTACCAATTCTCTGCATGGCCCTTTGGCTTATCTACTGCGCCCAGGGTCTTTACAAAGTGCCTGGCACCAGTAATTGCATTCTGTAGACAAAGAAGCATTTAAATTTATCCTTATCTGGACAATTGTCTCATTCAAGCAGAGGACAAGGACACTCTTCTTCAACATGTGGCATTTGTAAAAAGGCATCTAGCATGCCTAGGGTACACCATAAACGAAAAGAAATCACAACTGGTACCCTCTCAAATAATTACATTCCTGGGTGCAAGCTTGAATACAACTGCCCAGATGGCTTACCTCACGCCAGACAAACAAAGACAACTGACAACATACTTCGAACAAATGGCAACAAAAACCCAGTTATCTGCAAGACAAATTCTGCAGGCTTTGGGGTTCATGGCATCCTGCATTCTACTAATTCCATATGCGGGACTGCATATGAGGAAACTTCAATGGTACCTAAAAAGTTTATGGAGTCAATATTGTCACAGTCTGGAAACAACTCTCATTCCCTTCCTACAACAGGAGTTTCTTTGGTGGGCAGAGACATGTCACCAAAACAAGGGACTGTCATTCACTCTACCCTCTGCCACCCAAAACCTAACTACAGATGCATCAGATTATGCTTGGGGGGCCCACCTGGCAGGGAGATGCATTCAGGGCAAATGGGGCCCAAAGCAAATGCATCTGCATATCAACCAGAAATAGATGCTAGCTGTTCAGAATGCTCTGACAGCCTTCAAAGACTTACTTAATCCAGGACAAGTACTGATAAAGACGGACAACACCACAGTTATGTGGTATATAAACAAGCAGGGGGGTACACATTCCTATCCCCTTTGCAGACTAACCATGGCCTTGTGGAACACAGCCTTGACTTACCAAATACATCTTCAAGCTCAATTCCTGCCAGGAAAGCAAAATACTCTGGCAGACGACCTAAGCAGAAATCTTATGGACCTGCATAAATGGAAACTGGATCCACAAATCTTCAGCATGTTAACACAGAAATGGGGGAGCCCAGACATAGATCTATTTGCCTCTCCCCAAAATTATCAGTTGGACAAATTCTGCACAAGAACTCATCACAAAAAAGCATGGAAAGTGGATGCCCTATCCTTCAGTTGGAAAAACTTATCAGTCTATGCCTTTCCCCCTCTGCCTCTACTCTCCAAGGTCTTACTAAAATTCAGACAGGAAAAAATAAAAATGATCCTAATTGCTCCGGACAGGCCTCGCCAGCACTGGTACCCACTTCTGAGGAATATGTCTCACCTTCCTCCATGGTACTTGCCTCAAATACCTCATCTACTGTCTCAGCAGAACTATCAAATTCTGCACACTCAACTCCAAACTCTGAATCTTGCAGCATGGTTAATCAACTAATTATTCAAACAACACCTCTCAGTAAATCTGTGATGGATGTCATTTTGGAAGCCAGAAGGCCTAGTACTAGAAAATCTTATGCTGATAAATGGAAGAGATTCTGTGCTTGGAACCAAGCACAAGGAATAGACACAGCACAGCCCAATATTCCTCAGATTTTACAATATTTGACTGAGATGCTTGACAAGGGCCTATCTTTTTCTTCAATAAAAATCCATGCCTCTGCCATCTCGGCTCAATACAACACAGAGCCTCCCCTCTTTTCTCATCCTCTGCTTAAACAGTATCTTAGAAGGGCCAAAAATTTAAGGCCTCCCAGAAGATCACCAACTCGTACATGGGACCTCAATTTTGTGCTGGAAAAACTCACCCTGCCTCCTTTTGAACCAGCAGCTACTGCGGATATAAAATTTCTATCTTGGAAAACAGCTTTTCTCTTGGCAGTCACTTCAGCAAGAAGGGTTTCAGAACTACAGGCTCTCATGGCAGTGGAGCCTTTTATTATATTTTACCCGGACAGGGTGTCCCTCAGGACCAATCCTTCTTTTATGCCTAAGGTGGTATCGATTGTGGCTCTTAACCAGACCATTCACCTGCCAACATTTTACCCAAATCCGCAGAACAAGGGGGAGTGGATTCTGCATTCATTGGATGCACACAGACAACTAAGATTCTGCTTAAACAGGACCAAATCTCTAAGAAAGTCTGAGCAACTACTGGTAGCATTTGCTGCAGGGTCAGAGGGGAAGGCTAAATCAAAGCAGACTATTTCTAAGTGGATAAGCCACTGCATTCGTTTCTGCTATTTGCACCATGGTAAACCTGTGCCCAAGGGAATCCGATCACATTCCACCAGGGCTGCCTCTACTTCAGCAGCTTTTCTCAGAGGGCTCCAAACCAAAGACATTCTAGAAGCTTCTACTTGGAGCTCTGTTCATACCTTAACAAAGCATTATCATTTACCTCTCTTCTCCAAATCCAGGGCAGGCTTTGCCACTGCAGTCCTGCAGGGCCTTTTAGCCGCTCCTAATGCTGTTTAGTTCCATCCTCCCATCCATAGCTTTGGGATTCTACCCAAATGTAATGACTGCAACAGTGAAACACGAAGAACATAATACAGTTGTGTACACTTACCATAAATGTAGATGTTCGAGTGTATTCACTGTTGCAATCTGGGTTACCCACCCTCCATCCCCCTTTCTGTACCTCTTCTTTTCTTCTTTCCTTCACTATACTCAAAAGCCTTTGTGGTTTATTTGCTTTTAGTTGAAGGTAAAGTTTGTTTCTAAAAGTGAAGTTATATATTTACTGTTTATATATATATATATATATATATATATATATATATATATATATTTTTTTTTTTTTTTTTGCTCCCTATTTGGGGGGCACCTGACATCTGGGGCAAGAAAAACTGAATAAAATGGCGTTGGCTGCATGTTTTATACCCCTGATGACCTGAAATCATGGAAGAGGAGCCAGCAACTGATGCAGGACCCAAGACTTTGTTATTCAAGCCGACTGAGGGCAACCTGCGAGCAGATTACCCAAATGTAATGACTGCAACAGTGAATACACTCGAACATCTACATTTAAGGTAAGTGTACACAACTGTACTTTCCCGGGATCCAAGGTGGATCCCCTGGAGTGGGATAACTGTAGCTGTGTGCCACTCAGTGGGAATGAAGCCTGAGGCGAGGCTATGATTAAGCATGACACTTAGGTGAGGTGCCAGTTCATTTTGTAGTTCATATAGTACACAGCCTGGGATGTCATCTGGTCCCATGGATGCTGTATTCTTAGCTTTGGAAAGTGCAGTTTCTACCTGTGTGGCCGTGTTTACTGGAATTTGGCAATCTTTTGGTATTGAGATGGGCCCTTTAGGGGGTGAGGGGGGTGAAGTTGGCACTAAATCGATCTGCCAGGATATTGGCAATATCCTTGGGATCAGTATAAGTAATGCCATTCTGTTGTAGCTCAGAGCAGATCTGAGCATTGCCATTTAGATTCTTGACATAACTATAGAATGCCTTGTGGTTGCCTTTGGAATCTTTGGCAATTTTATTTTCGTAATTAGCTTTTGAGGATTTTATGAGGGATCTCAGCTTCTTACTGAGGCTGGTGAGGGAGTTTTTTTGCATCCTGGGATTTTCCTCTTTTCTGCAACAGTTTCTTCCTTCTGTTGTATAGTCTGTTTATAGCAGGGGAACACCACATTGGCTTCCTTTTTTTGGAGAAGAGCATCTTGGTTCTATTTGGGATGGCACGACTCATGCACAACTGGATGTGCTCGTACAGTGCCTTAGTGTAGGATTCTGCAGTCGAACTTTCAGATCCCGTCTGCATGGGTGTCGTGAAGTTTGTCACTTCTGACTTCAGTAGCATGAAGTTAGCTTTGGAGAAGTTTTTTAAGGATGTTTCCTTACTGGGGGGTGGGGGTTGGATGTGGATGTCAAGGGTGATTTGCTTATGGTCAGAACTGACCAATGAGGGGGTGACCACTGGTGTGGAGCATCTATCTCCCATGTTGGTAATGACCATGTCTAGGATATTGGAGCCCCTGGTGGGACAATGGATTAGTTGATCCAGGGCGTTGGAATTTATGAATTCCAAGAACCGTTGGGAAAAGGAGTTGGTACCCGAGTACTTTTCCCAGTTAATGGCAGGGTAGTTAAAATCACCCAGTATTAGGGTGTTTGGTTATATCTTAATATTTTCCAGTATGTTTAGAAAGTTGTAGTGAGAATCTTGGGGCATGGTGGGGGATCTGTAGCAAGCTACAGTTTGTATTTCAGTCTTACCTAGTGCTAGTTGCACCTGGAGAATTTCAGATGCATTGTGTTGGGATAGCCTGGAGGTGTGAACATGCTTGGTGAATATGGACACTCCTCCACCTTTAGTGTTTCTGTCTTGGTTTTGTGGCCGAAAAGTGTGGTAAGAGTTGTAGCCTGGTGTTGCAGTGGTGCTGTCTGGAGCCTTGAACCAGGTCTCAGTTATTGCACTGATATCGATGTTCTCCATTTTTAGGAGTACCTCGAGAGAGTGCATTTTGAGGTTTAGACTTCTAGCATTGAGTAGCATTACCTTCAGATTTTGCATGCTTGTATCTGTTACGGTGGTGGTTTTATCCTTTGAACCTTGTCTAAAAAAGGCACTATAGGGGTGGCAAGAGCTTTAGCTAGTAACCTGAATCCCAGGGATGACAGGTGCAGACCATCTCTAGCAAAGCATCGTGGTTTGTCAATCATGTCTTCCCAGGCAGACAGATACTGGATCCCCTTTGAATGACACCAGAAGCTTAGCCAATCATTGAAGTCAATCATTTTGTCCTTATACTGTGGTATCATTCTGGGTGAAGGCAGGATGCTACTCAGGGCTGGGGTCATACCTGCCTGGGCCACATGATCCAAGAGCTCTTCCGTGTCTCTCTTCATGTAGTCCAGGGAGGTACGTCTCAAGTCATTCACTCCAGCATGGACAATGACAGCATCGTATTTGTACTTGTTGTGGAGTTACTTGAGTGCATGCATTATGTGGTGGATCCTGGCACCCGACAGGCAGCTGACTGTAATTTTGTCCTTGTTCAGCTTGGTGAGTGGGACATCAGTGTGCCTGACTATAGAGTCACCTCTGACTAAAGTGTTGGGTACATTGTCTTGCCTTAGGGGCTGTTGTTGGGTGGCACACTGGTGTTGTGAGCTATGTGTCACTTTGGTTGTGACTGGTGTTTGTTTGCGTTTCATCTTCGGAGGTCCTTGTTGCTTGGGCTGGTTAATGTTAAGGGGCTCTGCATATGTGGGTTTAGTGTTGCTATGTGTGGGTGTTGATGGTGTGGGTTTTGAAGGGCTATGAGTTGCTTGAGGTGTAGTGCAGGTGTTAACCTTCTCCTCTTAACTTTCTAGCACAGTCTTGGCCGGAGAGAGCTTTGCTTCCAGTTTGGCTATGTAAGTGCATCTCTCGCAGGTTGTAGTGTTGGGTGGGTAGGAGGAGAGGATTGTCTGTGTACATGAGGTAGCTGCCACATTGCCCCAGTATGCCCAGATTCACCAGGTGGACAGGAGAAATCACCGGATGCTGAACCTTGGACATGCCTGTTTAGGTGCTTTTTTTGTAAAGTTTAAGAACTGTTTTCCCTTACCTTTGCAAGGTACTTTGCAATTCTAGGCTGTTTAGTGCCTACAATTAATTTCTCCTTATTGACAAGGAAAATTGAGTGCTTGTATCAGTTTCAGGCTTCCTAGTGCTTTCCAGCAGGTTCTAGAGCAAGTGCTAGTCACAGGGGTTCAGATTTTAGTACTACTACTGGGAAACCAGCTAGTTCTAAGGGAAAATTTAAAGAGCAGACTTTCTGGCACATGGAATAGTTTAACTGTAGCCTCGCAGTGCTGCACGATGCGAAAAATGTGCAAACACACCCGTTTTTAAGCCAGAAAGTTGGAAGGGATAGAAATCGGCTCAAAAAGGCTTATAATTTCAGAGCTGGAAACCACTGCTCTAGCGTTAGATAGGCAGTACAATGCTCACCACTCCCACTGGTAAGCAGTAAGATTTCCCTCTACCACAGCAAGGTCTGGATAGCTCTGAACACAGAAAATAATGTTCTGAGACAAGCAAAGCCTGGGATATGAACTGGCTAGGAAAGGTGGGAAACGAGCAAACAAGATAATATTTTTTTTGTTGTTGAAACAGGCTAAACAATGCAAAAATACAGTAAATAAACACAGACAAGGCTAACACACTTGAGTGTGTAGTCCTAAACAGTAAATGCAATTAAAACTCTACAAAAGTAGCAATTTAAAACTTTTTAAATGAAGCAAGGCAAGTGCACAACTGAAAAATGATTTAAGAGGCAGTAATACAGCAGAATAAGTAGCTAGGCTACATATACAGAGAAGTCTGTATATACAGAAAAGCAGCTAAAACACAAACAATTCAGGTGCAGTGCAACCTAGAGCACTTGAGTTGTAGCAATATTAAGGCAGTTACAGTTATAATAAATGCTCAAAAATATACTCTATATTTCCAAAATGTTTGAGAAGCACAGTCAGAACACAAGGAGATTCAGGCATTTTTTTTTAATAAGGGAAAAAGAAGAAACAGAAGGCCTTCTCAGATGTTCTCTCTGTATTAGGTAGAATGAGCTAATGACACTAGACTGGGAGGAGTGTCCCAGATCAGATTTACAGTAGGGGCGGGCAACTGCAAAGCCACCAAGTATAACAACAAGACACGAACAGGGAGGGGGAGGGTAGGGACCAATACTAAAGCTATTGGCCTACAGACAGTAAACACTACAGAAAACCACAAAATGAAAGTTTTTAAGCAGATAAAGGAAGAGACTCTACAGAATGCTTTTAACTTCAAACAAATCAGTTACCCATGCAGATTAGTTAATAGCAATAAAATACACTAAAAACTGTGCAGCAGGCAATAACAATTAGTTATGTACTTACCATAACGCTAGATGTATGTAGTCCATCTCACCATATATTCTTCACCTGTGGTTCGGAGCCGACAGTCTGCTCCGACTCGGCCTATATACTAGCTCGAAAGTCTTTGATTGGCTGGCTAAGATGGTATCCCACAATACCGTGCTCCACATCCCCAGATCTAGTTTGCTGCTAACAAAAGCCATTTGTGCAATGCACACACACACAGATCCACAGCTAAGAAGATAAGGTCCAACAAGTTGTCTAAAGGGACTAATACCAGGGTTATCAAAAGAGATCCTCCAAATTCTCCAGGCAGGGGGACGGTGGGTGGGTAATGAAGAATATATGGCGAGATGGACTACATACATCTAGCGTTATGGTAAGTACATAACTAATTGATGTTATGTAGTCCTATCTCGCCATTATTCTTCACCTGTGGGACAGCGTCCCTAGCACCTATATCCTGGGTGGCTCAATGAAAGATACTCCTGAGCACAGTGGAGCCAGAGGAAGACTTGCCCCTGGATACCACATCCAATTTGTAATGGGACACAAAGGTATGGGGAGAAGCCCATGTTGCAGCTGCGCATATATCATCCAAGGATAGTTTGGCTTGAAATGCCGTAGACGTTGACACTGCTCTTGTAGAATGTGCTCTGACTGGAAAGGGTATGTTTCTACCTCTTGTCTGGTAAATAAAGGAGATGCAACCCGATAGCTATCTAGAAATGGTTACTTTGGACACCGCTGACCCTAAGCGGTTGTCTGAGAACGAAATGAAAAGTTGATCTGATTTCCTCCATTCTTTAGTCCTGTGTAAATAAAAGCATAGTTGCCTAGGAACGTCCAACATATGAAACTGATACTCTGCCTTGTCAGAGAAATTGGGAAAGAATACTGGCAGTTCGATGGATTGATTAATATTAGACAGTGACACTACTTTGGGAAGAAAAGTAGGGTTCGGCCTGAGGGAGACCCTGTCTTTATGAAAAACCAGGTAAGGGGGGTTTATCTGACAAGGCCTGAAGCTCTGAAACCCTCCTGGCAGAAGTAATGGCTATTAGAAAGGCCGATTTCCATGTCAGAAATTTCAAATCGCAAGAAGCAGCAGGCTCAAAGGGTGCAAGAGTGAGAGCCTGTAGAACAAAATTAAGGTCCCAAGGCATAACCGGTTGAGCTACAGGGGGACGAAGGAGTAGTGTGCCTTTCATGAAGGCTTTACACAGTCTGTGCCCCATTAAGCTGGGTTCATGAGTCACATGATAATTAGAGATGGCCGCTAGTTGAACTTTTATGGTGGCTGGGGCTGACCCTTGGTAGAATAGTTGAGACAGGAATTCTAGCACAGTGTTGATGGGAGCCGTGTAGGGGTCAATATTTTTAGACTGTGCCCATATCGAGAACCTTTTCCACTTACTGGAATAGATCTTCCTAGTGGCTGGTTTGTGGGAAGATGAAAGGATATGTACTACATTTGGAGAAAAATCGTGATACCTGACTATGGTCGGAAGTAGAGTAGCCAGGCGGTCAGCAGGAGGGTCTCCAGGGAGGGGTGGAGCTGTCCCAACATGTGTCAGTAAGTCCGGACGAGCGTCCAGAGTCCAAGGAGGCTCCACTGCAAACTGTTGGAGAAAGGGGAACCATTACCTGTTGTGGCCAGTATGGAGCGATCAGAATCAATCTGCTTCCCAGAAATAGTGCTTTCTGCATCATCTTCGAGATGAGGGGAAATGGAGGGAAAGCATATAGCAGACCCGAGGGCCAAATGTGTGCAAGAGCGTCCCTTGGATATCCCCCTAATGGAGGTATCAGTGAGAAGAATGCATGGCATTTCGCATTGAGAGGGCTGGCAAATAGGTCGCAGCAAGGCTGACCCCATTTGTTGAATATGCTGTCCGCCACCTGGTGGTTCAGGGACCACTCCTAAGGCAGAAGGATAACCCTGCTTAACTTGTCTGCAATCACATTGGTTTTCCCCGGAATGTGCGTTGCTATCAAGGTCCTGTGGGAAGCTATCGCCCAATTCCACACTCTCATAGCCTCCCTGCATAGTGGATATGATCGGGTTCCCCCCTTGTTTGTTGCGATACCACACTACGGACATGTTGTCCGAGTGTATCGCAATCGTCCCGGTCAGGAGGACATGTTGTAGCACCTGCAATGCTAGGAGCACTGCCCTCATCTCCAGGACATTTATGTGCAAATTCATCTTGTGTTCCTGCCACGTACCTTGGACCAACCTGCCGAGATAATGCCCCCCCCACCCTATCCGGGAGGCGTCCGTGGTCACTGTGGCTACCGGGTCGGGTGAAGAGAACGGTTTCCCTACTACTAGGTTCTCGGTGCACAGCCACCAACTCAGATCCCGTCTGCATATGTTTGTGATCAAGATGGGATGAGGTAGAGGCAAACTCTGAAAGGACCACTGAGCAAACAGGAGCCACTGTAATATGCGCATGTGCAGCCTCGCTAAAGGAACCGTCATGATAGTGGATGCCATCGTGCCTAGTAGCTGCAGCACTAGCCTTGCCTTTATGCGTGTCAAAGGTATCATTTTCTGAACCTGCCTTTGTAACCTCATGATCCTTTCCATGGGCAGAAACGCTCTCATCCGAATAGTATCCAACTTTGTTCCTATAAATAAGACACGCTGTGAGGGTATCAAGGCAGATTTTTTCCAGTTTATTGTGATGCCTAGCTGATGGCAAATGCTGATGGTATAGTTTCTGTTTTGACAAAGTAGATGCTTGGTGGGGGCGGCTAGGAGCCAGTCGTCCAGGTAAGGAAACACCTGGAATCCTAGACGCCTCAAGTGAGCCGTCACCACTGCCATGCATTTGGTGAACACCCTGGGGGCTGTGGTGAGACCAAAGGGCAGGGCTCGAAACTGGAGGTGTCTGGCTCCCAGCCGGAAGTGTAGATGACACCGAGATGCTTTGTCCATTTTTATGTGGTAATAGGCATCCTTCAGGTCGATGGAGCACATCCATACTTCCTTTGCCAACAGCGGAAGAATTGATTGTAGTGTGACCATTCAGAACTTGGACTTGCAAACATAATGGTTTAGTCGGCTGAGATCCAGAATGGGTCTCAGGTCCCCCATGCTTTTTGGCACCAAAAAGAATCTGGAGTAGGTCCCTAATCCGATCTGGTCTGGGGGGACTAGCTGGATGACTCCTTTTTCTAGCAGCTGAGAGACCTCTGATGCTGCTTGGTCCCTTTGACTGGGTGGTGGGTCTAGGATCCTTTTGGGGGTAGGGGGAAAGGAGTGAAATGGAATGGTGTAACCTCCGGCGATTATCCCTAAAACCCATCTGTCCTGGGTTATTCTTGCCCAGGCTTCCTGATAATGGGAAATCCGACCCCCGACTGGCTCCGGAGAAGCGCAGCCGGGCACACCCTCAAGAGTGAGAGTATGGGGAACCGCGGAAAGAATCCCCGTCCCCCGAGTTCCGGGGGCCCCTTTCTGCCTCTGGGGTGGCGTCTTCCAGAGTATGACCCCCCCCGCCTCGAGGGGGGGTCTCACCTTGTGCATCAGGAAACGACCTCTGCGATTTTCTGAACCCCCCCCGCTGAGCCTTGGGATAAGGTCTCAATGGTAGGGAAAAATGGACTCCCACGGCAGACAAGGTCTTACCCTCTTGTTCGCACCTAGTGAGTGTGTCTTTTACTTTGGTCCCAAACAAGGAGGAACCGTCGAAAGGGGCATCAGTAATGGAAGACTTAAAGGCCTCCGCAAAGTGACACAGGCGTAGCCAGGCCTGCCTCCTGAGGGCCACTCCTGAACTGGCCGCCCTGCTCGCTCCCTCGGCCGCATACAAGATTAGTCGCATGGACGAGTTCACAATAGAATTAAGGGTGGAAAGCTGAGCGTTGACTGTTTGAGCCACTGTCTCAGGAACATTACCCCTGTGAGTATCTCCTACCTCCTTAAGGAGATCTCTTTGGAGCCGCGTGAAATGAGTCAAGTAATTCAGCGACCGCAGGGTAAAGGTTGCTGAAGAAAAGGTACGCTTCCCGTAGCGGTCCATCATTCTGGACTCCTTGTTCGGGGATGAACCGTAGAGGAAGATTCTGCAACTTCCTTCTGTGTGGCGGCCACCACCACCATAGCATCTACTGGGGTTCCTTTTGTCAGAAATTCCTTCCCTTGGGGGGCAGACAAGAATTTGTTCGGCCGTGGAGGGACAGGCTCCACTGAGTCAGGGGTCTCCCACACCCTTCGACAAATAAAGTCTAGGAGCTCATCGAAGGGTGGAGATACCCAGGAAGCAGAAGGCTGGGCGCCAAAAGCCTTAAGGAATACTGACTCCTCGGAGGGGGTTTTGGAAGGCCAGTCTCCTCTTTGTTTCAAAATCTCCAGTATTTCGGAGAATGAAACATCCTCAGAGGAAGACTTGGGGGACCCCTCCGACTCCTCGAGGTCAGTATCTGAAGTGAGGGACTCGTCTTGGGAGTCTATATGCTTCCTCTTACAAGATTTCATTCTGGGGGGTTCCTCAGACACAGAGTCTGAGGGTTCCTCAGAAAGAAGGGGACTACTCATGGGGGTGTCCTTAGGCCTTTGCACCCTGCTGTCCAATGATAGAGGAGTGTCAGAAGCTCTCGCCAGTGCAGTAGGGGACGGGAGAACCAATCCGAGGGAGGTAGCTGAACCAACCAGCGTGCTCTGCATTGCCTCGAAGGTGGGGCCCCCTGAGTCTGAGGACTGACCGCTCTCTAGGGCCATGACCAGGGCCGGAGTCCCCCCTGCCGACGCGCCCAGAGGAAGGCTCGACACTGACCTGTGCTCCGAGTCATCCCCCTTGGCACCAACAGAAGAGACTCGAGTCCCGGACCCTGTGGACGGAGCCGACAGGGTCGGAGCCGAAGTCGGTACGGAGAATCCCAGTTGGGGTATTGGAGCCGACACAGGAACATCCCTCAGAGCGGAGCTCACCAGTTCCGAAGACAACTATGCGCTCGGAGGAGGAATAGCAGGTACGACTAACAGGGCTGTCTCCGGAACCGACTGGGACGGAGCCGAGAAGAGTTTAGCCAACACTGGCGATTCCAGGAGCCGCTGCACTACCCTATCCACATCCAGATCTGAAAGCCTGGAGGATTTGGAGGAAACCGATGGAGAAGCAGACCTCTTATCTGGAGAGACTTGTCTTAAACTTGGAGACCGGTTCCAAAATTATCGGAGCGGTCGAAGGTTCAGTCAAAACAGTGACTTCCTGCAGCTCTGAGATCGGTGGAGCCGAGGAAGCAGATTCCACAAATTCTTAGAGGGTGGCTCCGAGACCAAAGATGGAGCCGGCGATCTCTTTTTGGACTTAGAAGCCTTAGACTTCGACTCGGAGCTGGGAGTCAAAACTAACTTTTTCTCGAAGGATGGTTTTAATAAACCCTTTAGTATCAACTTATTTTTCCTTTCTTGGAGCACCCGAGGACTAAAGGAGTGACAAAAACTGCAAGACTCCTGAAGGTGGATGGCTCCAAGACAATAAACACAGACGGAATGTCCGTCTGTAATAGACATTTTATATGCACATTTCGAACACTTTTTAAAGCCAGAAGGCTTATGTTCTTTTTGCTCTTTAGACATGATAGAACTAAGCACAGAACTCCAACTTTCTCGTAACCGAGAAGAAAAAGGCGGGAAGCGAGCGCCTACTATAATAGACAGTCACTGACTAGACACAATGATAAGAGACCTCTAATTAAAAACAGTCTCCACACAAGAGAACACCACAAAGTCCGACGAACAATCACAAGGGAGGACTAGGTCCTCTAACCGAAACGGGCCTAGCCCGAGGGAAGGGATACCACAAAAAACGCACAAGCACACACAAGAGAACCAGAAATGCCAACAATCGCTGTCACACAAAATCTAATCAAACATTAAACAATATCAGATAATTTCTCAAGAATTTCCCAAGAAAAATAGTTTTCAAAAGGTACTTAGCCAAGTCAAGACCACGTCCGAGCTCTACAAGCGGCAAACGAGATCTGGGGATGTGGAGCACGGTATTGTGAGATACCATCTTAGCCAGCCAATCAAAGACTTTCGAGCTAGTATATAGGCCAAGTCGGAGCCGACTGTCGGCTCCGAACCACAGGTGAAGAGTAATGGCGAGATAGGACTACATAACATCAAGTGTTTAATATATAAATTGCTAGAAACAATAATCAGTAAAAATAATCCAAAAAAACAGGATACTTGTATATCTCAGATCAGATTTGTTCTACTTTACTCTTCAGTTACAAATTCAGTGCATTTTTCTTTCTTTTATATTCTCAGAGAAAGGTCAAAGATTGCCCATACTTTGATGCCACACACACACCAACTTAAATTACGTAAAACAACTGGGACAAGTATAATTCTTTTCTCACTGTTAGGTATCATAGTGCATTTCCTGTTACATAGTTTACAAATCATGTTTAAAGTGGTAAAACAAAGTTTTATTTTTACATCAAAAAAGTGTTTGCTTGCACAAGGATGTATGCAAACATTGTTTTATGTAAAAATAAAAGTTTGGTTCAAGCCATTTTTAGTAAATTGACATTTAAAAAAAACTTATGAACATGGGACTATAAACTAGTCATTGCCATATTAGGTGCACCGGTTTCCTCCCACATCCCAAAGACATGCTGTAAGTGGATTGGACACTCTAAATTGGCCATAGGTATGAGTGTGTGCATGTGTGTACCTTCTGTGAAAGGTTGGGCGCCGGGCTGGCAACTTGACACCGTAAAATTCTACTGCCAATCATGAGCGGACAGGTGATACGCTGTGGCGACCCCTAACTGGGAAAAGCCAAAAGAAGAAGAAGAAGAAGATAGCATTAATATTAATATGGTTGGAGGAGGCGTGTACATCACTTTGGGGGCCAGTATAAGTAAGAATGGATTAGCATGTGGAACAATTATTTAATTGCCAACCTGTTAAATTAAATTATATTGGCAAAAAAAACCCTCACATTTTTAGCCATTATCACAGTCAGGCTGGTGATGTAAGACTACAGGCATTATTTACATATTTAGTACAAAAATAATGTAGTTATTGATATTGGCAGAAAACATTTTAATATGGAGATATACATAATACATTTAACATATTGAGCAACATTTAACATTCGGTTAACAATGAGAATGGAAGATCAGCTTGCAAGCTGTATATACACAGTCAGTATAAAAACGCTGTCAATGATTAATAGTGCAAAATATTTTCAAGAATGTTTGCACAAAAGTACAGAATGACAATAAACATACTCCCTGTGATAGAAGAGTACTGTATGTAGGATTAGAAAAGGTGGAAGTTTATAGAGTCCAGTGTTTGTTTAACAGGATAGGTGGACTGGGTTGGAAATCCTTTTCAGCCACAACCCAGGTCATAGGAATAAAGAAATAAGTACAAGATAGGGTGTACTAAATACAAAGTGTTACACATTTGGAGTTACTGTAGTTGATCCAGATAACAGAACCAAAGAAAAACAAGATATAAATGCAGTGAGTATGCACATAATATTCTGGGGCTATAGAAGATACTTCTTACATCATCGTTTAAGAATTGTCCAGAGATTTTCCTTCCAGAAAACTGCATACAGCGTCCTCACAGATTGATTTTAGTGTTTTATAAGAAAAGTCAGTTTTGTGGTATGTAAAACTGAAAGACAAACGTATCTGTGTAGAGAAGATTAAGAAGGGTGCACAAAGACTACTGCATATTTTCAAACAGTTAATAAAGATTAAAATTAGCTGTATTTCATGCATTCATATGACAAAGAAAAGTCATATCTGAGCTTCATGTGGAAGCTGGAAAGGCTAACCCATTTGTGAATATCAGAAAAAAGTTGGTTTCAGCAGGTTGGAGACGTTTTTGAAAATACTTAATGCATGACTTTGAAGCAAAACTGAGGTCTTTCACATGTGAGTGTGCAGCCTGAGGTTGTGAATTAAAGTTGTAAGGCATGCTGCTGGCTTTAAGCCTAGAGGATAATGGGTGACAGTAGTCACAGCTGAAGATCTGCTGAAGGGTACCTGGCCTAGTGAAAGGAATCCATTTCATTTTACTGAGCATTAGACAGTGATGCTCCCTATTATCTGCTAGCTGAATGGAACTGGCTGGTCTTGTTTGTAACCACCTGTAGTAAGTTGCTGTTTAACAAGGAACGCAGGACCACAACTGATAAAGCATACTTCATTCCAAGGAATAGAAAGCCCTTTTCTGGCTTAGACTAGAGTTGGTGTCTATATTGGTATCTCTAGGTGACCAGTCTGAGTATGAGGTTGCATATGAGTTTGACAGCTTTGTTTTGGGGTTTTACAATGAAGAATAAATGAGCATTTGTAAGGCATAGGTTAACAGAGAAGGTTGTTGATAAGTGGTTACTAAGAAAGGGAAAGAACACTTGCAGCTTGATTTTTTTTTTTTTTTTGTCTGGAATATTTTTGATTCATCAGGGTGTTTATTGAGTAGTTATTAGTAAAAGTATTTGGTATAGTAGGCGCATTGAACATAAACCATGTCAGGGTTAATAATACTTCCTACCACTTTATGCCTGTAGTGACCTAGTATGATTGTATGAGGTTCCTATTTCCTGTGGTATGGTATTTTGTAAGGAATGTAGGATGCTATGGAATTATTCTAAAGTTGTTTGGGGGTAGTAAGTAGGCTACCACTTTTTTTTTTTTTTTTACAGTTTCCTGGGGAGTATCAATAAGCATCTGTCTGGAAGCAAGATATTGGTTACATCGATTCTGCTGCTAGTTTTATGCTTAGGTGACATATTTTTTACAGTATTAATGCCCCCAACAACTTGTTTTCATAGGCTAGCATTAAAAATATAACTATTTCATAGGAATAAGTGGTGAAAAGCTGATGCAATGTCTTCTTTCCCAGGTTTGATAATGAGAACTACTTCTGAGTTATGGGTATATGGCCACAAGTCTAACTTGTCAGTTTTACTGGCTATGTTTCCAGCATTCATTAGATGGCAGTTGATGGTCTTTAACTAGGGTCTTAAGGTGTTTATGATTTTAGCAGTATAATGGTTGGAGAATGATTTAATTTTATGTCCTGACATTTTAAGAGAAGCTGTAGGATTGTGGTTAGTATAATTAATAGATAATGCCTGTTACATTTACTGTATTTGGTTCCCAAGGATGATTTGCTTTTGGAAGTATAACTTCTTAGTGCATTTGGACTTGGTGGAGAAAAAGCTTTATATTACTGTGGAAGGGGCAAGGATAGGTTCTTTTTATATATTATTACTCAAGATTCCTAGTTTTTTTAGGGCTTCCTTTCAGATATGCACATTTATTGATGCTTAAAAAAGTTGACTGCAATTCAGACAAAAAATCGTAAGATTATAACTTGCTGTTACACATTTAAAACATGTTTAGCAGAGGGGGGACAAAGTTGCACATCTGCCATGAGGGCTTTCCTCCAAACCCCTTCTATTTATTGAGATTGATATAGCTTGGAGGAGGGCAAAACTCTGAAGTACTGCAACCACAGATGTAGTATGTACTCCCCTACATTCATATTTTCAGTTCCACTGTTCTGAGAATTGCAGTTTTATTCCTCTGAACTTCCACAGTAAAACCTGTTTTTTTTTTTATCCTTTTATGTGAAGATGCAGTAACCGTAAAATGTGAAAAACTGTACAAAACATGTAATTGTTTTTTTGTAAAGCTTTAACAAAGTATAAGATATAAAAGTCCAAAGAAACTGTATAGGAACTATTGTTTTTTTTTTTTTCTGTGGGAAAGTCAGCAGTTTAAAAGTGTCTGTAGCTGAGACACACGTGTGCATATGTACATGCAGTCAAATACAGTTATTCACTCACTCACCAACTCACTCGCCCACATTAGTATGCCTGAATTGGCTACTTTCTGTCACTCAATGCATTACCTTATACAGCTGTAGCTGAGAACTTTCCACAAGAGCTGTTTGGAATTCAAATTGTGATTAACACAGAATGAGACAGTATCTTCTTGAAGTTGTGTAGAAAGTGGGCTGGATTGATAAAAGGACTGTTCTGATATCTTGTGTAGAAAGTGGGCTGGATTGATAAAAAACTGTTCTGATATCTTATCACCCAGTATTGACTCATTGCAAGACATCCCTCTAGAGGTCACGTGGGATGACCGTCTTCCTAGAGAACCAGGGTAGCAGCTGTTTTTAGCTTAGTTAGTTGATAGTGCCTGATGTCTGCTACCGTGCATCAGTGGGCTTATTTCCATGTACTTTGCCTGTTTATATTTTTCACATTCTAGGTAGTGGTAGAGGAATTCCTGTAATTCTCTGATAAGAGTTAGTGTAGAACTAGCTTGCTAATGCAACATTGTTTCAGCGTTACGTTTCCTAAATGTTTTAAATTGGGGTTAGAGTGAGTGGCAGTGAGAACTAGCAGGAGATCAGACTTTTTAAAAATTATTTCTGAAGTATAAAATTTGAAAATTTCGATCAGTTTTGCTTTCATGATTTACTAGACAGGATTGCTTAGGAAATGCATGGTGTGTGTCATGTACTGTGAGAATGCAGACTTTATAGAGCAAAATGAAACAAACTATAAAATTGTAAATACCTGATTAAATGGTTTGAAGTAAACAGTTAAAGTAAAAATGGTTCATTTATTAGTTCTTGAGGCTGAGATTGAAAGTGGGGAAAATACAGAAATAATAAATGAAGTTGTTTCTATGAAAATGTCTAAAGACTCAAATGCCTTAGTTCTAAGGAATTCCAACTCTAAGAAAAAGTAAGAGAAAGGAGAATGAATCAAATGAGGAGGAAACTTTTTCCTTAGAAAACAAATGTGTTGGACAGGATAGATCCAACAGTTAGAAGCAGAAAGAGGACGGCTGTTGGTAACTCTTTTCATGCTGCTGAAGAGTTTACAGAAGGTAGTGGAAACAGAAATAATGGTGTGAACTTAGTGATAATATTACAGGATAATGCAGCAGTAGAACTAGAAAGATTATTTCATTATATTAATGATAGAGGAGTTTGCCCAATAAGATCCTATTTAGAAGCTGTAAAAAGGACGGATCTCTGAGAGGAGGTGCAGCAGTAAAGATTCTGGATATAAGGATAGTGGTGCTTTACTTATAATAGGAGACTCTATATTGAGAGCTATAATCATTTCCTAACACAGTTAGATAAGCAGAGGATATTTAGCAGTTACATCTCTTCCTGGAACAAGGATGGTGGATATAAAATTGAAATTACTAGATGGTGTAATTGCAGTTATTCTGCCATCATCATTTGTGGTGGTAGTAATGATGCTGGTGATAGACCCTCAACTGATATTAAAAGAGTTTTCACAGATAATTGATTACTGTTCTAAAATCCAAGTCAATTTGTTTTTCATGGATGTATTACCAGCAGTTAGACATATATTTACAGTAAGGGTAGAGACTATATTTTTAATGGTTGTATTAGAAAACAAATGCTTGAAACAGTAACAGTAGTAAACTGGGAATATATGGTAAATAGACTTGATTATTTTGCTAGGGATGGGCTTCACCTGAGTTACTCAGCAAATAAGATTTTGAGTCATAAAATGTGAAAGTTAATTAAGGATTTTTTAGAAGTACTCTTGATATCCCTCTAGGGAAAGTAGATAGTAAAACTAATGATAGTGCAGTGCACTTGGTAATGAAGTTTAAATAACAAATTCGATCAGTTTTTAAATTATTATAAAGCCAGAAAAAGGTGGATGTAAGTTTAGTAACTAAAACATAGTAGAATGATGATTTTCTGCCTCTACATTTCACAGGATACCATGGGTTTCACAACTTTAGAAAAGCTGCCAGGGGTGTAAAGCATCAGTCTATACAAAGGAGAACCTAGATGTTCTTCGTGTTTCACTTTTGCAGTCATTACATTTGGGTAATCTGCTGGCAGGTTGTCGTCAGTCAACCTGATTAACAAAGTCTTGGTCATCAGGGGTATAAAACATGCAGCCGGCACCATTACATCAGTCTTTCTTGCTGTGTGGTGCCCAAAGCAGAAGCAGTTTGCAAGTGCCGGTCGGCCGACTCCTGAAATTTTCGTTTTCGAGTTTCGGAATCGAAGTCTTCAACTTAAAGCTAAATACCCCATTGGGGAAACATTTTCTTGCTCCTTACCGATGTCAGTAAAAGTTAATAATTGCATTACTTGTGGAAAGCAAATACCTCATAAAGATTTTCATCCGTACTGTATTCCTTGCCTAGGCCCTGACCATCACGTACCTTGCTGTTGGTTTTGTGCTTTATGTAATCAGCGCACTATCCATTGTCGGTACATTTTTGCCTCTAAATATTTCGGTTCTCAGTTTAATTATCCAGAAATGTCAGTTAGCCATCCAACTACTGGGATTCCGAAAAAACGCAAAAATAAAGACAGAGACAGGCCGCTGAGGTCCAAAACTGCTGACGACGCTTCTCCTAAGCCAGTCGCCAGTTCACCAGTACTCAGTGAGGCACTTTCGCAGCCCCTGATACCCACTACTTCTGATTGGCAGGCCTTTACTGAGACCCATTCGGCGTCAGGTATGCCGCGAGATGCTTCACCTATGGAACCTACGGATGTCTCTACCTTGGATGGGTCTGGAGCCGCTGTGCAGGCACCGACTTCTGATGGTGTATTCAAGCCTACAGACTTGCATATTAAATCGACACCACCTTCATTACTAAGGCCTAAATCTCATTCTATGTCTAAAAAACTGACGCCAAGGCCACATGTTCAGGCCCCATGCCTAAAAACAAATGATCAAAATGGCTGAAGATCTAATTACTCTAATCAGGGGTAGTCAAACCCCCCCCCAAGAGGCCTAGTTCTGAGCTTGATTATGAATCTCCTGATCAGGATACTGTTTCTTCTGTCTCTCCTAATGACCTGGATTTGTCCATACCTACTTATGAGGATTCTGATGCAGAGGATTCCATTCCCTCTGCTTCCCCTCCTGGTGATTTTTCTTTTGGGGAAACTTTACATACTTTAAGGGAGCATTTCCACTGGGAAAGTCAGGAATTTTCTGATTCAGAAAAGAGGCTTCGGCATTTCCTTCTTTTACCTCAGCATAGGCCTTTGGCTATACCTCCTGTACTAGACATTGTTGATGATGTGTTCTCGGAATCCAGTTTGGCCCCTAATTCCCTGCCTCCGGCTCCTAGTAAACCTGAAAGATTCTACAGGGTTCCTGAAAAAAAGTTCCTTTTCAAAAATCCTGCTGCAGATCCAGAGACCATTTCTCAAGGGACCAAGGGCATTAAGGCTTCTACTGCTGAAAATCCTACCCCTTCTGATAGAGATTCCAGGGCGCTGGATAGATGGGGTAAAAACGTTTATACTTCTGCAACTGTGGCAATTATAGCTTTAAACTGCCAATTTCATATGTTAAAATATCAACAGCGTATTATTGGACTGCTTAAACAGAAAATAATGTTGATTCCAGATTGTGTGGAAAATAAAGATTTACAGGATTTAATGCAGTCTGCTGAACATGTTGGAAAACATACTTTGCAGTGTGATTTTGATTCTTTAGAGGCCTTCTGTAGGGCTGCTGTTACTGGGTCTGTGCTTAGAAGGCATGCTTGGCTTAAGGAGCAATCTTTGCCTGATCATGTTAAAGCTAAACTGATGGATGCTCCTTTTAAATCAGGACCGCCTGTTTGGCAGTAAGTCTGAAGAAGTTCTAAAAAAAAATGGAAGATAAAACTAAATCTATGCAAACTGTTAAAGATTTCTTACAAGTACAACCTCCAAGATTTAGTAGGCACTAGCCTACTAAGAATTGGTCTTTTCCAGCCCCTTCTAGATCCTCTCAAGCCAAACCCAGACACAGCAAAAATCCCAGGTTTCAGTCCCAGGGGACTCTCAGAACTAAGCAGTGGGGGGCCTCCACTTCCAAATCTGGAAATAACAAGACACCCCCTCATATGGTAAACAGTCTCAATGACTTCTTTTTAACAGTACCAAGTACTTACCTTTTAACCGTCCCTTTGGGGGAAAGATTGCTCTTCGTGCAAAGAACTGGGAACTCATAACCCAGGACAAATGGGTTTTAAATATAGTGTCCCAGGGATACAGATTTCATTTCCACACATTGCCAACACCAAACGGGTGGCCAGACCTGCCCCCAAATCAGTGGGCAGAGGCTCAAAAACAAGTACTTTCTGTCTTAAACATAGGGGCTATTCAACCGGTACCAGAAGAGGAATAGGGACAAGGTTTCTATTCCGGGCTTTTTCTGGTACCTAGAAAAGACAAACCATGGCGTCCAATCCTGGACCTGTCTACTCTAAACACATTTCTGGAAATTCCAAAATTCAAGATGCTGACTCTTCACCAGTTACTTCCTATGCTAGGCAAAGATGCCTGGTTGACAACTCTAGATTTAAAAGAAGCATACCTGCACATCTTGCAGAAGATACCTACGCTTCAAACTTGCATTATCAGTTCTCTGCACTGCCCTTTGGCTTGTCTACTGCGCCCAGGGTATTCACAAAGTGCCTGGCTCCAGTTATTGCTCTTTGCAGGCAAAGAAATATTCAGATACATCCATACCTGGATGATTCTCTAATTCAGGCATAAAACCAGGACATACTTCTAAATCATCTGGCATTTCTAAAAAGGGTTCTGACTTGTCTGGGGTACATCATAAATGAAAATAAATCACAACTGGTACCCTGTCAACAGATTATATTCGTGGGTGCAAGCTTGAATACAACTGCCCAGATGACTCTCCTCATGCCAGAGAAGCAAATTCATTTGGTAACTTACTTCAAACAAGTGGCCACAAAAACCCTGCTATCTGCAAGACAAATACTGCAAGCCTTGGGGTTCATGGCCTCCTGCATTCTTCTAATTCCATATGCAAGACTGCATATGAGGAAACTACAGTGGTACTTAAAAAGTCTATGGAGTCAACATTGTCACAGCCTGGAAACAATGAATGTTAAGTTGTCGATCTCGCCTTCATTCTTGCTGGATGGGTTCGGAGCCGATCCTCGGCTCCGACTCGGCCAATACTAAAGCTCGAGAGCTAATTCCACCGGCTCGAGGCTCCCCTATATCCCACAATGCTAAGCGGTAACTACTCAGATCTCGTTTGTCGCTTAGCTGACGAGGTGCTTCTTCTACCAGCTCTGGCAGGTTAGTAAATTTTCTTGTTTAAAAACTTCAAATTCTACCCCTATTTTTTTCTATTTAGTTTAGTTTTTATACAGAGTATCCCTTTAGTTTAAATCGGGTCCCCCTTGGGTTAGAATTCCTGTTTTATCCCCTTTTTAACTTTTAGGCCTTTGGCCCACTCCCTCTTTTTTCCCTGTCCTTTCAGTGTGACTGGATTTTTATTTGGTTAAAGGGTGTGTCTGTGTGTTGTGTTTGTGTTTTTTTCACACAGCCTTTCAAGATGTCTAAAGACTCCAAGGTCTCAGGCTTCAAGAAGTGTGATTCGTGCTGTCAGAAAATGTCTCTGACAGACGGTCACACTTCTTGTGTCTATTGCCTGGGACCTTTGCACCTGCAGGACTCATGTGCTGTTTGCCATGCATTCAGCCCTAGAGTCCTGCAGGAACGCAAAAACAAGCTAATATTTCGAGGCTTGTTAAAGCCTGAAGGCCCCCCGACCCAGTCTGTGTCGGGGAAGCCTTCTAAGACTTCCAGGCCGTCGGCTCCAGCTTCAGAGCCGTCTCCTGGAAGCATTAAAGCTGCTTCGACATCGGCTCCGGCTGGAGCCGATGTTTCGAAGTCTCATACCGTTACCTCGGCTCCGGTCGGAGCCGAGGTTGTCAAGACTCAGTTGGCTCTGATAGGCTTATCAGAGCCACCTTCAAAGAAGAGGTCTAGGTCCCCTTCCATCGGCTCCATCCACTCGGCTCCGGGATCCCCTCTTCTGTCGGAGTGGAGCCATAGGTCTCATTCCTCTCGGTCCTCCAGGCTGTCCGACCATGACTTACAAAGGGTGGTGAGTAGACTTCTCAAGTCCGAGGCACTGGCCCAAATGCTTCATAGCCCTACTCAACAGTCAGCGGCTATTCCCATCCCTGATTTTATTCCTCCTCCGACTCCTTTGAGTTCGGAGCCGGGGCTCATTGGAGCCGTGGCTGTCGGTGCTTCGGAGCCGATACCTTCCCTTTCAGCTCTGTCGTCTGCTCCGATTTCCTCCTTGGAGGGATCTCGGCACCGGGCTTCCCTCGTCGGCTCCGAGGGGGCGAGTGGCATCGGGCCCTTGTCCGACCCCATTCTCCATCTCGGGGCGTCGGCGCTGGTGAGTTCGGCTCCGACATCGGCCTCGGAGCCGTCCCTGTTGGTGCCGGGGGGGGTCCTTGTCTCCTCGGAGCGGGGACCTCCGGCCTTGGCTGATAGGGGCGCCTTCGAGGTCATGCGGAGCGTGCTAGACCCAGTGTCTACCCCACAGTCGGCTCCGTCAGCTCCTCCCTCTTCAGTGCCTGCGGTGGTTTCTACCCACCCCCTTGTAACAGACCGTAGAGAGCCAGCTCCTCAGGTTTCCCCATTGGGAATATCCTCCTCTTCCGAGGCCTCTCCTGATCCGGTAGGAGAACCCCCTCGGAAGAGACAATGCAAGAGGAAGCACATTGACTCCTGAGTCTATCACCTCTGACACCGACTTGGAGGAATCTGAAGGTTCCCCTCGGTCCCCCTCTGAGGATGTCTCTTTTGCTGACATCCTTGAAATCCTGAAACAGAGGGGGAACTGGCCCGCCCTTAACCCTTCAGAGGACGAGTCGGTTTACCTTGAGGCGTTTGGCTCTCGCCCTTCCACCTCCTGGGTGTCCCCTCCCTTTGACCCCCTTATGGAAGTGGTGGCAAGGAAGGCTTGGACGGCCCCTGATTCAGTGGAACCTACCCCAAGGAGGCCGTCAAAATTTATTACTGCCCCTAAAGAGAAAGAGTTTCTATCTAAAGGTGTCTCTTTTGATGCCGTGGTGGTGGCCGCAGCCATTAAGAAGGAGTTAGCCGATCCTTCGGTACCTGTCCATCCTCCTAATAAGGAGTCTAGGACCATGGACAGGTATGGTAAGTGGATGTTTTCATCAGCGACCTTTTCAATGCGGTCGCTGAACTACTTGTGTCACTTCACCCATCTCCAGAGAGATTTGCTCAAGGATATGGGTGAGGCCATGCAGGATCCAACAGCTGAGGGGTTCCAAGACAAAATGAACTCCCAGTTGGCAACCCTGAATTCGATTGTCAACTCCTCCATGCGGCTTATCTCATATGCGGCTGATGGGGCGAGTAGGGCCGCAGGCACAGGTGTAGCTTTACGACGTCACGCCTGGATGCGGCTTTGCAATTTTGTGGACCCTTTCAAGGCGCCCTTCACTAATTCCCAGTTTGATGGCTCAACATTGTTTGGACCTCAGGTGAAGGATACATTGACTAGGTGCGAGCAGGAAGGTAAGACTCTCTCTGCCGTGGGAGTCCGTTTTTCTACCCCTTCTAGACCTTATCCAAAAGGTCAGAAGGGAGGAAAAATGTGGTTCCGCAAACCACAGGGAGTCTCATCTGACGCACAAGGTCGATTCCCCTCTAGAGGCAGAGGGGGGAATAACAATAGATGCCGCCCTATGGGCAGAGGTGGTCCGCAAACCAGGGTAGCAGAGAAACCTTCTCTGATAAACCCTTTCAGCATCCCTGAGGAGCTGCCCGGCTGTCCACCTTCGGAGGCAGTCGGGGGAAGATTATCACTGTACCCAAAAGCCTGGCTTTCCCTCACTCAAGACAAATGGGTACAGTCAATCATATCCGAGGGTTACAAAATTCCCTTTATTCACATCCCATCCCAACCCAAAGGATCCCTTCCAGACGTTCCACCCAGTCTAAGGGAACAAGCAGCATTAGAAATATCAAAGCTGCTGTCAAAAAGAGCTTTCCAACCAGTCCCAGCAGACCAGCAAGGATCCGGAATCTACTCCAAATTCTTTTTGGTACCAAAAAAAAAACAGGGGACTGGAGACCAATACTGGATCTCAGCAAGTTAAACAATTATATCAAAAAAACAAAATTCCGGATGGTCATGCTACAGTCCATTCTACCCTTCTTGGGTCAGGACAATTGGATGTGCTCGATAGACCTTCAGGATGCGTGCTACCATATCAAAATGCACAGACACTCCAGGAGGTTTCTCCGCTTCGGGCTGGGAGCCAGTCACTACCAGTTCAGATCCCTGCCCTTTGGTCTCACTACAGCCCCCCGAGTGTTTACCAAATGCATGGCAGTGGTCGCGGCTCACTTGAGACGTCAAGGATTCCAGGTGTTTCCATATTTGGACGACTGGCTCCTTACCGCCACCACCAGACATCAACTGCTTCTATCCAGAGACTTCACCATCCAAACTTGCCAAGCTCTAGGCATTTCAATAAACTTAGAAAAATCTGCCTTGTCGCCTTGTCAATCTATTACCTTTATAGGCGCCACCTTAGATACAGTCAATCTTTCCGCCAGACTTGCAGAGCAAAGAGTGTTAGATATCCGCAAACAAGTTTACCTTCTACTTCAATGCAACAAGGTCAAAGCCAGGGTAGTCTTGAAGGTATTAGGACTCATGGCACCTACTATCACACTTCTCCCCTTGGCTCGTTTTCACATGCGGATCCTCCAGTGGATGCTGTTTACTCAATGGTCCTTCCAACAGCTCCCGATGTCTCATATCATCCTACTAACTCAATCGTGCAAGAATCACCTGTTTTGGTGGATCACATCACCTCAAGTTCTCCAGGGCAGACCCTTCATTCTCCCCTCTCCAATCGCCATGGTGACAACGGATGCCTCCCTGATCGGGTGGGGGGGGGGCATTATCAGGGCAGGACAGTCCAGGGCACGTGGCAAACTTTCGAGTGCCACTTGCACATAAATGTCTTAGAGATGAGAGCAGTGCTTTTAGCATTGCAAGCCCTTCAGGACTCTCTTCCCACAGGGACTATTGCAATTCAGACGGACAACATGTCTGTAGTGTGGTACATCAACAAACAGGGCGGAACCAAGTCCTACCCCTTATGTCGAGAGGCACTCAGACTTTGGCAGTGGGCGATTTCTTCTCAGCGTTTTCTGATAGCAACACACATTCCCGGGAAGTCCAACGTGATTGCGGACAAGTTGAGCAGGGCCATTCTCATGCCTCGCGAGTGGTCTCTAAACAAATCAGTGCTGGAAGAAGTCTTCCAAAGATGGGGCCAGCCTTGCTGTGATCTTTTTGCTACTCCCCAAAACAGCAAGTGTTACGACTTCTTCACTCTCTTCCCATTACCAGGCCATCCCACCAGAGACACTCTAGTCCACGATTGGCCCCGGGGACTTCTGTATGCTTTCCCACCCCTTTCCACTGATATCTCAATTAATTCAGAAAGCTATCACCTTGAGAGTTACCATGATCCTCATTGCCCCTTACTGGCCTCGACAGATATGGTTTCTGTTCCTCCATCATTACCTGTTGGAGCAGCCTTGGCATCTGGACCCGGTGCCAGATCTTTTGACCCACCAGTCGGGCCAGCTGCACCACTCCCTTCAATCTCTCAACCTCACAGCGTGGTTTCACAGATTCCTACCCTAGCCAGGCTTCCCTTAATCTCTCACTCGGTCCGTAACATCCTGATAGCCTCTCACAAGTCTTCTACCAGGAAGATTTATAATAGTAAGTGGAAACGTTTTTCCATCTGGGTAGCATCAAAAAATATAGACCCCTTCACTGCACCTATCCAGTCTATCCTAGACTTTCTGGCAGAGCTCTTTCATTTAGGCTCTTCCTCATCTACCATTAGAGTACAACTAGCTGCTATATCTAACTTTCATGTAGGTGTCTCAGACTCCAGTATCATGTCCCATAAGCTCTGCAAAGCCTTTTTAAGAGGTGTTTTTCTGCTCAAGCCCCCAATCAAAGATCCCCCACCTCAATGGGACTTGAATTTGGTCCTAGCATCCTTGATTCTCCCCCCCTTCGAACCAGCGGCTTCATGCCTTCTTAAGTTGCTCTCATGGAAAACACTTTTTCTAGTAGCCATAACTTCAGCTAGAAGGGTATCTGAACTTCATGCTCTTTGCAGTTGTCCTCCTTACTTAGTTTTCCATAAAGACAGGGTGTCCCTCCGGACTAATCCGTCCTTCTTGCCTAAGTTTTCCTCTGAGGCAAACCTAAACCAGACGATTGATCTCCCCGTCTTCTTCCCTGATTATTCCAACAGGTCGGAACAAAAGTTACATTTTCTAGATGTTCACCGCCAACTTAGATATTATTTAGACAGGACTAAACAGTTCAGGAAATCTGATCAGCTTTTCCTGTCTTATGCGGAAGGGAAATTGGGCCTTCCAGTTACTAAAGTGTCCCTTTCAAGATGGCTTACCTCTATAATTACCTTCATCTATGAAATCAGACATCAAAAACTGCCTTCAAGACCTAGCTCATTCAACTAGGGCATTAGCTACATCTGTAGCTTTTCAGGACAGGCTGCCAATAGATTCCATTTGTGCAGCAGCCACATGGGCTTCTCCTCATACCTTTATTTTACATTACAAATTGGATATGGCCTCCAGAAACCGTGCCAACTTTGGTTCCACTGTTCTCAAGAGTCTGTTCCGATAGGCCACCTGGGATAAGGTGCTAGGGACGCGGTCCCATCCAGCAAGAATGAAGGCGAGATTGACAACTTAACATTAAGAAGTTATGTACCTACCATAATGTTCCATGTTAGTTGTCTTCTTCTCGCCTTCTTTCTTGCGTCCCACCCTCCTTCCCCCTAGCCTGGACAGACCAATAGGAATGTTTGGGATCTTCCATTGGGATTTTTTCCTTCCCACATGTTCTACCACCTCTATTCTCCCTTTTTATGTTTGTGGTAGTTTTACCCACAGTTTTATATATAGAGATGGGTTCCTTTTCTCTCTTCTCCATTCTATGGAGACCAGAACTGCTTGGTTTTAGCTATCAAACGAGATCTGAGTAGTTACCGCCTAGCATTGTGGGATATAGGGGAGCCTCGAGCCGGTGGAATTAGCTCTCGAGCTTTAGTATTGGCCGAGTCGGGGGCCAAGGATCGGCTCCGAACCCATCCAGCAAGAAAGAAGGCGAGAAGAAGACAACTAACATGGAACATTATGGTAGGTACATAACTTCTTATTTGTATCATTTTCATTATTTTTTTTTTTTTTTTTTTATTTAACATTTGTTGAGCGGGAAGTCATACCTTGCCTATGCCTGGAGTTCCTTTGGTGGGCAGAGGCCTGCCACCAAAACAAGGGACTGCCATTCACACTACCCCCTGCCACCCAAACCCTAACTACAGATGCATCAGGCTAAGTATGGGGGGCTCACCTGGCAGGGAAGTGCATTCAGGGCAAATGGAACCCAAATCAAATGCACCTACATATCAATCAAAAAGAAATGTTAGCTGTACAGAATGCTCTGACCGTCTTCAAGGATTACATTCTTCCAGGACAACTAATGGTAAAGAAAGACAACACCACGGTTATGTAGTACATAAACAAGCAGGGGGGTACACATTCCTACCAGCTCTTTAGACTAGCCATGGCATTGTGGAACACAGCCTTGAGCTACCAAGTGCACTTACAAGCTCAATTCCTGCCAGGAAAATTGAACACACTGGCAGACGGACTAAGCAGAAAACTCATGGACCCACACGAGTGGCAACTGGAACCACAGATTTTCAACATGTTGGCAAACAAATGGGGAAGCCCAGACATAGATCTATTTGCCTCCCCCCAGAACTACCAGTTGGACAAGTTTTGCACAAGGACTCCCCACAAACAAGCATGGAAAGTGGATGCTCTCTCCTTCATCTGGAAAAACCTATCAGTCTATGCCTTTCCCCCTCTGCCTCTGCACTCCAAAGTTCTGCTGAAAGTCAAACAGGTCAAACCAAGGATGATTTTGATTGCTCCAGACTGGCTGCGCCAACACTGGTAACCACTCCTGTGCAGTGTGTCGCAAGTATCTCCATGGCACCTGCCTCAGACCCCTTCCCTGCTGTCTCAGCAGGAGAACCAAATTCTGCACCCTCAGCTTCCAACATTGAAACTTGCAGCCTGGCTAATCACTTAAATTCACCCTTATCATCCCTCAGCAAGCCTGTGATGGATGTCATCTTGGAGGCTAGAAGACCTAGTACTAGAAAATCTTATGCCGACAAATGGAAAAGATTCTGTGCCTGGAACCAATCTTTAGGGATGAGCACAGCAGCGTCCAATTTACCTCAGATTTTGCAATACTTAAATGTGATGCTTCACAAGGCCTGTCTTTTTCCTCTATTAAAATCCACTCCTCAGTTATTTCAGCTCACTATAACACAGAACCACCCCTCTTCTCTCATCCTCTGCTCAAGCAGTATCTCAGAGAGGCAAAGAACTTGAGACCACCCAGGACAGCTCCTGCCCCTGTCTGGGACCTTAACTTTGTTTTGGAGAAGCTCACTCTACCTCCTTTCGAGCCAGCTGCTACTGCAGACTTAAAATTTCTTTCTTGGAAAACAGCCTTCCTTTTAGCAATTATTTCAGCTAGAAGGATATCTGAATTACAGGCCCTTATGGCAGTGGAGCCTTTCATCATCTTTATGCGGACAAGGTATCTCTCAGGACCAATCCATCCTTCATGCCCAAGGTGGTTTCCAGTGTGGCTTTTAATCAGTCCATTAATTTGCCAATCTTCTTTCCCAATCCACAGAACAAAGGGGAACGGATTCTGCATTCCTCGGATGTGCACAGGCAACTTAGATTCTACTTGGACAGGACTAAATCTCGAAGAAAGTCTGAACAATTGCTGGTAGCATTTGCTGCAGGGGCAGAGGGGAGGGCTATTTCAAAACAAACCATTTCCAAATGGATAAGCCATTGCATTCATTTCTGCTATAAGCACCATGGAAAACATATCCCCCAGGGGATCAGATCTCACTCCACCAGGGCTGCATCGACTTCTGCAGCCTTTCTCAGAGGTGTTCCTACCAAGGATATTCTAGAAGCTGCTACCTGGAGTTCTGTTCATACTTTAACCAAGCATTATTATTTACCAATTTTCTCTAAATCCAGAGCTGGCTTTGCCACTGCTGTCTTGCAGGGCCTTATAGCTGGCCCTAATGCTGTATAAACTCCTCCTCCCAACCATAGCTTTCGGAATCTACCCAAATGTGTAATGACTGCAACAGTGAAATACAGTTGTGTACACTTACTGTAAATGTAGATGTTCGAGTGTATTCACTGTTGCAGTCCTGGTTACCCTCCCTCCAGCCCCCTACTTTTCTTTGGCTATACCTCTACTTTCCTTTACTATGCTTAAAAGCCTTTTTGGTGTATTTGCTTTTGGTTGAAGGTATAATTTTGTGTTTTTATTTTTATTTGCTCCCCATTATGGCGGCACCTGACATGGGGCAAGAAAAACTGATGTAATGGCGTCGGCTGCATGTTTTATACCCCTGACGACCTGATGTCATGGAAGAAGGGACAGCAACCAACGCAGGACCCAAGACTTTGTTAATCAGGCCGACTGAGGGCAACCTGCCAGCAGATCACCCAGATGTAATGACTGCAACAGTGAATACACTTGAACATCTACATTTATGGTAAGTGTACACAACTGTACTTTACCCAGCTTGTATATAACAGTGAGACTTATGAATTTATAAGTTTAATTATTTGTGATAAAGGCAAAAAAAATGACAACTGCAGGTTTTTTATTGGCAGTCTTCCCTAAACAAGGAGGATGACAAATTATTAGCTGATGAATTAAAAAGATCAACAGTATGCTTGTGAGGGGTTTAAATCTTCCTGCAGTTAAGTGGAAGCATATAAGAGGAAGTGGTAGGTTGGAAAAATGTTGTCTCTGATCCTGGGACTGGGTGCTGTCCAACATTTTTAGATGTTGTTTTGTCTTCAGAAAAGGTTAATTTGAATGTTGTTGGACTTCTGACTATTACATAGTTAAATGCAATTTTAAATGGAAGTCTTCCTGAAGAAAACCAAGTATGTCACTTTACAAAAATTATTATAGAAATTATTTTTTATCTTAATGAATTTACAGACAGAATCAAAAAGATGGGTATATGAGAGAATAAATTCCTCTATAGAAAAGTTTATTCCTGTAAAGGAAAAGGTAAATTATTCAAAATTGAATAGTGCTCCTTGGTTTAATTCTAAAGTATGAAAATGCTTAAGAGACAAATGAGTGCTGGAAAAATTAAGACAATCCCCTAAGAGTTTAATAAGATTGTCTATTTTAAAAAATTGCATTAGATCTTAGACTAAAAAATTGGAAGTGCAACGTGCGATTATGAAGTGAGTCTAGGATGAAATGTAGTAGAAAATAAGAAATAATTTTACAGTATGTTAGACTAAGAAGTAATGATGGAGATTCAGCCATCTGTCTAATATGTGAAGACAGATTAGAGAGAGACCCAGGTGTGTTAGTGGATAGAATTGCTAAGCACCTGGAGAAATTACAAAAACTCCAATAAAGTATCCAGCAAAGATGCAAACCAAACAAATAAATGAAAAAACATCCAACTTGCCTGAACAGCTGATTTGAAATGTATTGATTTAGTGCTTTCTTCCTCCAAGTATACAGGACGTCTTCAGAATTACATTAAAAAAAAAACATAAACACAGTTAAAAAGTCATAGTCAGTAAACCAATTACTATATGAATAAAAACAACTATCAGTTTACCAGATGTTAGTTCTTCATTAGTATTCTGTCCTTAAGAACACATTTAATATTTACTGAATCAGTAAGGCCAGGAAACTTGCCAGCATGTAACTTAAGCTGCCACAATGTTTCTTTGACCTTTTACTTATTTTTGTAATTTCCTCTCCCATAATCCAGTAGTAAACTCTCTAATACACTAAAATAACATATTTTCAATAGTTTACAACTTGTATGTGTCTGTACAAACCATTATTTTCATTTTAGTCTTTTCACTACATACATGGGTCCCTTAGTCATACTGACATAAAAAGTATCAAAACAAGAGCAAAGTGCAACATAAATGAAGCCAGCAAAATTAGAATTATAAAATGAATTTACAGTAATAATCCTATTAAAATTAATTCAGTAATATGTGCTTCAAAACTAAAATTACAAGCTGTACAAAAAAACACATTTAAGCATTCCCTTTATATAACCAAAGAGGGAATTATATTGTATTATCACATTACAACATTTGCCTCATTCAAGCAGTTTTCTTAAATACAAAACATGGTATATTTCCCATCAAATATGCAAATTCTGAATTACCAAGAAGAATTTTCCAGTTTTTAACAGTAACATTTTAAACTCATTTATTAAACTATCACTTAAGACATTGGTAAGCATACATTAACAGAAACAAAACAAACCAGATTAACATTTTATTTTCATTTACGTATATTATATATCACATATCTTTCCTTTCTTGTAGTTATCATCAAACCAACATTAAATTGCTGAATTCCTGTCATTCCTTTAGTCCCTCTCCTATTCCTCCTACTCCTGAACACTATTTTGCACGTACTGTTCTCATAATTTCCATTTATTTCTAAGTAATTTGCTGCTTCATTTTTCTAATGATCCTTCTTCCAGTTCTTTTATCTATTTTTATAATATTCAGTTCAAATACAATTGGCAGCCAACAGAATTAAACTTAATAAGGCCTTACTTATTTATTTATTTTATTTTATTTTACATTTGTTGACCGGGCTAGTCCAACTGGATACATGTCCATTTTCAGTGGAGGTCCTGGGAGATAAGCTCCAAACTATGCTAAGTAACAGTATTGCAAAGAATAAATGAAAAAATGAAATAGACAATAAAGACAGAAGACAAAAATACACATCATTAAACATTCATATACCTTTTCTTCATTGATTGAATTTCAGAAAGTGTCCCCCACCATGTAAGCAGATGATTAGGAGGTAAAAGGATAGACATTTGTCTTAGAGAATAGTAGGAAAGGTAAGATGGATTTAGGTGGTTATTGGGTATGATAAGGATTATACCCACTAGAAAAACAGAAGGAAATACATATAAGGTTGAAATGCAGGTGCTTGGAATAGGGTGAATATTCTTATTTTATGAATACAGGGTAGTTTACAGACACTAGAAGATAGGAGAAGATTAAAGCCAAAAAAGCAACATTAGTAATTAGGTTTGGTTATTGAATGAGGGTGAAAACAGTAATACTACATTTAGTTTTAATCTGGGTTAGTGCATGGGCAAAGCCACTGGGTTTTAATGAGTAGTTTTATTTGATTCTTGAAGAGTGGTAATGATGAAAGTAATTGTAGATTGCTGGGAAGCCTGTTCCAGATTTTCCCTACTGAATTAGAGAAGAGGTGGTCTCCTGCTTTGTTAAAGGATTTCTGGATGGTTACTTGTAATTTATTCGCTGAGCGAAGGGTAGTGAGATTACTATAGGGAGAGATGAGGCTACTGAGAATAGGGGTGTTGGTAGGCTGGTATAATATTTTATGGGTGATAAGTTGCTGAAAAAGTATCTGGTTTTGAAGTTCTAGCCAACCAAGCTGTTTAAGATTTAGACAGTGGTGGGTTTTAAATGGGGAGCCAGTGGCAAATCTGGTAATGTTGTTGTAGAAAGTTGCCAGTTTATTAAGGTTACTTTTGGAGAGATTGGTATAAATGGGAGAGGCATAGAGGAGGGTAGAGATAAGGTGGGTATGGGCAATGGTGGTTCTGGCTTCAGGGGTAAGAAAATATTTTATACAATAGAGAGAGCCAAGTTTTCTGTTTACAGTTTTGATAGTCATGTTAATATGTGAATCAAAGTTAAGATGTTGATCAATTGTTATGCCTAATAGTTTGGTAGTTGGGTCTGGTGCAATAATAGTGCCGTTACTGGTCTTGACAGTGAGGTGAATAGGGGAAGACTTAAGTGTTGGGGTAAAAACCAGTAGCTTAGTTTTTTTGGCATTTAGTAGGAGGCAACGTTGGAGGAACCAAATGTCAACTGAGTTAAATACAGTTTGAGTAATCGTTTGGAGTTCAGGAGCAGATGAGGCAGTACATACTAGAGTAGAATCATCTGCATATTGAATGCAGGTGGCTTGAGGAATATTTAGATGTAGATCATTAATGAATATAGAGAAGAGGAGGGGTGCTAGGATAGAGCCTTGTGGGACCCCCAAAGTAATAGGAAGATGAGAGGAAATGTGATTGTCCCAGATGACAGCTTGCTGTCTATTTTCTAAATAGGACTTGAACCATTGTAGTGTTTGTGAGGTGAATGAGAGAGTATTTAGTATGTTTAGAAGTATTTGATGGTTAACCATATCAAAGGCTTTAGAAAGGTAAAAAAAAAGTGCAGCAGAGAGCTTATTATTGTTACGATGTTTGTTAATGCAGTCAGAGAAGGATAAGAGTGCAGTAGTGGTGCTATGAAAAGGCTGACAATCTGACAGAAGGTTATTTAAGAGAAGGTGATCAAGTAGCTGTTGGTGGATACATTTTTCCATTAGTTTGGCTAGAGGAGAGAGTAGGGCAATGGGGCGATAGTTTGATGGAGTTACCACCTTTATGAAGTGGGATAATGTGAGAGATTTTCCAGAGAGATGGGATAAGGCCTTCGGTAATGGTTCTGTTGATAAGAATGGAAATAGGGTAGGATAGTACTTTTGCAGCAATCTGCAGATATTCAGCTGGTAAGAGATCAGCTGAGGGGGTACATGGTTTAAGTTTAGTAAGTAAGGTAAAGATGAGAGATGTAGGAACTGGTTTTAGATGAAAGGGGGGTGGTATGCTAGTCAGGGTGGATGGGAGGTTAGAGTTAGCAGGAGGTAAAGAGTTAGCAAGAGGTTGTACAGTTTCAGTAAAGCAGGTATTGAGGGCATTAGCAATCTCATTTGAAGAGTTTGAAGAGAGACCTGTGGGGGTTGGAGTCTTGGTGTGTCCTGGGTGTAAGAGTTTATAGCTGACCAGAAAATTTGAGATTTTTGTTGATGTTTATGCTGAAGTTTAAAGTAGTAGTTCTTTTTGTCAAGGAGTATTGATCTTTTAGTGGCATTACTCAACTGTTTATAGTTCTGATGGTCAGTTAGATTTTTAGTTCATAGGTTCATACTAGGCTATCTGCCCTAGGGCATTTATAAGCCTAGCCAGAGTGTGTTTGGCTTTCGCCACCCATTTTAAATTAATTTTGCTATGCCTTTTTTTGAGGTTAGTATACTGTGCCTCTGTCTAACAGTGACACAGAAGTGATAGCCGGGGTAAACCTACGATCTCCCATCCACTCATCAAGATTCCTCTTGAAGAGAGTCAATGTGGGACTCTGCCTAACCTGGACTGGGATTTTATTCCAGAGTGAAGGGAGCCTCTGGGTTATGAATCTGTCCCTCCAGCATGTCCTATTTATTTCAGTGCTGAGGTTCAAGTCTCGAGCGTAGCTCGATGGGATTTGGATTTTCTGAGGTGCAGCATGTCCATTAATTCTGGGTTGGACATGGCTTTATACGTCAGGCACAGATCGCCTCTGAGCAGGCGGTATGCCACTGAGTAGAGCTGGAGTTTCTTTAACCGGGCAGCATATGGCATCTGTTTGAGTCCTTTGATCCTCTTGGTGAGGTACTTTTGGGGTCTTTCCAGTTGCTGCAGGTGTCTGGTAAGGTACATCCCAAAAGGGGCATTGTACTCAATTATGGGCCTGATGAGGGATGAGTAAAGAGGTACGATGACCTCCCTGATCTAGATGTGAATCCCTTCATGATTAGGTGGGCTATATAAAATGTTTTTCTAACCACTTTGGCCACGTGGTTGTCAAATGAGAGATTGCTATCAACTTGGGTCCCCAGGTCCCTAATGACGTCTTCTGTACTTAATGGATTACCACCTATGTGGTAATTTGTGGGCACTTTGTTTTGCCAAAGGGGATGACTATACACTTTTGGCGTTTAGCTTGAGGCCATGGCTCTGGCACCAGTTGTCTGTTTCTATGAGGCCCTTTTGGAGGATGCTTGTGTCGGCTGGAGAGTTGATTATGGCGCCCAGTTTGCAGTCATCTGCGAACTTGGTCAGCCACAGTCCTTCCGTGTTGGCCTGTACCGCCGAGAAATATATACCGAACAAGAGAGGTCCCAGGACTGAGCCTTGTGGGACGCCACTTGTAACTGGTTTGGAGTCTGACATGGCTCCAGCAATTCTAACCATGTGGGTTCTGTCCTTGAGCCAGTTTGCAACCCATCTAGTGACATAGGGGTTTATATTTAAGCTGGTGAGCTGATCTATAATGCCCGAGTGGGATATTGTATCGAAGGCTTTTGCGAGGTCCAGGTAGGCTGTGTGGACCACCTTCCCCTCGCCAATGGCCTTGGTGACTGTTTCAAAGAAATCGACCAGGTTTAAGAGGCAGGATCTGCCCTTAACAAAGCCAAACTGGGTAGGATCCAGTGTCTGTAGGTCCCCAATATCTTTATTTATGAGGTCCATGATGATCCTTTCCATAGCTTTGCAGACCAAGCTAGTCAGGCTTATGGGGCGATAGTTTCCAGGATCCGTTGAGGCACCACCTTTGTGGAGAGGGACCACTGTTGCTGTACGCCACTCTTTGGGTACATATCCTGTAGTAAGGCTAAGATTGAACAGTAGTTTTATGTTTGGGTTTAGCTCTTCTTGGAGTTCATGTAGACGCAGCCCGGGACACCATCTGGTCCCATTGATGCTGTGTTTTTTGCTTTGGAGAGGGCGGCTCTTACCTGAGCATCTGAGATGTCAAGGGGGCAGCACTCTGTTGGGATAGATATTTGCCCTTTTGGTGGGGAGAGGGGGGAGAAGTTTGCACTGAACCTGTCAGCTAGGATGTTGGCAATGTCTGTGGGCTCGGTGTATTTTTTTGTCATTTTGGACTAATTCTGAGCATATCTGGGAATTCCCATCCAGGTTCCTAACATAACTAAAGAAAGCCTTGTGATTATCCTTGGTGTCCTGTGCAGTTTTTCTCTCGAAGCTGGCCTTAGACGATTTCATGAGTGCCCGTAGTTTTTTGCCAATACTGATCAGAGATGCCTTCCCTTTTTGGGATTTTGCTCTATCATGTAGTAGCTTCCTCCTTCTATTGTATAGTGTTTAGTGATTCTCCATTTAGACCAGATCTTATTTCTTAATCAATTTTTTGTTTAGTCTCTTTGGTAAGCCATGGAGCGGTTTTGGTGCTAGTTCTTATGGTTCTAGTAGGTGTATGGTGTTCCAGGATTTGTAGGAATTTGGAGTTAAAAAAGGATACAGCTTCATCCATTGGAAGTTGTTTCAAGGGAGACCAGTCACAAGCTTGTAGTTCAGCTTGGAAGCTGACTGGATTAAAATTATTTTTGTTACGTATAGCTTTAAAGATGGTTTAGTTGGGAATTACTGTTTTTTCCCTGATTGTGTACTTATGTCTAGGTAGTTCAGATCCAGTGTCCCAGCTCAAAATAATAATTTCCTTAGTAACAGCCATTTTCTTTCCCAGTGTTTCTAACAAATTACTCTGTAAGGAATTTTTAAAATCTACCAATTCATTAGTGTCTCCCAAAATATGTTCCCAATTACCTCTTTCTTCGTCATCACACCTACAACATTTGCTGTCTACCTGAGGAAAAATTCTTTGAGGTCTGTTTAGTATAAAAATACCCATGCAAATAGTTCGAAGCAGAGATCCTAAAATGTATTTATTTTATTTTATTTTATTTTGCATTTGTTGACTGGGCTAGTCCAACTGGATATATGTCCATTTTCAGTGGAGGCCCGGGGAGAAAAGCTCCACAGACAGAGTAAAATATACAAAAAACAAAGGTACAATCCAAGGTTTTGTCAATCATAACGTATCATTGCATATAATATCTTAATCAGGAAAAAAAAATAATCATAGTACATACCAGCTATGGATATACATGCAAAGTAAATTTAGTTACACTATTGAACTTTAAATACACACACAAATATTGTTAGTAGTTAGGTAATCAAGCTTATACAGTAGGAAGATTAGTGTCCAGAGGCGATGAAGGAAGTTAGTCTGGGTTAGCACAGGGGCATAACCAGTGTGATTTAAGGTAAGGTTTCAGTTTGTTTTTAAATAGGGTAACTGAGGATAGGGAGGGTGTTCCAGGTTTTACCCACTGTAGTAGAGAACAGTGAGTCACCAGCTGCATTACTGGTCATGGGTATTTGCACTAATAGTTTGTTTGAGCGTAGGGTCTTGAGATTGTTATAGGAGTGATAAGGTTAGTGAGTATAGGTGTATTTGCTGGTTGATACAACATCTTATGGGCAACTATTAGTTGATTCAAAAGTATTAGATTTGACAATTCTAACCAATCTAGTTGCTTAAGATTGTTACGATGATGGGTTCTATTGTTTGACCCAGTTGCAAATCTGGCAATATTGTTATAGGAAATAACCAGTTTGTTCAGATTGCTTTTACCTAGTTTAGTGTAGATAGGGGAGGTATATAGTAGGGTTGAGATTAAGTGGGTACGGGCAATAGTGGACCTGGCTAGTGGAGTTAGAAAGGGTTTGATCCTGTAGAGGGAACCTAATTTTTTTGTTTACTGTTTTTATGGTGGTGATGTGAGGCTCAAAGGTGAGGTTATTGTCTATTAGTAACCCAAGTAGTTTTGTGGTAGGATCAGGAGATATTACAGTTCCATTACTAGATGTAACAGTAAAGTTTAGTGGGGTTGGCCCTACGGGTGGGTGTGAATAGTAGCATTTTGGTTTTTTTAGGGCTTGGGATGAGGCATCGGTATAGAAGCCAATTTTCAACTGTGCCAAAGACATTTTGGGTTAGGGACTGAAGTTTGGATGGAGAAGTGGCAGAACATATTAGTGTGGAGTTGTCTGCGTATTGGATACAGTTAGCTTGTGGTATTACAGAAAATAGGTCATTTGTAAAGATTGAGAAGAGGAAAGGACCCAGTATGGAGCCTTGTGGGACACCAAGGGCAACTGGGAGGTGGGAGGACAGGTTATTTTCCCATGGTACAGCCCGTTTCCTGTTATTTAAGTAGGATTGGAACCACTGTATAGCAAGGGCATCCAATGACAAGTTTTTGAGTATGTTTATGAGGAGGTTGTGATTAACCATGTCAAAGGCTTTTGACAGATCAATAAAGAGGGCAGAGGATAGAATGTCACTGTCTTGATTTCTATTAATGCAATCAGTAAAGGATAAGAGAGCAGAGGTGGCGCTATGAAATGGTCTGAAGCCATGTTGGCAGGTGGCTAATAAGTTGTTTCCTAGTAGGTAGTTTAAAAGTTGCTTATGCATACATTTTTCCATGATTTTTGCCAGTGGGGATAGTATGGCTATCGGCCTATAGTTAGATAAATCTTTGGAATTGCCACCTTTATGCAGGGGGATAATATGTGAAACTTTCCAGATTGATGGGATGGTACCTTCAGTAATAGTTCTATTAATGAGGATGGGTAAGGGGTAGGCTATAGCTTTTGCAGCTTTCTGCAGGTATTCAGCAGGTAGTAGATCTGCAGAGAGAGTGGTGGGTTTTAGTTTTTGAATGAGGGTGCCGACAAGGGATGTAGGAACAGGTTGAAAATGAAATAGTGGTGAGCTGTTGGAGGTGTTTGATGAGAACGATCTGGTGTCAGGGGATTGCTGATTAGCTAGAGATTGTATGGCCTCTGTAAAAAATGTGTTAAAAGAATTGGCTATTTGTTTGGGATTGTTGTGATCAGAGCCTGAGGGAGTGGGAGTGACTGAACGACCCAGGTGTAAGAGTTTATTGATGCTTGACCAGAATTTTTGAGGTTTATTTTGGTGGGTTTGTTGAAGCTGGCAGTAGAAGTTTCTTTTGTCTGACAATATGGCTTTCTTTGTTTCGTTTCTTAACTGTCTGAACTTTAATTGATCTGAAGGGTTTTTGTTGTATGCCAGCTAGCCCAGAGTTTATTTCTTCGAAGTATTTTTTGTTTGGTAGTTTTGGAAAGCCATGGGGCAGGTTTAGTCCTTATTCTAATTGAGCGCATAGGGGCATGGCAGTCTAGAGTGGCTAAAAATTTCGAATTAAAGTATGTGACAGCATCATCTAATGGTAGATGTTTCAGAGGTGACCAGTCACAAGATACAAGTTCTTTTTGAAAATTGTCTGGGTTAAAATTTTTGTTAGTCCTTATTGTCTTATAAATGGTTTGGTTAGGAATTTCAGTCTTATACCTGATTAAGAAGGTGAGAGAGTGGTCGCTTATGTCTTCAGGGAGGGTACCTACTTTGTAAGTTTGGTGATTAGTATTAGTGAGAATCCAATCAAGGGTACTTTCGTTATGTTTATTGGTTCTGGTGGGGGATGTGATAGTTTGAGTAAAACTATAAAGGCTTATATGAGTAGCAGGCTGATCTGATGTACAACCCTTCTTGTTAATATTAAGGTCACAGAGTACTATAGTTTCCTGCGGGTAGTTGGTGGAAAGCCAACTTAGAATAGCCTCTAAGGTACTAGTATTGCTGCCTGGGGGGAGGTAGATACAGATGATATATATGGATTTGCATTTGTTAAGCTGAATTTTGGAAATAAGAATTTCTGCATTACTAGTTTGTGGAGGTATGGAGTCTATAGTGGTTACTTGTAATCCAGAATTGTATAATATTGGTACTCCTCCACCGTTTTTAGAATTACAGTCTAATCTCAGGATATTATAGCCAGGAAGAATAACCACATTGTCTTGCGTTGTTGGCTTGAGCCAAGTTTCAGTAAGACAGAGGATGTCAAATGAATGTACATCCATGAGGGCTTGTAGGTGGGCAACTTTATTATTAATGCTCCAAATATTGAGATGAGCAATTAGGAGGGAGTTGGAGGATCTGGTGAGTAATTGTGTATTATTAAGAGTTGGTATTTGTGGCTCAGGGGTTATGGTAGAGTTTGGGCCTGGATTAGGATATATATTACCATCAATTAGGGGGCGGGCTTGTATTTTCAAAGTGTGTTTTAAGAATTTACATATTAAGTCCTGGCAGTTCTTGGGTTGTAGTATTTAATGTGACTGAGTCTGTGAAATTTAGCTGGTAAATACTTTGGAGGGCAGTATGTGTAAGTATGGCTGTGATGGATTAATATTGTTGGTGTTGAGGTTTCTTTGTGTGGTTGTGAAGTCCTAGACAATTAAGGTGTTTATAGAAGGTAAGTTATAGTTAGAATAGTTAGGAGTGAGAGAAAAAGTAAGGGTTTGTGGTGTTTTAGGGTAGTTGTGGATGACATTGTGGAAGAATAAATATATGGTAATATGCAGGAAGTAGTGATAGTTAAGTATAGTGATGACTTTCAGGAAGTGGGTATTATTACTTTAAGGGGTTGAACCATGTAATTCTAGGGTTGGAGGTGTGGCTAGTGTGTATAAATCTAGAAGCACTGGGGGTGTGTGGGAATTGGGGCAGGGTAGGGGAGCGGAGTGAGCCTGCAGGGCGAACAGAGCGGTTAGAGCCACTGAAGGAGTGAACCCAAGGAGAACAATCAGTGTAGAGCTGATTGCTAAGGTAAGTGTAGGTAGGGAAAGGGTAGGAGGTAAGATCCTTGATAGTAGGGGTAGTAGGCAGTGAAGTAAAGTGATGTAAAGTAATGAATAGAGGGATAGAGTGGGACTGCAACTTAGGCAAGCTATAAAAATCTTGATGCCTGGGAGGTATATGTTGAGACAGTAGGATAGATCTATGAAAATGATGCCACCTAGTGGTCAAAGGCTGTATAGCAGTGAAACGTTTAATGGGAGGTAGGTCTAGAATATGAGGAGGGAAGGATAACAGTTACTTACAGGGGTACAAGGGGGGAAGGTAGGCTGTTTGGGGAAAAAGGGATTTGGCTGCTGTCCGTCCTGGCTTGGGAGTGTAAATTAAAATGTGGACTATAAAACAGTATATTTCTATTGACAGTAATTTGAGAGACACATACTTTAATTTATTTGTTGTAATTTCCTTGAGGGACTGTATTGCAGGGAGAGGAGAGTTCCAATTCCTTAGTTTAGGCAGGTTTATGTGGAATTAGGTTGCTGTTCAGCAGACAGGGAAATCCTTAGTATTAGTACCGAACAAGCAGGTTGGGTAGCTGGTTATATAAAGGGAGAGAGAATCAAAGAGGTAAGGAATGCAGCGTATTAAACACACTTATAAAACAAAACAAGCAATAAGATGAATATACTAGCACATAAAAGCAGATATTTACGGTCACTATTCTAAATATACCAAGTATCAAATATTGTAAGGCTAGCTAGATACAGTTCAGTGTGTAACAACATCCTTATTAGCATCTTATAATTCAACAAAGCTGCCAAATACCAATCTAAAAATGGTCCAAAACGTTGTGCAAACAATAGTAATATGCTGAGGAACAGGGTACACAGAATGTAAGCAAATGCAGTTTAGGTACAGTATGAAAAACACAGTTGCTAACAGAACATGGTACACAGTTAAAATGTAAGCAAATGCCGTTTAGAATCAGTAAAAAACACAGTTGCTAGCTTAACATGACATATGCAATCTCAAATAGACAGCTACTACATTTGTAGGGTGCATATTAATAAACTGTGCAGATAGGGCCCATATAGATTAGCTTGTGTTATATTCAAGTATCCACATATGTGAATTCAAGTATCCTGAGATGCTATATTAAGGTAGCTTTTTTGAGGTAGATAAGGACAGTACAGCTAATTTGTGTTAAATTCTACCAATACTTCTTAAATACACTGCTCTGTAACATATATAGAACAAGATTACCCAGACAGAGTTTAGATTCTCTGTTTTATAACAGAAATAGAGCTAGTTTCACTGTTTTGTAACATAATTAGAGCTAGATTACACCCGTGCTAAACTGCCGTAACAGCTTAGCGTACTTGGTGTTCCTTAGAATCCAAACAGTTAAAGTAGTTTAAAACTTATTAAATCTTTTATAGCAATTTCAACTAATGGCTAAAACGCCATAAAAGCTTAGCGTACATGGCGTTCCTTAGAATCCAAACAGGTTACAACTTATTAAATCTTTTATAGCAACTTCAAAAAACACCTAACAGTACTGAAATGATTTATAGCTGCTCCACAAACGCCTTAATCAACATGGCCTGTACCAAGGATATACAGGCCATTCACTTTCTAGGGTTCAGCAGACCTTCCTACAGGTTTCAGTAGTGCGTATACCCATTCCACGTGCCAAAGCGCATACCAAGCTAGAAAACTTGATGACTTTGTCGCATACTTGGGAGCGACATACATGTCCTCCTATTGTTTTTTTTTTAATTGCTTTACCAGTATCTCTTCCCAATATTTTCTGACCTCCTCTGACTGATTCTTATAGTTATCATGCAATATTTTATATATCCTATGAATTATCCCATTTTTATGAGCAGCTTCTATTCCAAATTCAACTGAAACCTCTACCAGAGCAGGTCTTTCACTTAAGGTTCCCCTATCCTTTTCTCTTTCTGTACTCTGATATCATTTCATCATCATGATATCAATCCCAATACCCAGTTCACATTTCCCATTAGCTAATTTCTCATTCATTTCCCATCTCTAACCACTCCCCTCTTTACTCACCACACCCTCCTATCACTACACACTCCCAGCCTTTTCACTTCCCCTCCCTACCCAGTCACAACATATAACTAATCTTTCCAAATGGCCTATTCAACTATCCCTTTTCAAATTCGACTCTGTTTCATTCTTTTACTACTACCATTACTAACCTTTACACATTTTCTCTCTTCATATGAGCACCTATTATATCCACAACCTGACTACCCCAAACAACAAACCGACTCCTAATCCATACCACACCTATATAACCATGCAAACATAACATACTCACCTAGCTACCTACTATCAAAGTGTCATAGAACACTACACATTAAATATAATACGCAATATTTCAAAAGACTGTTATTTCTCTACAGCAAACTCCCTATCCCAAGCCATCTACTACAACTTCTCACAGTAAAGGATGGCGATATTCATCCTAACCCAGGTCCAACTGCAACCCCTATCACTCTTCATTACCTTAAATCAATCTATCAATTCTCCCCTTGCAAGACCTTCTAACTCACTCCTACTGGCTCATCTCAACATACGTAGCATTAACAACAAATTAACTCAACTCCATGCTTTCCTAGAAGTGTACGCCTTTGACATTATTTGCCTAACTGAAACATGGCTAAAACCTGCCATCAAAGATAATGAAATTATCCCACCTGGATATAATATCCTAAGGCTTGACAGAGTAGCTAAGAAAGGAGGTGGTGTGGCTATTCTATTTAAATCAGGCTTTCAACTAACCACTTACAACTGTAACATACCTCTGGACTCCAAAACAGAAATTCTCATTACTAAACTTGAACTTAACAATGCTAAATCAATCTATATTTTCTGTATGTATCTGCCCCCTGAAAATAACATAGCCACCTTGGAAAATATCCTCTGCTGGCTATCCCAACACCTACCTCAAGAAACCATTATCCTAGGCGATATGAATTTAGACTGGAATACCTATTGTAGTAACCTCCCTACCACTCACATAAACCTATATGGTTTCTCCCAGACCATTACCTCCCCCACCAGAATAAATAAATCTAACAAGAAAGCTAACACACTAGATTGGATTCTCACTAACAATCATACTCACTACTATGACTCTGGAACCCTCCCTGATGACATCAGTGACCACTCACTCACTTATATCATTAGACATAAAGCCAACACCCCTACCCCAACCTCTACCAGACATATTAGATCCAAAAAGAAATTTAACCCTGATCTATTCAAAATTGAACTTAGAGCTTGCAACTGGGCTCCCTTAAAACATCTTCCTTTAGATGAAGCCATTAACTTCTTTAATTCTACCTTCCTTGCCATCCTTAATCATCATGCTCCAACCAGATCTATAAGAATCAAGGCCAAGCCTGCCCCATGGCTTTCCAGCTAAACCAAACACAAAATTCACATCAGAAATAAATACTGGGCCAAATGGAGAATGACAAAAAACACCACTGACCAACTAACATTTAGAAAGCTAAGAAATGACACTAAAAAGGCCATACTCTCTGATAAACAAAACTACTACTTACAATATCAACAACCTAATCACAACAACCCACAGAAACTCTGGGCCAGCATCAAGCAATTACTCCACCCAGGTAAATCTACTACACCAAACCCTCAAAATACAGACCTGAATAATCCAATCCATATAGCTAATACCTTCAATACCTTTTTTACAGATACTATCCAATTACTAGCCAGTCAACTATCACCTAATACCTTCACAATACCCTCATACTCCTCAACCCCACCGCCCCCTTTTCATTTCAAACCTGTTACAACCTCATTTATTCAAACCCTTTTGAATAAACTGAAACCGTGCTCTCCTTCTGCAGATCTACTGCCTTCTGAATATCTACAGATATCATCCAAGGCCATAGCCTATCCTATTTCCATATTGATCAATAGATCAATTACTGAAGGTTACATCCCCACCTTATGGAAAGTCTCCCACATAATCCCCCTACATAAAGGAGGACATTCCACAGAAATATCAAACTATCACCCCATTGCCCTACTTTCTCCCCTAGCTAAAATTATGGAGAAGGGTATCCATAAGCAATTACTCCACCATCTAACTGAAAATAACTTACTTTCCAACTGTCAACATGGTTTCAGACCCTCGCAGAACACTACCACTGCCCTCTTGTCTTTCACTGACTATATTAACAGGCACCAAAACCTGAATAACCTTTCTTCTGCTCTATTCATCGACCTGTCCAAAGCATTCGACATGGAAAACCACCAAATTCTCTTAAACATCCTGAAATCTCTGTCATTAGACCCACTTTCCATAAAATGGTTCCAATCCTACCTTGACAACCGACAGCAAGCAATACTTTGGCAAAACACTTTATCCACCCTTCTACCTGTTACCTTAGGGGTCCCTCAGGGGTCCATACTTGGACCTCTTCATTTCTCTATATTTATTAATGACCTTCATCTAGCTATCCCACAAGCCACCTGCATACAATATGCTGACGACTCAACACTATTATGTTCAGCTACATCATCCCATGACCTTCATGCTCTCACCCAAAAAGTATTCAACATAGTTGAAAAATGGTTCTCTCAGCATTGCCTCCTCTTGAACCCTAAAAAAAACAAACTCCTCCTCTTCACGCCTACTCATAAGTCCTCCCCTCTCCAATTCTCAGTAACATCTACCAATGATACTATTATATCTCCTGACTCTACCACCAAACTACTCGGTGTCACCATTGACAATAATCTGAGCTTTGACATCCACATCAATAATACCATAAAGACTGTTAATAAAAAAATCGGTACCCTCTATAGGATAAAACCCTTCCTTTCCCCCACTGCTAAAACCACTATTGCCCACACACATTTGATCTCTACACTCCTTTATGCCTCTCCCATTTTTACTAATCTCTCCAAGAATAACCTCAACAAATTGGAAATGGCTTATAATAACAGCACGATTTGCTACAGGCAACCCATTCAGAACCCATCATTGCATTAACCTAAAACAGCTAGGATGGTTAGAACTACAATACCTGATTAAATTTCACCAACTCACCCTTGCCCACAACATTCTTATAAACCTTCTAATACTCCAAGTTTATCTACCTTAATCACCCCCTATACAAATCTGAAGTCCTCACGCTCATCTCAAAAACTACTAGTCCACACCACTAAACCTAACAACAGAGCTGGGGATTCCCTTTTCTCTAATTCTGTAGGTAAATCCTGGAATCTTCTCCCTTGTGACCTCTCCTCACTCACCTCATTATCTCTCTTTAAAAATAGACTTAAACTTCTCCTCAAAACTCACTGGCTATGCCCCTGTTCAAAACCAGACTAGTCATCTACCTCTACTAATTGTCTAACCTATCCAGTGCTTACTAGCCTCTGCTACTTTATTTCCATCTTATCATATTTTTCTTATCTACCCCTTTTCTTTTTTTTATATCTTTTTACTTTCTCTTCTTAAGTAACTACTTTGCTACATTACTACTCACCTAACTTCCTTTGTTTACCTATGACCTAACGTGACATGTCTCCATACCTGAAATTTCACTGTTTTATGATTTTTGTCCTCAAAAATATATCCTGTTACAAACTCTGTACCATTAATTACTTAATACCATTGTTGATGATTTTTTATTTCCTTTTTAAAGTTGCTATTTTTATTAGTATATTGATATTTTTTCTATGTTGTTTGAACTTGTACTATTGTATTTAGACCATGTCTTGGAGCTTACTCCCCGGGCCTCTGAAAAAGGACATCTATCCAGCTAGACTAGCCCGGTCAACAAATGTAAAATAAAATAAAATAAATAAATTTCCTGGTAGGGAAGACCGACTGTAGCCTGCAGTCCAAATGTGTTCTTGGTCTCATCCCACTGTTTTGCCTTTTCTTGTTTAATTATTTGTGCCCAGTACTTTGATTCCCTTGTCATTTTTATCCTGTAAATTCCACCCCCCACCTGCTTTATGTACACTAATTGCAATCATCCCTAATGGCAAAATCTCCTTTCCCCGTTCTTATATTGACTTAGTTCTTGGAATACTTTCTACTAATTTAAGAATATCAAAAGTAAAAATTGGTGAAACAAGCAAATAAATCACAACAGCTGCAAAAGAATGTGTTTTCATCCTTCTTTATTATAAAGAACTTCTTCAGAAATGCATACTGATTAATACTTCTTCTGATGAAATGTTTTGTTTCTTGAACTTCACCATCTCTAAAGTAGGTTTACGAGTCCAGTTTTTGGACATCAATTTAACACTTGATACCAATCAGGTCTTTTTATCTAACATTCACAGGAAGAAAACCTTTAGACATAATTATCTCGATTTTCATAGTCAACATCCTACCTTCATGAAAAAAAGCATAGTTAAGGGTCAGTATATTAGATTATCAAAGATCATCAGCGATGACAAACTTTTCACTGATGAATGTGAGCCCAGTAGCCCTTATTGACTAGTTAAAAGATGAAGTGTTGAATTTGAGGTCCACAAAGTAGCCGACCATCTTAAAAAATGGATTTACACCCAAGGGGGAAGTACAATAATTCTGCACAGAAATTTAGGTTTCCTTTACCTATTAGTTCTGACATGTCCATCATTTGTACTGTCCTCATAAGGAACTGGCGGATTTTACAAGGGAACACTGATTTATGTAAAACGTATAGGGGGTAGTCTGCAGTTCTGTTATAAAAGGACTAAAACACTGAAGCACTTTTTTGAAGTGGGTCATCATTTTTTTGCTCCTTACAATAAAAGCAGTCTTTGTGGAATGTTTCAGTGTGGCAAATGTAATGTTTGTAACAATGTTTTAAGTTGTAAAGAATTTTTTTTAGCTCACTGTTGTTTTACCATGAATTTTCTAAGATTTTCAACTGTTAATCTAGAAATATAGTTTACTTACGAGTTTGTTGTTCATGTTCAAGTTTTTACATAGGTAAGACAGGAAGAAAAATAGCAAACCATATTAGAGAACACAAGGTAACGATAAGAAAGATGTGAGAAATGCTCTTGATAAACATAGTTTGGTCTGCCCAGAATTTTAGGATAAGTTTTTAATAGTTGAACAAGTCTTGAATTTTATAGGTGATGTAAATTCTTGTCTTAAATATAAAGAATTGAGATGGCAGTTGTTTTTAAATGCTGACACATTTCGGGCTTCAGCACTAGTTTTAATATTAAATGTGTATTAAAGAGGAGCTTTTTGAAAGTGATGTCATTTGTTTTTTATGATAGGTTGATATCAGGTATTTAAGCTGAAATGTTTTATCAGTATGTATTTCTGAAGATGTTCTTAATAATAAAGAAGGACAAAAGTGCTAATTCTAATGCAGCTATTGTGCTTTATTAGTTTATTTCACCAGTTTTTATTTGTGGTTCAAGTTCTTTGAGTTTTTTTCCAGAGGTGCATTGACGTGTTTGTAATTTAAGAATATAATATTCTGTATAGAAAAATACCAAAAATAAAATCAACAAGGTGGTATCCGAGTGATGAATCCTGCGTTGATCAAAATAAGAGTAAATAAAATGAAATAAACAATGGGCAACGGATAGAACCAGGCAATGACCAAAGTCCACAACTCACAAACAGGGAATTCCACAGGTAAATCCACAGGAAGAACTCAAAACAGATGGCAGAGAATTAAAAACTCCTTTAATGTAGTCGACAAGGTAAGCGCTTTCACTGTTTCAGCTTCATCAGACCAGTCTGATGCCTGATGCCAGACCAAGCTAGTCAGGTTTATAGGGTGATAGTTCCTGGGGTCTTTTGTGGTTTCACCTTTGTGGAGCGGAATAACCATTGCTGTGCACCACTCTATGGGTACGTAGCCTGTGGAGAGGCTGAGTTTGAACAGTGTGTTTAGGTGAGGGGTTAGTTTGTCTTTGAGCTCATGTAGGATGCAGCTTGGGACACCGTCCGGTCCCATTGATGCTGTGTTTTTGGCTTTGGAGAGGGCTGTTTTAACCTGAGCATCTGTGATTTCAGGGGCTTTACATTCTTCTGGTATGATTATGGGCCCTTTTGGGGGTGAGAGGGGGGTGAAGTTTGCACTGAACCTGTCTGCCAGGATGTTGGCGATATCGGTCAGTTCAGTGTATTTTGTGCCATTCTGAAGTAACTCCGAGCAGATTTGAGCATTGCCACTTGGATTCTTGACATAGCTAAAGAATGCCTTGTGGTTATCTTTGGAGTCCTTGGCAATTTTTCTTTCGAAGCTCACCTTGGATGATTTTATGAGGGATCGTAGTTTCTTGCTGATACTGATCAGGGATGTCTTCCCTTCTTGGGATTTTACTCTCTTCTGTACTAGTTTCCTCCTTCTATTGTATAGCTTGTTTATGGCAGGGGTCCACCAGACTGGTTTCCTTTTCTTGGAGGAGTGAGTCTTGATTTTGCTTGGGATAGCATGATCCATGCATTCTTGTAGGTGCCCGTAGAATGCATTAGTAAAGGATTTTGCAGCTTGGATAGCATTATCCTTTAGCATGGGGGCTTTGAAACTTTTCACCTCGGTCTTAAGTAACGTGAACTTTGCTTTTGAAAATTTTTTCACGGTGGTTTCCTTGTCCGGGGTGGGGGCGGAATGTGGATATCCAAAGTGATTTGTTTATGGTCAGATCTAACCAGCGAGGGGTTGACCTCCGGTGTGAAACACCGGTTGCCCATGCTGGTGATGACCAGGTCCAATATGTTGTCACCTCTGGTGGGAGTGTTGACCAGTTGATCCAGGGCGTTTGAGTTTATAAATTCTAGGAAATGTTGGGCAAGGAAGTTAGTACTTGAGTAGTTCTCCCAGTTAATGTTTGGTTAGGGTGTTTGGTAGGACCTTTATGTTTCCGGAAATGCGGAATGGGTGTCCTGGGAAATGTGGGTGATCTGTAGCAAGCTACAATTTGAATTGCAATTTTGCCTGTTGTTAGTTGCACGTGGATGATCTCTGAAGCATCGTGCTGTGCCACTAACCTGGAGGTGTGGGTATCCTTGATGAATATGGATACGTCCCTGCCTTTTGTATTTCGGTCCAGGTTCTGTGGCCAAAATGTATGGTATGAGTCGTAGCCTGGTAGTGCTGCGGTGCTCTCTGGAGCCTTAAACCAGGTTTCTGTTACTGCACATATATCGAATTTCTCCATACTGAGGAGTGAGTGCGTGCATTTTGAGGTTTAGACTTCTGGCATTGAGTAGCATTACCCTCAGTTTTTTGTTACTTGTGCTATTTACGGTGGTGGGTTTGTCTTTTGAGCCTTGTCTAAAAAAGGCAGTATGGTGGTGGCAAGAGCCTTGGCCAGTATTCGAAAGCCTAAGGGTGACAGGTGCAAGCCGTCTCTAGCAAAGCAGCGTGGCTTGTCGAGCATGTCATCCCAGGTGGACAGACACTGGATCCCCTTTGAATGACACCAGAAACTTAGCCAATTGTTGAAATTGATCATTTTTTCTTTATACTGTGGTATCATTCTTGGTGGTGGCAGGATGCTACTCAGGGTCAGGGTCATACCGGCCTGGGCTGCGTGATCAGAGAGCTCTTCCATGTCTCTCTTCATGTAGTCCAGGGAGGTACAGCTCAGGTCATTCACACCAACATGGACAATGACAGTGTCGTATTTGTACTTGTTCTGGAGTGACCTGAGTGCTTGTGTTATGTGGCGGATCCTTGCACCTGACAGGCAGCTAACAGTAGCCTTCTCCTTATTCAGCCTAGTGAGTGGGACGTCAGTGTGCCTGACTATAGAGTCACCTATTACTAGTATGTTGGGTATGTTATTTTGCCTTAAGGGCTGTTATTGTGTAGCACACTGGTTTTGTGAATTATGTGTTTCATGGTTTGTGTTGGGAGGTAGAGGTTGCTTGGATGTCTGCTTTGGAGGTCTCTGTTGCTTTTGCAGAGTTTTATTTAGAGCCTCCGAGTATGTTTTCGTTTGTGTGTTTTTTGCTGGTGCTGGTTTAATGAGTCAGTGTGAGACTGGTGGTGTGATGCTAGTATTTCCCTTCTCCTCTTTACTGTCTGATCCAGTCTTGGGTTGAGAGAGCTTAGCCTCCAGTTTGACTGTATAATTGCATCTCTCGCATGTATTAGTGTCTGGTGGTAGGAGGAGAGGGTTGTCTGTGTACATGAGGCAGTTGTAACATTGCCTCAAAATGCCCAGATTCACCAGTTGGACTGGAGAGTACACCTGAAACTGCCCATTGGACATGCCTGGATAGGTACAGTGAACTGTTTTACTGAATGGCTGGTAAGGTTGAATAGAGAGCCTTGTCCTTCTGTACAGTATAAGGGGGTCTAGTGCTAGGGTTTATAAGTGCTTGCTATGAGTTTTGAGCAAGTGCCAGGCTGAGAAATGAGTGGCTTGAGTGCTTAAGTTGAAAGTTTGTCTAGTTCCAAGGGAAAAATTGAAGATGAGACTTTGTGGAGCCGGGAAAAGTTATACCCTAGCTAACCGGCGCTGCCTGACGTGCAAAACCGGGCGAATGCAGTTTTTATAGCAGGGAAATGAAAGAGATACAAATTAGCCCCAAAATGGCCAATAATCTACTAATTTCTGGGCTGAAACCACTCCTGCATGGACAAATAGGATGCTCAAAGCTCCCCTCTCTCACAGGTGAACAGAGAAACTTCCTTCTATCCAAGTAAGGTATGGGCAAACACAGAGATTTGTAACACAGCCGTGAATTCAGCACTAACCTGAAAACTGGAGTATACTAGCTTAGAAAGGTGGGAAACAAGTTTTTTTTTATTTCAGACAATAAAGCAAATACAATCAAAAAAGCACTTTAAATGCACAGAAAAGGATACTTATTGTTATATATCTCAGATCAGAGTTGTAGTCAATGCCCCTAGTAATAAAGTAGGATGAAACACAAATACAGTAAAAGCAGATGAATAAAGTGCAATTTTTTTTTTATATTTATCAGACAATAGAAAACGAACAAACTGATTTAAACAAGTTACCCAATTAAACAGGAAAAAAGCTCAAAACTGAGCCCTGTTCCAGCAGTCTTCAATCAGACAAGTTCTAACTGCATATTCCCGCTACTAGGGTGCAGGGGAGCCTTCTCCAAAAAAAGATGGCCTGGATCAGTGCTCAAGTTATACAAACAAAGCTAGATTCAGCAGGCCTGAATATGGTCTATTGTATAGCAAGAAGGCACACCAATTACAGAAAGAAACTGTTCAGATAAGCAGGCACAGTAAGCCTGTGACCAGAAATTCCCAGCTCTGAAGAGCAGAATCCAGCCTGTCCTCCCACAAGAGTGCAGATCACAAACCTTCTTAATTTTGAATAACTGGCCTGAAGCCCAAGTGCTTAAACCAGAACTAATACACTTTTAGAATAGCAGACACTGAGCCTTCAATCAGCAATTCCCAGCTTAGAAGGATGTAAGCTACCTGTCCTGCCACAACAGTGCAGACCACAAACCTTCTTAATGTAAAACAACCGGTATGAAGCCCAAGTGCTTAAAGCAAAAGACTTAGAATCCCAGTTACAATTTAATCAGTCTACTGCCAAGCAGTAATAAATGCAGCAGAATAAATAAAACTGTACTTTTAAGAAGAGGCAAAAGCAAAATAAAGTAGGAGGAAACACAAATACAGTAAAAGCAGATGAATAAAGTGCAAATGTTTTTTTTTTTTGTTGTTGTTGTTAGTATTTGTTTGTAAAGTGCAAGGAGAGAGGAAGGAAAACCTAAGTGGGTTGGCCTTCTCAAATCTTCTCTCTGTATTAAGTAGAGTGAACACTAGACTCAATATGATCTCACTGTACTCTGTTAAGTGAGCAAATGAGATGGACTCAGGAGGAGTGTTCAAATACAGACTTACAGGAGGGGCGGACAATTCCAGAGCCACCAACACTAACACCAAAATAAGAACAGGGAGGGTGGGTGGGTAGGTAACTAACTGCAGAGAGAGAGACAACACACTATTCAGTGAAACATACAGTTGGGTAACAGAAAAAATGAAATGGAGTACTTTTAAACTGCAAGTTTGTATTTAACTTCAGCTTCTAATGCAGGTGATTGTAGCCAACCAAGTCTCTCAGAATTTGAGCATAAAATTAATTCTCAGACTTTGTGGCTAGCACTAGGAAGCCCTCTAGGCTAACAATTAAATATCAGACAACAAAGAAGTGAGACCACCACCCCCTCTTATAGCAGAGAGACATACAGCACACCATTCAGTGAAATACACAATTAGGTAACAGAAAAAAATGTAGTACAGTACTTTTAAAACTGCAAGCTTGTACTTAACTTCAGATTCTAATGCAAGTGATTGTAGCCAACCAAGTCTCTCAGAATTTGAGCATAAAATTAATTCTCAGACTTTGTGGCTAGCACTAGGAAGCCCTCTAGGCTAACAGTTAAATATCAGACGACAAAGAAGTGAGATCACCACCCCCCCTTATAGCAGAGAGACACACAGCACACTATTCAGTGAAACACACAATTAGGTAACAGAAAAAATGAAATACAGTACTTTTAAAACTGCAAGTTTGTATTCAACTTCAGCTTCTAATGCAGGTGATTGTAGCCAACCAAGTCTCTTAGAAGTTGAGAATAAAATGTATTACCTAAAGACAGTAAAGACCCCTCATACCCAGTTTCATATATCCCTATTTCAATATTAAACCATGATAATAAAGTGTTTATGAATATACTAACTAAAAGATTGCGAAAGGTGTTACCAAAATTGATAGATGTGGATCAGTGTGGATGAGAGCAAACATATGACAACAAAGGTAGAACAGTAATGATCCAGAGGGAAGCAGAATGTAAGAAAATACCACTGCTGTTAGTGGGTCTTGATGCAGAGCAAGCATTCAATAGAGTAAGCTGTGATTGTACAAGTAAGGCAATGTGTTCAGTTGCTCTTGTCTGGAATTCACTTGCTTTGAGCATCAGAACTATTCCTAAAAGGAAACAGCTTCTAAAAAGCTTTAAAAGACGCCTTACTAAACTCTAAGTCCTGCTTCTGCCACAACCCAACATAATCTCCCCCTCATTCTCCTTAACACCTAATGGCCATTCTACCACTTACATTCACCCAGATTTCTCCCCAGCTTTCATTTCCCCATACCTCTTTACTAACTCCTCTTCCTTTCATCTCCTTTCTATCTGTACTTTACCTATCCCTACTTCTGTCTCTCTCCCTATTCTTATCCCTGCTATCTAAAGTCCTCCGCACGCAGCCTACTCCCTCACCTGACCTCTCTTTTTGCAACTAGCTTTACCTAAATGTCTTATTTAAATGTTTTGCCGAAATTATTTTTCTGTTTGTCTTGTTCAAAAATTATGACGTTCAGAATAGTTCCTAATGCTATATATTTGAACATTCTATTTTTATGCTTACACTACTAAATGAGTTTACATTTTATGCTTTATGTACCATTTTTTAATGTTAGGAGCTTTTCTCCCTGCACCTCTGCCGAAAAAGGACTTTAGGTCAGTTAGACTAACCCAGTCAACAAATGTAAAATTAAATAAATAAATGGAAGCATTTGCATTCCCTAATATAATAAGTTAGGAAGATATATAAAGGCTCAGAGGCAAGAATTAGAGGGGGGGTTAATTTCTGTATAAGTTGTGTTTGAACAGAGAAACCTGGCAGGATTGTCCTCTTTCCCCTTTATTTGCTTTATATTTAAAGGCACTGTCAAAGAAAATAAAAGACTCAGAAATGCAAGGATTTACTTGGAATGGCAATAAAGAAAAGTTGGCTGTATTTACAGATGATATTATTTTGTAGCTGATAAATCCAGAAAAGGACATCTAAGTCTTGTAGAACATTTTGAGACCATTTCAAGTCTTTCTGGGATTTAAAATGAATGAACTGAAAAGGCACAAAATGAAAAACATCAGTAAAACTGGGAACACAAAACCAAAATGTGTTTCTAAAGTAACTTTGCACGGTGTTTGACCACAAAAAGCAGTAAGCAGAATGAAAAATTCTGGTGGAAAAAAAAACAAAGGTATGTATAATTCAAGGAATAAGGATGCTTGTAAATGTCAGGTATGTTTACAATGTCAGTACATTTTTGAGGGGAAAGTATATTGTGAAAAACAAAGTATTACAGTTGAATTACAGCAAGGTAATTGTAATTCTTTGGGTTTAATTATATTTCTAAATGTACTAGAAGTCCTGCTTTTTACTTTTGCAAAACTTAAAGTTTATTGAATAAAACAGTGTATGAACATTATTGTGATATTATTAATGCCAATTTGAATAATGCTCTTTATAAATATTGTTTAATCTGTAAGAAGTATGAAAGTTCTTATTTGGTATTTTAGAGATTGTTGAGAAGGACATAAGAGGCGGTGCATGGGAAACCACAACAGAATACAGGGAACACAGTTTGAGAGTTGTATTTAAATGCAACAAAGTTCCCGGGTATTAATGTCAATGTATCTATTGTTCTGGCACTTACATTAAGAGCTGCAAGATATAAATGGAGTCTGTTTCTATAGTTATATAATTTTGACAGCATTTCTACAGCTTTTAAAGGTTAGTTTATTTCATATTTTGTAGATGCATTATGTATTCATTTTGGTTTGATAAACCACTTTTTATCGTATATTTGTTGGTTAACAGTAAAATCTGCATAACAAAATTTCATAATAGTTTTATGGAAGAAGTTTTTTGATTGATACATTATTTACGTGTATGTTGTTATTCTTAGGACTTTGTTTCTTATTTCCTGCCTTTTAGGTTAATTTTATATCCCGAAAAGACTTGAAACTGTCTGAGAATGTTCTACAACACTGAGCTGTCCTTTTCTTGATTTATCAGGTACAAAATAGTATCATCTGTAAATAAAGCTAAATTTTCTTGATTACCATATCAATTATATCTTTTAATTTCTGAGCCCCTTATTTTCTTTGCCAGTACCTCTAAATATAAAGCAAATAAAGGGGAAAGAGGACACCCTTGCCTGGCTCCTCTGTTTAAACACAACTTATCAGACAGGAACCATCCAACTTTAATTCTTGCCCGTGAGACTTCATGTATCATCCTAATTAACCTTATTGTTCTATCAAATGCTTTCACTGCCCTACAAGTCCCAGCTTACTCTATCAAACGCTTTCTCTGCATCAAAAACCACTAAGAACCGTGGTAGTTTCTTAAATTCTGCCTCCCTGTGGATTGTCATTGCTCTAGTAATGTTGTCAAATCTTTGCCTCTTCTCCACATTAATCTATAGTTATCAATTTTGGTGACACTTTTGTTGTTCTTTTAGTTAGTATAGACAAACAGTTTATATTCATGTTTTAAAATTAGAATGGGGCTATATACAGCTGGATCTGATGAGCCTTTTCTGTCTTTAGCTAATATGTAACCACCACAGCTTTCTTTCAAGATGTTGGTCCTTCATTTGCTTTTAAAATACTTTTAAATAATATTTTCCAGATCTTTTGCATATTCTTCCCTCCTAACTTCCACAGGAATACCATCTCTTCCTGGAGATTTTCCTGAAGATTGATTATACATCACCATTTTTATCTCTTTTCATCCTATCTTAACTATTAGTTTTTTGAGACTCATGCACCTCTAACCTTGGCATAATTAAGTCTTCCATAAATATTTCTAGTTGTGCTCTCTCTTGACTTCCAGAATTCTCTGCTTTATACAGATGTTCATAAAAATTTCAAAATATCTGTTATACCTCTACAGCATCTCTGGTTATTTATCTTGTTATAGGTTGCGCAAGTTTGATAACAACTCTTTCTACTTTCAGTTGTCTAAGTCATTTTGCTAAAAATGTGCCCTGAGGTTATTAGCAAAAAACAAACTTGCTTAACAGCAATCTTTCCAAACTCATGCATATTATCCAAATACTCCATTATTTTCTCTTTAGCATTCTGCCTTTATGCTTCTTCTTATTCTGAGAGATTCCCATTATTCTGAAATACTTTAACCTTTTTGGCCACTCTAATTAAGTCCTATTACTTCATAACGGTATCACTTTCTGTTTTATTTCTACCCTATTTTAAACTCCATTTTCATTTTATCCTACTCACTAGCTATATGTTCTCAAGATATTTCTGTCTTCCCTAATAGCTCTCAAATAATTCCACTACCCATTCCTTAAATTCCTCACTATTTAACAGGTATGTGGGAAAGCAGTATTGTCTCATTTTTACTGTGTATTTTTATCTTGTGTTTTTATTGGTGCAGGATCTGAAATAGTTATTAGATGTGTTGAAGCTTTCAATCTAATGCACATGTTCTTGTGAAATATAATATTTGATTAATCTAAACCAGTTATTGTACCTTAGGGAACAATACGTGAATTATGTCTGAGTTCCTACCACTGAATTCACTTCTTCCATACCAAATTTCTTCATAAATCTACTCCCTTTTGTTATATTTCCATTCTAGGTCCCCGTTAAACATTTTCCCTATTGCAAATCAAGTTCTAGTCCCTATGTATAAGTTATATTCCTTGCTGAAAGCTGATTATTTATCCAAAAATGTTAAGATCCATAATAGCAGTTTTTGGTCAAATGTAAATGCATGTCAGTATAATCCTTTTCTCTTGTCAATAGCCCTTTACTACTACAAATACTGTATTTTTCCTCTTCTATCACTTTTGGAGCCTCTCTAGCAATTAGTATAATCACCACCACCCCCTTTCCTTTGTCCCTGATATTCTGCTGAATATCCATAATGAAATCCTTTCTTTGTCAAATTCACTTGCTCATTTCTTTCCAAATGTGTCTTCTGCAGCATTATTTGCACTCTGCATTTCTTAATATAATTCCATACTCTTTCCTTTTTGTCTATATCCATAAAGCAATTTATGTTCCAAGATAATATGGATAGCATAGCCATTATTTTAAGAAGCTGTTGTTCCTGCCTATTATACATCAACTTTTTCTGAATGTGTATTTTCAACTTTCATGTTACTCACACACACTTGTGTCTGGCAAGCTGATCTTTTATACAGTAGGGTTTTTTTTCTTATCTACAGTTGAACTTATGTCACATTTTCAAGACTTTGTGTTTCAACGAAACCTTAAAGCAAAGAAAAAATAGATATATTTTCAGAACACCACCATCCCTTGTTAACTTTGAAAAAATACACAAAACTATGTAGATCTGCAAAAAATTAGGTTTCACCCTCCAGATAGCAACTTTTGCCCCAAATTGACAGCTGCATCCACAGGCATTACCTAACCTAAAGTCAAGGTTACCCATGAGAAGCGTATGTTACAGCCTGTTTTCCACTTACACTGTTTGCTGTCTGTTCTTTTTTTATCTCCATTCCCCACCCTGATGTGAAAAACAGCATGTATTCTTTCAGGAAACATTAACTTTAACCCTAAGAAACAGTGCACTGGCTATCTTTAAATAAAAATAAATTGTTCTGTTCTGTTGAATGCATTAAAGTATTGAGGCTGCTATGTCATTTTTTCACTTCCTACTAAACATTTGCTAATAGAAAAAAAAACAAGCTCATATCTTTACAAATGTTAGAAGCTTGGCATTTTTCATAGCTATTATGACGTCCCACTCTGGGCCAGTAATCAAGGAGCCTGAGTGCTCACCACTGGCACTAGAGAGGGATGTTCATGTGGAACAAAAATGGATACACTCAGCATTTCCAGATGCAGCTCTCTGCATCAAGCACAGTTTCACTTAAGAACACAAAGGGAACACAGTCCAGTCCAGGGTCTGGCGTTCTCTCTCTCTTTCTCTCTCTCCAGATCCCTAATGAGACTGGGCCACTGGCATGGCTGTAGGGTTAAGTCGAGTGTCCAAGTCAGGTCTTCCAGCACTGTTTCTATGAAAACAGTGCTTCGTGTCCTTGCTCCAAGCAGCTGACACACACACACACACACACACACACAGCTGGGAAAGGCTGGAACAGATTTACTAGCTATGCCCTATTTGTCCAGACTGTAAGGTAGTTAGACTGCCACCAGACACCCCAAAGCCAGCTTTAAGGCTCTTACAAGGATACCAAATTATACTGAGTGAAATTAATATGAATACAAATGGTAATGTTTGGCTAATGCAGTAAGGCTTTCAGGAGTAGCCAGAGTTGTCACCAAACATATATAAGTACTCTCAGAGATTAAAATATTCTCCAAAAGACCAGCCACAATGAAAAGTTTAAATATATTTAATAATAAATAATAAAAAAATCATGAAAATACTACATATCTATTTACAATAAACACCAGAGTTGCAGTCATATGAAATATTAAAAATAACACAGCTGGACAGGTTCACACAGTTGCAGAAAAACAATACTTAAACTAATCTCACTATATTTTCATGACTGATCTAAGGAATTATTATTCCTTGATTACTTAATAGAGCAAGACAAGATGAAGTAGGTGAGAGTTCCTTCTTTGTCATGTTACAAACACAGGCTGCTCTGAGACTTCAGCCTCACCTAGTATTAAACATTATTGTTAGTGATGGCTTACAGAATGACATCACATACATCTGGTCACTGACTTCTGATTCCCATGCTTCCTTCCTTGGATAGAAGCATTAGGATTTGTCACATATGTGTCAATAATACACACACAGAGCTTTGCTAATGTCTGCTGCAGCTCCTGAAAGTCATAAAACAATGTCACACCTGCACCCTTCCAGAGTAGCAATTAGTTCACCGTAATGGCAATGCAGAAAGCTTCCTAGTACTGACTTTTTGTCTCTGGCTGCACTGAGAACTGTAAGATAACATATTTATGACCTAGGCCCAGTAATTTAATTTCTTAGTATTTTCCAAATTCAGGTGGATTGAGATTAACCTCTTCTTTTCCAGTCTCCTCTGTTAAAACTTATAGATTTAAACAGTTACAATGATGCATGTATATTTCTTTTTCTGTCCAGCAGGGCATATTGTTGGTACATTTTAGCACAGGCAGCTTTACAAATACATGTTTCAACTTAAGCATCTGTATAAATCAATTTGATATACGAATAACATATAATTCCTTACAAAATTCCAGCTAGCATATATTGCACATCCACTGCCCTACTTCTCGTGGCATCGTCACTGCTTTCATCATTTTGTCTTATTTTTCATGCCTACTTGCTTACAAAAAACACGTGCTTATAGTTTTAGTGAAGAGCTTCAGTCTAGACATTCTTCCTTGTAAAAATAAGAGAAAATATCTTAATTCTATATATAATATAATATAATATAATATAATATAATGTGTTATGATCTGATGCTATCAGATCTGAGCCGGGAACTGAAAGGACAGATCCTGAAAACAAGCTCCTCCCCTTCCCATAATCCCTTGCTAACCCACAACCCTCAGATCTTGTTCGTCATGACATGATTCTACTCGGATGTGCATCCTGTAGCTCAAGCTAGCCTCTGTACAGATAAGTGATTGTTTTTCTTTTTTCTCTGGGTTTTTTCTTCCTTTTGGTAGCCCTTTTTCCCGTCTTTTTTTAGTCTTAGTCTGGTTAGGTTTCCTCCCCTTCCAGTAGCTTTTCAAGCTCTCTCCTTTGGGGTCCTGCCCTTTATTCCTCGGGTCCTTTGGGTGGTTTCTTAGCTCTCTCTGCTACCCCTTTAGCAGGTAGTTTATTTGCCCTTTTCTACCCCTTACCCTTCAGTGTAGAGTGTGGGTGTTAGTTTTTTAATGTGGGTGTGCAATGTCTGAAAAGCCTTCTGGCTTTAAAAGATGCTCCTCTCGAGATCGGAAAATGCCCCACTCTGATGTGCACAAGGAGTGCGTTTATTGCCTGGGAGAGCCTCACCTGGAGGTTGAATGCAATATTTGTGTCAAATTCAACTCCAGGGCAGTCTTGGAGCACAGGAACAAGCTCTTGCTTAAGGGGCTTGCCAAAGGGGGTCCTCTGGTCTCCGGTTCCCCTTCTAAGCCTCCTTCCAGTCCCAAAAGGAAGTCTTCTTTCTCTAGGTATTCACTGTCCAAAAAGACGAGGCTCTCGGCTCACAGTTCCCTGAATTTGAGCCCAGCCTCTTTGGCTTCGGAGCCAGGCTGTTCTGCCCCAAGAGCCTCTGCTTCTTCTGTCGAATCCGAGACCTTGGAGTCTCAGAGGCCTTCGGATCTGACTTGACACAGACCATCTTCAGATCTGACCAGCCCATCGGATCCAGCTATGGCACTGACTACTCCTTCAGATCCACCTAGGTCTTGGCATCCGACAGTTTTATTAGCTCCGATCATTGTTGAAGTTTCTCCCTCGAGGGCCAGGTGCTTGGATCCCAGGTATATAAGTCAGTCTCCCTCCCAAGACCACAGGCTTTCATCTAGGTTGGGACATTCCTCTGTTACTTCTAAATCCTCCAGAAGTTTGCTCTCCTCAGACATTGATAGGATGATGAGAAGCTTTCTCAAGGCCCAAATCAAGTTGGGCTTGTTATCATCCCCTGCTCAGTTGCCAAGGGGATCCTCTCCATTCGCGGGACTTCACTGTCCTTGTCTGACCCATCCAAGTTTGGATTCTCAGAATCAGAGCATTCCCTGTGAGAGGCCACCAGTGTCTGGCATATCTTCCCTTCTCACACCATCAGCCTCCCTGGTGGGCTGTGTTCCATTGCCATCAGAACTGGCTGCACTTTGGCCCTGTGAGGTCGGTTCTGGTTCTGGGGGGTGGGGTCAGGCCCCCTCTGGGGGCCTCCACGCTGGACAGCTTGGGACAGATATCATCTGGAGATGTCTGTGCTGTGTTGGGGTCCCCCCTTCCTTCCTGGGTGGCTGCAGCTGTGGGGGAGGAGAAGAGGGCTTCATCCAGTCTGTCAGCCTTCCAAGCGGTAGAGAGGACCCTCTCTGGCTGGGCAGTTACCTCTCCTTTGGCTCTAGGTCCTCCCCAGCCCCTCTCGACATTGGGCTGCGAGACCTCATTATCCTTCCATGGTCAGCCCTCCCATGAGCGCCTTCAGATGGGCATTGCCCCCCCCTTGGTGTCCCTGCCTCCAGAGCTGACCATGGAGGAGACTCCTTGGAAGAGGACATGCAAGAGGAGGCACTTGGACTCCCCTAGAGAGTGCCTCACTGAGGACACGGATTTCAAGGAAGGAGACGGGTCCCCCAGAATTCCATCTGAGGAAGTTTTCTTTGGGGACATCCTCAAAATCCTCAAGCAAAGAGGCAGTTGTTCTACCCCCATCCCATCTTCAGAGAAATCTGTATTTTTGAAGGTCCTCTTGATGGGCCATCTTCTACCTGGGTGTCTCCCCCTGCTGACGAGGTCATGTAGCTCATCACTGACAGGGCAGGGAAGGAGCCAGACACAGTGGAACCAGTCCCCAAAAAGGCTGACAAGTTTCTAAGTCCCCTCAAGGATAAGGCCTTTTGGAGTAATGGCGTCCCCTTTGATGGCATCATGGTGACCACAGCTACTAAAAAAGGAGCTTGCTGAACTGAGCTCCATAGTCCATCCCCCAAAGAGGGAGTCTCAGGCATTTGACTGTTTTGGGAAGCATGTGTTTGTCTCAGCTACATTCAGACGGAGAGCAACCAGTTACATGACACATTTCACCTGGCTGCAAAGGGATTTGGTATTGGAGCTCTCCACTTCCCTTTCTAAGTTGCTGCCTCTGGAGATTCTTAAATTGGTCTCTCCGAAGCTGTCCACTCTAAGTTCCTTGGCTAATGCTTCAATGAGGTTGATCTCCAATTTGGCAGAAGCCATCTCTTGAGCGGCAGGCACGGGCATTGACATTAGGCACCATACCTGGCTTCACCTTTGCAGGATCATGGGACCCTTTAAGGCATCCTTTACTAATGCCCCTTTCAATGGGTCAACCTTGTTTGGTCCCTCCATCAAAGAGACTTTGACCTGCAGTGAGAAAGAAGGAAAGACTGTGTCCGTGGTGGAGATAAAGTTCTCTACACCCCAGTGACCCTTTTTTAAAAATCATAGGGGTAGTAAGAAACTTTGGTTCCACAGGTCTCAGCCTTCCTTCCAGGATGCTCCTCAGAAATCTTGTTCTTCTGGACAGGGTAGGGGATTTGACAGTAGATGCAGTCCAAGAGGCAGAGGGGGTCTGCAGAACCAGGGCTCCTGGGAACCCTTCTTGGAGAAGCCCCCTCAGTGCTCCTCAAGCGCTGCCCGGCTGTCCTGCCCTGGAGGCAGTCGGGGGACATCTCTCCCTCCATCCACTAACCTAGGCAAGTATCACCTCAGATCAGAGGGTGTTAAAGATCAGTTCCAGGGGTTACGTCATACCCGTTGTTCAGCTCCCTCCAGTTCAAAGTTCTCTCCCAGACGTTCCACCCCACCAAAGGGAGCTGGCCCATCTCGAGGTGAAAAACCTTCTTCAAAAAAGAGCCATCCAAGAGGTCCCAATAGGACATCGAGGGTCCAGAACTTACTTTCATTTCTTTTTGGTGCCCAAGAAGACTGGGGACCTGCATCCCATCTTGGACCTCAGCGAACTGAACCTGTCTGTTAAAAAGTCAAAGATCCAGAGGGTCACTGTTCAGTCCATTCAGTCCATTCTGTCTGTTCTGCTCAAGGATGACTGGATGTGCTCATTGTATCTCAAGGGTGCATAGTATATCAAAATCGACAGATGCTCTAGGAGATACTTGCACTTTTGGCTAGGGGCCAACCACTATCAGTTCAAAGCCCTGGCCTTTTGACTCACTACAGCCCCCTTGGTGTTTACCAAATGCATGGCAGTGGTGGCAGATCATCTCCATCTGCACGGTTTGCAGGTCTTTCCGTACCTGGATGATTGACTCCTCACAGCCCCCACAAGGCGCCAACTCGCTATGGCTACCAATTATACCCTCAATCTCTTTCACAATCTAGGCATCACAATCAACCTTCTGGAAATGGTGTCGGAGACTGCAGCACTTCATCTAGGCAGAGTTTAAATCAGGACCAGGTCCATCAGTTGCTGAATCTAGATCATCCCATGGCCCACTTGCTTTTGCAAGCACTAGATTTGATGGAGATGGTTATCCAGTTAGTGCCTCATGCCAGATATCACATGCAGCTTCTGCAGTGGACCCTGGCGGTGCAAACGTTAGCTCAGATGTTCTTCGTCTTCCCTTGCTGCAGTCCTGACAATTGGGTATAGTCCGCGTCCCAGTCGGCCCGAATACCAGAGTATAAGGCTGACGTCGGTCATGGCGCCTTAGACTGACGTCAGTACGTCAGGGTACTAATGCGCATGACCGGCGTCATTTCCTCAGTCTTTTTTGCCGCATGGTCCGATGCAGAAGCAATTTTGCGAGTGCAGGTTGGCGTTCTGAGATTTTCCGAAACCGGAGTTTCAGACCGAGTACAGAGTTGGCTAAGTAACCCCGTTAGAACATTTTGGTTTTTCTTGCCTCAGTATTTAACCGGATGTCAGAAAAAGTGAATAACTGTATTTCTTGTGGGAAGCAGATACCGCATAGGGATTATCATACATTGTGTATACCTTGTTTAGGGCCTGAGCACGACGTTGTTGGTTGCCGCTCTTGTGCTAGATTTAACAAGCGCACTATTAAGAGGAGGCTTGATTGTGCTAGGTTAGTGTTTGGGAAGCGTTGCAATTATACTATGCCGCCGGATGCTCCGACGCCTGCTTCATCTAAGAAGCGCAAGGACAAAACAGTGAAGTCTAGGGGTGAGGAACCGGCAGTCCCGGACGCCGGTCCTTTAGAAGGCTCAGGGGAGCCAGAGGTTTTGCCAGGAGTCTCTATGGAGTCTCAGGCAGATACTTTACTGTTACAGGATGTGCCCTCTCAGGAGGTAGGCCTGGCTGAGGGGGCTTCTCAGGTAACTGTTCTTCCCTCTCTTCCCAAGGTAGTTAGGGCCTCTCCTTCTGTTGCCAAAGCTTCTTTTAGAGGAAGGCCAAGTTCAGCTTCTGTAGGGGCTTCTCCTAGCATTTCGGACTCTGTGCCTAAGAAACATATGCTTAAAATGGCAGAAGATTTGATTACTCTGATTAGAGGTTCTATGCACCCACCTGATAAGAGGCCTAGGGTGGAACAGGAGTTTGATAGTTTTGAACAGTGTTCACAGGCTTCAGAGTCTTCTGTGGAAGACTTGCAAGAGTTTCCTACTTATTCTGATTCTGATGTGGATGATTCCACTCCTTCAGCTTCTCCTCCTGAGGATTTTTCATTTTCAGAGACTCTTCACTCCATGAGGGAGCACTTTAAATGGGAAGGCCAAGATTACTCTGACTCCAGAAAAAGGCTTAGGGAATTCTTGTTTTTGCCCCAGCATAGGCCCTTAGCTATTCCTCCTGTGTTGAATGTGGTGGAGGATGTTTTTGCAGAGGCTTCTCTGAACCCTGATTCCTTGCCTCCTGCTCCTGTTAAGCCTGATAGGTATTATAGGGTGCCCGAAGCTCATAAGTATTTGTTTAAGAGTCCCAGGGCGGACCCAGAAACTGTTTCTCAGGGGCCTAAAGGTGTTAAAGCTTCTGTGGTTAAAAATCCTGTACCCTCTGATAAAGAGGCAAGGGCTTTGGATAGGTGGGGTATGAAAGTTTATACTTCTTCCACTCTAGCCATGAGGGCGTTGAATTGTCAATTTCATATGCTGAAATATCAGAATTATCTCCTTTCACAATTGAAATCTAAGGTGGATGCTTTGGCGGAAGGTATTGAGTGTAAAGAATTGCTGGATTTGGTTCATGTGTCTGAACAAGTGGGTAAGCATTCTTTGCAGTGTGGTTTTGATGCTGTTCAGGCCTCCTCGAGGGTGGCTGCTACTAGTTCTGTTCTTCGCAGACATGCATGGTTGAAGGATCAGAATTTAGCTGAGCATGTTAAGACCAGGATTTTGGATGCTCCTTTACAGTCTGATGTGTTGTTTGGACCGCCTGTGGAAGCAGTTTTAAAGAAAATGGAGGACAAAGCTAAGTCTATGCAGACTGTTAAAGATTTTGAGCAGGTGCAGCCTCCGAAGTTTAGTAGAAATTGGCCTGCTAAGGGGTGGACATATCCTGCTTATGGTTCCCAGTCTAGGGGTAGGTCTAGACGTGGTAGGGGCAGGGCTCAAGGTTCGTTTAGGCCTAGATCAGACAGTTCGCCTGCTCAGACTTCTGGTGAGGGCAGGGGTCAGTCCTTTCGTAAGCAGAACCAATGACCTGCCTTTTCAGCTGCCAGTGGACTCTCGTCTGGCAGCTCCTTTGGGAGGAAGATTGTCTCTTTTCAAAGAAAATTGGGATTTAATCACTCAAGACAGATGGGTGCTGGAGATCATTCATCACGGGTACAGATTTTATTTCCACACAATGCCCCCTTTCAAAGGCATGCCAGATGTTCCTCCTCCACAAAGAAAAGAGGCTCACAAGCAAGTTTCTCAGTTACTCCAGATAGGGGCTATTCAGCCAGTCCCTGTGTCAGAAAGGGGCTTCGGATTTTATTCTCGCCTGTTCCTAGTGCCAAAGAAGGGGAACACGTGGAGACCAATTTTGGATTTATCTCTCCTCAACACTTATCTGGACATTCCCAAGTTCAAGATGTTGACGTTACAGCAACTGTTACCTCTGCTGGGCAAGGATCACTGGATGGTAACTTTGGATCTCAAGGAAGCTTACCTTCATGTGCCCATAAGGCTAAGTTGCAGAAAGTATCTGCGGTTTCGAACTGGAGATTTTCATTATCAGTTCTCTGCATTGCCCTTTGGCTTATCTACTGCGCCCAGAGTATTCACAAAGGTTCTGGCTCCAGTGATAGCTTACTTCAGGCTTCAAGGCATTCAAATTTATCCTTACTTGGACGACTGCCTGATTCTGGCTCAAGAAAAGGAACACCTTCTACAGCATCTGGAATATGTCATAGCAGTGCTAAGATGCCTAGGGTATTCTGTGAACGAAATAAAGTCCAGTCTAGTACCCTCTCAAGACATGTGCTTTCTGGGTGTGAGACTGAATACAGCAGCCCAGATGGCCTTTTAACCCCGGACAAACAAAAGAGTCTGTCACTTTACTTCCATCAACTATCTCATCAGTCCGTGCTGACTGCAAGGACAGTCCTTCAAGCATTAGGGTTCATGGCATCTTGTATTCTGGTGCTTCCCAATGCCAAACTGCATATGAGGAAGCTGCAATGGTATCTCAAAATGTATGGACACAGCACTGCCAAGATTTGGACACTGTCATTCAAATAATACCTTGCCTTCAAAAGGAATTCTTGTGGTGGGCTCAGGAATGTCACCTAAACAAGGGACTCTCTGTGACCCGGCCAGAGGCGAGTCAGATTTTAACGACAGATGCCTCGGACACTGCTTGTGGAGCTCATCTAAATGGAAAGTGGATACAAGACAAGTGGCCTGCCAGACTGCAGCATCTACATATCAACATGAAGGAGATGTTAGCAGTCCAGTTTGCATTGATGGCGTTCAAGGAGTTACTTCTTCCAGGGCAGGTGTTGATTCTGACAGACAACACAACTGTCATGTGGTACATCAACAAGCAAGGGGAACACATTCTTATCCTCTATGCAGGCAAGCAATGATTTTATGGGAGACTGCGTTAAGCCTGCAACTGACTCTTCAGGCAAGGTTTCTGCCAGGAGCACAGAACTCCTAGCAGATGTATTAAGCAGACAAATCATGGATCCCCACGAGTGGAAACTGGATCTTCATGTATTTCAGAAATTGACAGTGTCATGGGGAACTCCAGACATAGATCTGTTCGCTTCTCCACTAAACCACCAGCTGCCAAAGTATTGCACAAAGGGGTTTCATCACACAGCTTGGAAAGTGGATGCTCTGTCTTTCAGTTGGAAAAACCTTCATGTCTATGCCTTTCCACCTCTACCTCTTCTTCCCAAGGTATTACTAAAGGTCAGACAGGACAGGCCAAGGATGATTTTGATAGCTCCAGATTGGCCTCGGCAACACTGGTACCCACTTCTAAGGAGTCTTGTAAAGAAGCCTCCATGGCCTTTACCTCTGATTCCTCATCTGTTATCTCAGAAGGACGGTCATCTGCTCAATGTCAAGCTTCAATCTCTTCATCTCACAGCTTGGCATATTCTGTGTTGAAGCATGGTAGGTCTCAGCTTCCTCAACAAGTTTTAAATGTGATTATGGAAGCTAGAAGGCCTAGTACTAGGAGAGTGTACGAGAAAAATGGAAGAGATTTTTATTTTGGAGTACAGCAAAGAATTTGGAGATTTCAGAGCCTAATTTGAGTGTGGCTCTTCAATATCTTACTGAATTATTGGACAAAGGTTTGTCTTTCTCTTCCATAAAGATTCATGCTGCAGCAATTTCAGCTCACTATGATTGTGACCCACCTTTGTTTTCGCATCCTTTGTTCAAGCAGTTTCTTAGAGGGCAAAGAATATAAGACCCCCACGAGAGCTCCTACTCCTGCTTGGGATCTCAATTTTGTGTTGGAAAAACTTACTCTACAACCTTTTGAGCCTGCAGCTACTGCTGAATTGAAATATTTGTCATGGAAGACTGCTTTTCTGTTGGCTATTACTTCTGCAAGAAGGGTGTCTGAGTTGCAGGCCCTTATGGCAGTAGAGCCCTTTTGATTTTCCATAAGGACAGGGTATCATTACGTACTAATCCTTCCTTTATGCCTAAGGTGGTTTCTAGTGTGGCTTTAAACCAAACTATTCATTTGCCTACGTTTTTTGCAGATCCTCAAAATAAAGGGGAAAAGATTTTGCACACTTTAGATGTACACAGGCAATTGCGTTATTATTTGAGCAGGACTAAAGATTTTAGGCAGTCTCAGCAGTTGCTTGTTTCTTTTGCTTTAAGTTCACAGGGCAAGCCTGTGTCAAAACAAACTATTTCTAGGTGGATTGGCTTTTGCATTGCATTTTGTTATTCCCATCATGGCAAAGAGGTTCCAGCTGGGATTAGGCCTCATTCCACTAGGGCTACTGCCACTTCAACAGCATTTCTAAGGGGTGGCAACTAAGGATATTCTGGAAGCAGCTACTTGGAGTTCAGTGCATACTTTCTCTAGGCATTATCACCTGCCTATATACTCTAAGACTAGAGCTGGTTTTGCCACAGCTGTTTTACAAGGCATGTTGTCAGCTCCTGCTACTTTATAATTTGCCAGCCTCCCTTACCTCTGCTTTGGGATTCTACCCAATTGTCAGGACTGCAGCAAGGGAAGACGAAGAACATAGTACAGTTTTGTACCTACCATAAATGTAGATGTTCGAGGATTCCCTTGCTGCAGTCCAATTTACCCTCCCTCCTTCCCCTCTGTGTTTCAGGGTGGTTGTGTAGGTGAGTTTACATGCTTATATTTTTTGTATAAATTACTGTATATATTGTACATATTTTTTGGTGCAGGTTGTTTTTGGGACTTGTCTTTTTGGGTCTTCTGACATCTGGGGCAAGAAAAGACTGAGGAAATGACGCCGGTCATGCGCATTAGTACCCTGACGTACTGACGTCAGTCTAAGGCGCCATGACCGACGTCAGCCTTATACTCTGGTATTCGGGCCGACTGGGACGCGGACTATACCCAATTGTCAGGACTGCAGCAAGGGAATCCTCGAACATCTACATTTATGGTAGGTACAAAACTGTACTTTTCACCCCATGTCCATGACCATCAGGATTTCTCAGGTGCGCAGACATCACCTTGTTTGGTGGCTCCAAGCTCAGGATCTCATGCTAGGCATACCCTTCTGTCTTCCCCAACCCAAGGCCATAGTCAGCACAGATGCTCCCTGTTGGGGTGGGTGGTGGCATTTTCAGGGAAGGACAGTTCAAGGCAAGTGGTCCCCCATACAGACCAAATTGCACATAAATGTCCCGGAGATTAGAGCAGTCCTTCTAACATTGCAAGCCTTCCAGGAGTGCCTCTGTCTCAGAACTATAGCAGTTCAAACAGATAACATGGCAGTGATCTGCTACATCAAAAAGCTGGGGAGAACAAAATCTTAACCTCTGTGCAGAGAGACCTTGAGAGTGTGGGAATGGGCAATGTTTTTCAGGCACTTTTTTCTTGCAATACACATTCCCGGCAGTTCCAATGTGTTAGCCAACAAACTCAGCAGATTTATCCTGAGTCCTCATGAGAGGTCCCGGAATCTGTCAGTGGCACTTCAGATATTCAAACATTGGGGTCTTCCTTGCTGCAATCTTTTTGCCTCCCTGAACAACCACAAATGCAGCAACTACTTTGCCTTGATCCCCCCGACGGGGGAGTCACCCAGGGACACACTGGTACACAATTGGCTGTCGGGACTTCTATATGCTTACCTCCAACTCCCTTCATTCCCAACATCTTACAGAAAGCCTGTCACCTGAAGACTTCTCTCATCCTCATTGCCCCCTTATGGCCTCGTCAGGCTTGGTTCTCCTTCTTTTGGTCTCATCTGAAATTTCTGCCCTGGATATTGAATCCTGCCCTGGATCTCATTTTCCACCCTTGGGGGCTTCCTCTCTCCAACCTCCAATCTCTTTGTCTAACCACATGGTTCCTCCAGTTCCAGTGATCCTTTCCCAGTCCAGGCTTCCCTCTCCGGTTAAGAGTATTATCTTGGCCTTTCAAACACCGTCTACCAAGAAGGTGTATTCAAGTAAATGGAGGAGATTTTCTGTTTGGGCTAAACAACACAATTTAGATCCCTTTTCAGCCCCTGTTCCTGACATTTTTTTGTTCTTGGCCTCTCTTCACCAAGAGGCCAGTTCTCTGTGATCAAACTCCAGTTGGCGTCCATCTCTAAATTCCATTTGAACAAAATTCCCACCTTTCCTTCCAGGCTGTTCAAGGCCTTCCTCAAAGGGATCTTTGCCCTGATCCCCCCGATGGGGGAGTCACCCAGGGACTCTCTGGTACACGATTGAGTGTCAGGACTTCTATATCTTTACCCTCAACTCCCTTCATTCCCAAAGTCTTACAGAAAGCCAATTAAGAGTATTATCCTGGCCTCTCAAAATAATGTCTACCAAGAAAGTGTATTCCAGTATCTGAGAGTAAAGAACAGGTTCAAATGGATTTCTATGGATTTTTCTGAAAATGTAAAATAAATGTTCTGCATTTCAGTTTGTAGAGTTACCTAACTAGGCAAAACTATATGACTTATATTCAGCAAAAGCAGTATCTAATACAAACTAAACACCTAAGAATGACAGCAGTATTGTTAGCACAGACTAGATCAGTTTCAAATGACAGTTTGTTACTCTTTAGAAGAGCAAGTTGAACACTATCAGCTGGTATATATGCTAGTCAACAGCAGTGATGAAAAAGATATAAAAGATGCCAATTTTCAAAAAGCTGTTATGCGCTCCTTTTTAGATCATTTGGAAGGTGTCCCAGGGGATATTAAACTTATTTATGAGGAATCTTCAAACACACTCACAGAGTTAGTAGATAAATTGCTGCAAGCAAGTATTATGTGTAAAGATAATGCTGTTCATAAGCAAAAGATTTACAATATTTGTTCTGCACCCGTTGTTAGTTAAGTAAGGGGAAGGGGGCGTGGGAGATGGATTAATCAGGGACAGCAAGTCCCACAGCAGTTAGTAGGACAGCCACGTCAAGGGCAAATTATACAGGAGCAACAACGGGCAGCATCAGCTCCTCCAGCCACTCAGTTAACTTCTCATGTTACTCAATCTATAGTGGGTCCTCAAAAGAGGCAGTCTATTTGTTATTCCTGTAAACAAGTAGGTCATACTAAAAATGATTGTAAATATTATCGCAGATGACGCCAGGAGCAAGAGGCAAAGGGTACGTTTCTTACCATGAAAAATTTTGATAAACCACGTGTACCACGACAGCAACAGGTAATGCAGACAGAAGTACAAACGCAGCAGTACATTTCACAGCAATATGTGACAGAGGGTAATAGGGGACTACAGCAGCAACCCCTATATACCACAAATACCCAACAGTCAGTATTCCCAGTACAGCAAAGGGATGGTGTGACACACAGTGTCAATGTACAAGGTAATATTGTTAGCACACAGGATACAACTGTCCCTCCTGACTTTGTTCCTGATGGTCCAGTAAATCCTAATTATCAGCAGCAAATAGTCTTGCATCATGAACTTAACCAATCTTCTTATGTTGACTGTGAAGAGGTTGAGGAAACACTGCAGTTATGTCCTTTGCAGTCCAATATCACCGATGATTCGGGGTGGGAAGTAGATCTACTATAGGGCTGTGACCCCCCTGCCCAAGTCTCTTTCTTGACTAACTTCAGGAAAGGGAAAGATGGACGACCACTTATCAACATTTGGGTAGAGGGGAACCTGTGGGAAGATGTTCTTTTAGATACAGGAGCGGCCGTCTCAGTGACAGGTAGGCATTTGCCTCCTGACTTGTCTAAACGTACATGTATTTCAGGTTTTAATGGCACTGGATGTCTAGCCATAGGTAGTAAACCTGTACAAGTACAATTCTCCCATCAAGGGGAACCATTGAAAGGGGTATTTTTGATGCATAATTCTTGCACCTCCTCAATCTTGGGAATGGATATATTGCCCAAAATGGAAATTGTCATAGACCTTCCTAATGGCATTATATGGCAAGGACAAGGTCCCATGTTATGTACGATTGAGGCAATACATGTATCAAACAGTTCTGAAAAGGGTCGTACCGTCAGCCCCACAGAAAATGAAGTATGGTTAAAGGTAAAACAACAGTTCCTTACGTTGTGGTCTCAAGGGCCCACAGACTGTAGGAAGCTACAGGAAGCAGTTTCTGTAGGTAGTGACGAAGATTTTATTCCACTGTTTCAAAAACAGTATCTGATCCCAAAGGAAGCAGAGACAGACATGCAAAAATGCATACAACGATGGCTTGATGTGGGAATAATTCAAAAGGGAAATAGTCCTACAAATTCACCAATATGGCCAGTTAAAAAGAAAGGTGGCACTTACTGATATGGTTATTGATTTACAAAAAGTGAACTAATTCACGACTCCCCGTGCTCATCTGATTCCAGGGGTCCCAGAGCTAGCAGCAAGAATAAAACCACAAAATCAGTGGTTTAAGGTCATAGACTTAACTAATGGTTTCTTTGCAGTACCACTGCAGGAAAAAGATTGGCAAAGGTTTGCCTTTACATTTCCAAATGAACAGAGTCATGATGCGGTTACCGCAGGGATTTCAAAACAGTCCGGTTATATTTCACCAAATACTTGGATGAATACTGCAAGGTCTAGAATCTGATGATTCTGTTTTGCATTACATTGATGATGTACTAATACAATCTGAAACAAAAGAACAGCATTTAGCTAAAGTAACACAGGTCCTTCAAACACTGCAGGAGGCAGGGTTTAAAGTTAAAAGTGAAACGGTACAATTCATGTCATCTGTACTATTTTACATCCTTTTGGGCATACTCCTTGCTTGCAGAGGGTGCAGGGAATCTTGCAAATGGATAAACCAGTTACCATTCCGGATTTGCACAAATTTCTGGGTATCATGAATTGCAATCAGGAATTTATAGAGGATTATGCCAGCATGGCAGCTCCTCTGTATGACATGCTTTTAGCCAGAAAGAATTTACCCTTTCTGGAGTGGAGACCAAAGGAAAATACGGCTTTTTGTGATTTAAAGGCAGCATTAGCCAAGGCTGCAAAATTAGTAGCTCCAAGTCTAACACGTCCCTTTGTGTTAAAGGCAGCAGATGGACTCAACACACACTGTCTGTTGTGCTTTTACAGGAGTGGTCTCAGGGCTCTGATTCCAGAATGAAAAAGACTTTGTGTCCTATTGCATTTTGTAGTAGGAAAATGACACATGTTGACAGGGGATATCACCCATGCATTCAGCAACTTTTGGCCATCTACTGGGGTTTAAAACTGAATACCTAACTGCTTTCTCTAAAGACATTATAGTACAGACACTGCATTATGCCATACAGGCTTTGGTAAATGAGACTCAGTTAAATAAACTGATGACCTCAGTCAAGCAGTGTTTGCAAAATGGTTGGCATTATTTAGTGTCAAGCAAGTTACAATAAAGGCAGGAGATAAGTATTACTTATCTAACTTCATGGGATATGAAGGAAAACGACATGAATGCATTAGGCACAGTTCAAATCCTGAAAAGCCCATTCTGTCTCCTGATTTCCAGGAAGGCAGGCCATCCGTCATTGTTGACGGTGCTCAATTTTGGGATGATGGACAATATCAGACTGGATTTGCAGTAGTACCAGAAAACCCTTCTGTGGGACAGCCAACTCTGATTCAATTCATATGTCTGCTCAGCGAGCTAAACTGGAAGCAGTTCTTTGTGTTACAGCATTTTCCATCTGTCATTATTTTTTCAGACAGTGCATACGTAGTTAATTCTCTGTGGCTGCATATGTCTACATGCAAGGTCAAGGAGAGGGTTTGTTGATAACATGGGCAAACCAGTCAAGCATGCTTCTGTGTTACAGACTATTTGGAATTTGGTTCATAGTCAGTCCTTTGTGGGTTGCTACAGTATTTTAAAGGTAAAAGCTCATCAGAAAGATACAAATGAAAATTTTCAGTTAAATAACTATGCTGATCAGATGGCAAAAAAGGCAGTAAAAGAAGGAATGCAGTTATATCCTACAGAGCACCTTTCTAGTGTACCAGATAAAACCACTGCAGTACATGCCATACAGATATTTTCAGTTCAGAATTTGCAACATGATTTGCTGCAAATCCAAACTAGGTTTAGACTGCATGAAGAGTTAGAAAAATGTACTCTTGTAGGAGAAAGTCCAGGGCAATATTATGCAAAATGTTTTGAACACGGTTCTAGTCTTCCTTATATACCATACCAACAGGCACGGCAGTTAGTGAAATTTAATCATCAGATATTGGGACATTTGGGTACACAAAAGTTATGGCCCATTGTAAAAACCAAGTACTGTCATCCACAGTTAAAGAAAATCTGTGATTTAGTGTATGCTGAATGCTTAGTATGTTTGCAGGTTAATGCTCAATTTAAAAAAACGCAGTTACTAAGGGTAACTTCAGCGGATGGATCTTGGTATGCCATCCAAATTGACTTTGCAGGTCCATTACCCCCAGCTAAAGGTAGGTACAGGTATCTTCTAGTGGTAGTTGATGTTTTTTTTCAAAATGGATAGAAGGAATTCCTACAAAAACAATGATGGCTAGGGCTATAGCAGAAGCTTTATGGAAAATATTTTTTGTCATTGGGGATGGCCAAGATCCATCCATGATGAATAATGACACTGGATAGCGCAGATTCCAAGTTATGGTAAGTACATCACTCTTTAATTAATGCACTTGTACACCCCCCATCCTCATTGCACCTTACTGACCTCAACAGATTTGGTTTCCCTTCCTTAGGCCTCATCTACTATATCCACCTTGGATTCTGGATCCATTTCCAGAACTTCTGTCTCACCCAGCAGGCATGGTTCACCCAGATATCTCAGATCTCAATCTAACAACTGTGGTTTCTCCAGTTCCTTTAATAGCCAGACAACCAATGCTGTCTTCCCCTATCCATTCCATACTTTTATTTTCCCTTAAACCTTCTACTAGGAAACTCTACAGGAGCAAATGGAACAGGTCCATTTATTGGGCAGAGCAGAACCAGATAGACCCCTTCTCAGCTGCAATTCAATCTGTTCTAGAATTTTTAGCGAGTTTATTTATTGAGGGCACCAATTCATCAACTATTAAAATTCAACTCATAGCAATCTCTAACTTTCATGCAGGGTTTCAAAATTCTTCACTGGCTTTTTCTAAACTGTGCAAGACCTTTTTGAGAGGTACTCTTCTTCTAAGACCCCCTTACAAAGACCCCATACCACCATGAAATTTAAATGTGGTACTGCAAGCCTTAACCCATTCTCCCTTTCAACCTGCAGCTAAATGTAATCTTAAATGTTTGACCTGGAAAACTATCTTTTTAGTTGCTGTTACTTCTGCTAGAAGAATTTCAGAAATTCTAGCATTATTTTCTAAGCCTCCATATTTAATTTTTCGTAAGTGTATGGTCACATTACATACCAATGCTTCCTTCCTTCCTAAGGTGGTGTCAGACTCCACCACCAACCGATCCATTAATTTACTAGTATTATTTCAAAGTTTACAAGTAAAGGTGAATATATGCTGTACTTACTGGATGTTCATAGACAGTTATGATTCTACTTACACAAAACAAAAGAGATTATAAAGACGGATCAGCTATTTGTTTCCTTTGCATGTAATAAATTAGGTGAATCAGTTACAAAGGTAACTCTAGCTAGATGGTTAACAGATTGCATTTCATTTATCTGTAACAAATTGAATCCCCTTTACCAAAACCATTAATGGCTCATTTGACCAGAACTATGGCAACTGCTGTCGTATTTCAGTCTAGAGCTTCTATGGATCATATATGTGCAGCTGCAACTTGGTCATATCCTCATACCTTTATCACTCATTACAAAATAGATCTGGTCTTGAGGGAAACAGCAGCCTTTGGCTCAGCTGTACTCAGGAATATCCTTCCTTAGAGTCCACCAGGAATTTAGGTAGCTGGGGATTCTGTCCCATTAGTTGAGGAATGAATGAAAATTGACAACATCAGATAAAAAAAGTTATGTACGTAGCATAATGTTCCATCTGTGTTGTCCATTTTCATTCTTCCTCAAGTCCCCACCCACCATCCCCCACCATTTCTTGTGACTGAGTTCTGGAGGAAAGAGACAGTTCAAGGACACTTATGTCCTTTGTATTGAACTCCATTTATGGCATATCATTATAGTCTTCCTGTCAAACTGAAAACAAGATCTGAAATGTTAGGGGTGGTGAATTATGGGTAGGGAAGGAGATTGAGATTTTGTTGGAGGCCAAAAGCTAGTATAACAGCCGAGTCGGATCCGAGGGTCGGATCCAAACCCATTAGTTGAGGAAGAATGAAAATGGGCAGCACAGATGGAAAGTTATGGTAAGTCCATAACTTTTTTATTCATAAAGTACCAGAAAGTATTCTAAAAACTAAGGTAACACAGGAATGGAGAAAGGCAATTCTTCTGATAGGGATGACTGCAGTTAGAGATACAGACAATAGGAGAAAAGTGGCAAAAGAACCAAGTTATTTGGAGCAAATAATTAGAGAGGGAAAGGTAATAGAATGGGAAGAGGCCAAGAATTTATTTGGATCGCAAGCTAGAGATTGCCTTCCCTATCAAAGATTAATATTAAAGTATAGGCAAACAGAAAGCAATAGGGGATCCTAAGTGAAAAACCAGCATTGGTAGAGTTTTTAGTAGAATCTAGAACAGGAGCTGCTGTTAAAAAAAAGAATAATTAGTAGGGCATATAAAATATTGCATGGTAACTATAGGAATCAACAGGAGAGATTAGAAAGGATTGGGAAGAGTGATTGGATAAGCAATTCACAAAGAAACAATGAGGGATATATGTATGTCTCCCAAATATGCAACAAAGTCTAGAAGATTTAGGATCTTTGCTTGGAAGTGATTGCATTGGCAGTTTTATACCCTAGGTAGACTCCAAAGAATTTTTCCTCAGGTAGATAGCAAATGTTAGGTGTGATGGGGAAGCACTAGGTAATTGGGAACATACTTTCTGGGACTGTAATGAGTTGGCAGTCTTTAAAAACTCCCTGCATACTACTCTATCAGAAATACTGGGTGAGCAAATTGATTTGACTAAAGAAAGGATTTTTTTTGAGCTGTGATACAGAATCAGAAGTACACAGACATAGTAAGGCCTTGTTGAGTCTAATTATGATGGCTGCCAAAAAAGCAACTGCTAGGAAATGGAAATCAAAATCTAAACCACTGTATAGTAACAGAGTTACACTTCATAATCTCGCGTTACTGAAATCTAGAATTTCAGTAACCCGAGACCATGAAGTCTAAAACCAGAATGCCAAAAGTGCATAAGAGTGAATTTGAATATCTCAAATTCGCGCTTATGCATTTCCTGTGAGTCGCGTGTAGTGTTATGGTGCCTAAGATTGCAGGTGAGGGAGTGTCTGTGTGTGTTTTTGTACATTGTACGTGTGGGTTGTATGTAAGGGTAGGGAGGTGTGAGTGTTGGACTTGTTGGTGTTTGTGTATGTATGATGTGTATTTGTGTGTGAGTGAGTGGAGGTTGGCGTGGTGTGAGGTTTTTTTTTTTTTTTTTTTATGTTATGTGCGACCTAGGAGTTGGTATATATAAGTAGGGGGGGGGGGTCTTGCCCCCCCACATGCGGGGTGCAGGGGGGGCTTGCCCCCCCTGCTTATATGTAGTGTAGGGTTGTGTGGTTTGTGTGCTGTGGGTGGAATGGTGTGTGTGTTATGTGCTGTATGGTGTATATATGTTTGTGATTGTATGATTCGGGATTTTGGGTTTAGGTATTGTGAATGGTTAGACTTTATAGTCTCGGGTTACTGAAATTCGAGATTTCAGTAATTCGAGATTTTGAAATTAAACCAGTAACAGAGATAAAACAACTGGAAATGGGATCTTTAGAAAAGGATAGGAGCAAATTACCTAGAAAAAAAATGGAAAATGTGGAAACAATACATGCAGACGAGGAATGAGGTTTTAAAGAATGCAAGATTTGAATGAACTATGTAATGTTTGACTGACAATGACTGGATAGATTATAAATGATATATAATGTTTACAGCTAAAATTATGTCAGTGTGTTTTTTTTTCATTTATGCAAACATATGATTGCCTATGTCATAAGTGAAAGTTGTTTTCTGTATGTTATAGACAATTAAGGGGAGATAGTATATGGATTTATAAATGTTGAAATTATCCAGACCTTGTTATCTAATGGGATCCATTTTCTTCAGCATGAAAAAGGTAATAAAAGCTTGGGATATACTTTTCTGAGGTGCAGTCCAAAACCAGTGGGCTATGACTGACCAAGTTTGCAGATGACTGCAAGTTGGGCACTGTCATCAATTCCCCTAGTGATGTGTATATCCTCTAAGAGGGTCTCACCCAAACAAATGACTGGTGCCAGAAACATGGCCTCAAGCTGAATACAAGAAATTGCATCATCATTCCCTGTGGGGAGATTGACGCCCCCACAAATTATCACATTAATAACAATGTCCTAAGCACGCAGTCACTCTTGAGGGATTTGGCCACCCAGATTGATAGCAACCTGACTTTTGACCACCATGTTGCTTCCATTGTATGGAAAGCTTTCTACATGCCCCATCTCATAAGTAAGGGTATCTCATCCAGTGACAAGGCGGTCATAACATCCATCTATTCTTCCCCATAAGGCCCATTACTGAGTACAACGCCCCATTCAGCATGTGCCTCGCAAAGCACTTGCAGCAGCTGGAGACCACAGAGGTTCCTCACCAGAAGAATCCAGGGCCTCAGAAATCTACCATACATAGGCTAAAAGCCCTATCCCTCTTCTCTGTTTCATACAGACTCCTCAGAGGTGACCTCTGTCTGGCATACAAGGTGATCTCGGAGCCTGCCCTGATGGGACTGCTGCATATCAGCAAATAAAGCTCCACTCGAGTAACACGCAAACACGGTCTCAATCTGGTCTGTGACAGCAATAGGACTTATTGGCGGGACAGATTTGTGTCCCAGAGACTCCCCCCATCTGTGGAATAGACTCCCTCTCCATATCAAAAGAGTACCACTTCACTGTTTTTTTAAGCGCAACCTGGATAACTGGATGGGAAATAGAAAACACATCCCTGGGATTCCACCCGTGTCCCTGCTGGATAGGGGCATCGGTTTCTGATTTGTCAGTACGTGGGCTAAACTCTTGGCTAGGCTTATAAGGGCCTCAGGACCAGTAGCCTAGGAACTTCCTAACTAACTTCCTAAAGGCAGTGCATAGGACATTAGGAAGTACCAGTTTTTAATACAGAGCAGATAAAAGAAGGAACTCTTTGCATTTATAAATTTCAGCTGTAGGTAGTATTCTTCTTCTCCTTTTGGCTTTTCCTGTTAGGGGTCGCCACAGCAGAACAGTGGTCCATAGAACGATTGGCAGTGGAGTTTTACGGTGTCAAGTTGGCAGCCCGGCGCCCAACTTTCCATAGAAGGCACACACACATGCACACACTCACACCTAGGGCCAACATGAGTGTCCAGTCCACCTGCACGTCTTTGGGACATGGGAGGAAACCAGAGCACCAGGTGGAAACCCACACGATGACAGGGAGGACATGCAGACTCTGCACAGAAGGCACCACAGCAGAGAATTGAACCGAAGAACCTCTTGTTGTGAGGCAGCAATGCTAACCACTGCACCACTGTGGCTGCCCACAGCTGTAGATAGTATTAATGAGTTTAAAAATAAGGTTGAGTTAAGTTTGGAGAAAAGGCATACACACTGGTCATTGCCTAGATGGAGAGAAGCCAGTAATAATCTCTGGTGAAGTCAATGGCCAACTCTTGAACATTAAATATTATTTTTCTAACGGCATCTATTGTTTTAAAACTTTTTGTTTTATATGTCTCTTTGCAGTCATGTATCTGTCTCTATTTTAATTCTCAAACTGTATTGGTTATTTTTTAAGTGATGAATTTTGTTAAATTTCAAACCTTGTACCATGTTAATGTATAAAACTATAGTTGCTATTTTTGAATTTTCAAATTTGCCTTTCAAAGACAGTGATAAAGACTGTCTAACTAAACTTCTGTAAGATATAAGATTACAACTGTCTTATTTTAAGAGTGGTACAGTAATATGTGCCATGAAATCAAGAAGGAGTTGTAGCACTGAAAGGTATTTACCCTCTCTTGGTATTTTTTCTTTGTGTGTACATACGTGTGTGTGTGTGTGTGTGTGTGTGTGTGTGTGTGTGTGTGTGTGTGTGTGTGTGTGTGTGTGTGTGTGTGTGCGTGCATGCGTGTATGCGCAAGAGTGTTAGCCAAGTTAGAGTTACTGCTGGTGAGACAGTGAGCTCAGAGTAAAGTGGTGACTTTCTGAGAAACCAGTCTTCATAGCCATGCTCTATTCATTGATGTAAATTTCCATTTACTTTGGAAAGATATGTAATCTAACCTTCTGTTTTACGTGGAAGTCTACTGTAACGTAATTATAATTACTACTGCTATGTATTGCTCTGTGCTGCACTGGAATATCTCTTGTGTGTCATTGTTGCATTTGCATACGTCTGGGTAATGGCTGAAATGAGGCTTGTATCAGCTCACCCATCCCTCTTAATGAATGAACAAATAAACAAGTACAATGCAGTAATGTGTGCTACTAATTAATTTACTAATATAACTAAAGAAAGTCATGTGATTGTCTTTAGTGGTGGTGGTGGAGGTAGTCATCTTAGTACATACCTGCTCCTACATTTTCTTTTTACATTTTGCCAATTTTATAAATACAGCCAGTTCACAAACAAAATTACTGCACATTTTATTTTAGCTAGTAATCAGATAGTAGCATATGTCAGAAAGAAACACTAATTTTGAACACGTGTTTTTAATAGCTTTTGCAAGAGTTTTCACAGCATCACATATTTATATTTCAATAAATACAGAAGAAAATGCTCAGAATTTAGTGTATAACAACACTGAAGTTATTACTTATGACTCAAATGTCCCTTCTACCTGCAGTGTGCAAAGCATCCATTTCAAAATTTTTTTCTTGCATTTTGACATTTAATGATGAAAGTTCCATTTCTTTTGTCTCCATCATAATGCAGTTCACATCTTCTTATGCTGGAGGTTCCTTTCTTTTCCACTTTCTGTTGATTGCTTTTTTAACAGCTAGAAATACCAAATCCGACAAAGCCCTTGCCAATTTCACTATTCACTCTGTTGCTCTGCCAATAGTCTTGAGAGATGCTGCGTTAACCACTTTTCCAGACCAAGTAAGATGACTCAAATTCTGTATTCCCCCCTTAATTACACTTGTGTGTGTGTGTGTGTGTGTGTGTGTGTGTGTGTGTGTGTGTGTGTATATATATATATATATATGTGTGTGTGTGTGTGTGTGTGTATATATATATATATATATATATATATATATATGTGTGTGTGTGTTTAAAATCCCCTATTAAATTAGTAGCAGAGCTACAGCAAATGGTGTACATTCTAGAGAGACTTGTGGGAGTGTGTCATAGTAGAAAAAGGAATTTCCAGCAAAAAATCTAAAACTCATTGCTTTTGTAAAATGTCTAGGGGCTATGACAACTATTTCCCAGTCCACATAAGAAGTTGTTGTACGTAAACCTTGGAGGTACATTGGGAAGAGTTATAACAAAACTTGTCTATCCTTAGATTTTTATATTATCTATCTATATATATCTATCAATCTCTCCATTTTCTATTGCCTAAGCTTTAGAGCTAAATACTTTTGTACTTTAGGTGTGATTTCAAAGTCTTCTAAGAGTTTTCTTAGCTTGGTCTACCTTATAACATAGCATTTTGTCTGTGCTAACCTGTAGCTGTAATGTGCTTGTAGTTCAGCCCCTTCATTCTTGTGAATCTCTTCTCCATGTGCCATCAGTAGTTTTGCATGTAGCCTATTCACCTGTAAATCTATCATCTTTTACCATTTAAAAAATTCCTTAGAGCTTCCTTATATCAATTCTGTACTTTAATAGACTTACCTCTGTGTAGAACACTTACTGCTACTCTTGCTAAAAACAACTAACTATTCTGCTTTTAACTTGTTCTCCATGACAAAAATACAAGCTAATGGTCCAGTTTCTCTCAGGCCAGTCCTTGTTGACATACCCTCTTATGAGCAATTGTAAAGTGGTGTAATAAAAACAGAATACATATGCAAACTCTTAATAAGATATACATGCTCCTTCCTAACCATGATTTTGTCTGTTCTTGAATTTATTTATGTTTCTATATTAAACCTGTCTAAATATCTCAAGGAAGCCATAATGCCTTAGCATATTTATTATTAAATTGCCATAATTCAGGTACTTTCTAAACTGTGTAGGGCTAGCATGCACCTCACCAGTGACATAAAATGTGCTTTTCTTTGTGTTTCACTGTTGCAGTCCTGACTTGTGGGATTTCCCACCCTACAAGCCCTTGGCCGGCCAGCCCACCTACCCGACTACCACAGTAACATTTTTTCCTCCTCCTACAGCCGGTAGATGCCCTTTCCTAATGTCAGTTCACTGGGGTATAAGTGGAGTCCGCTGACATCATGACTTCAGTTCTTCTTGCCAGCTGAGCCCGAAGTAGACATCCAGTATACATGTCGGTTGGTCCACGCCATAGTGAAATCTTCAGAAAGCTAAGTACCCCATTGGGGAATTCTTTTCTTTTACTATCTAATATCAGACAAAGTTAACATCTATCTCTGTTGTGGAAAACAAATCCACACTGAGACTTCCACTCCCTTTTTATAACCTGTTTGGGCCCAGACCACGATGTCCCCAACTGTTGCTTCTGCGCCCATTTCATTTCCAAAACTATTTGGCGTAGGACAGACATTTTAGCTAGGTTCATTAGAGAGTCATGTGATATGGCAGCCATTTCACATCCTGACATCGGCCCAAGCTCAGGCTTGCTGAAGACACTTGTTCACCCTCTTGTAGCCCTTCACTGAAGTCAGTGAGGTGCCTTCGCAGCCTTCTCCCATGACTGAGGTGGTAGAGAAGACCCTTTCATAGTCCAATACTCTGTCTGGCCTCTCGACATCTTCACCAGTCATTTTTCAATGTTCATCGGTTGGGTCCAGGACTGCTTTGCAGGCCTCAGCTTCCGGTGAACACAGCACTTTCACTACAGCTCCAAGGTCGTCAGGCATCCATGCCCCTGACGTGCCAAAACCTAAAGAAAAAAACAACTCCTAGAAAACCATCTTTTTTCCATTCCAGCCCTACCAGGTTCTGCCCTCAGGCCTATCAACAGGACTTGGTTAAATTGGCAGAGGGTCTGCTTTCCTTTGTTAGGGGCAAACATTTTCCTTCTGAACCCCTTTCAGGAAAAAGGAAAAGAGATCCAATCCCAGGGGTTATTACTGATCCTTTTGAGATCAGGAAGGACTCTGACCAGGAGGTCTCATTCTTTAAGGAGGATCCCTCTTTGGTTTCCTTTGAGGATTCAGAAGAAACTTTGCTCTTTGCCTCCTGTCTTGAGGATCTATCCCTAGGGGAAACCTTACATACACTGGGGGATCATTTTCATTGGGAAGGGTAGGACTATCCCCAAGCTAAGGAAAAGGTCAGGGAATTTCTTCACCTACCAGAACTTAAACCCCCTGGTAGTTCCCCCTATTTTGGAGGTGGTTATAGGTTTATAGGTTCATAGCTGGTTACTGAGCTATTGACCCAAAGGTTTTTATAAGCGTAGTTGTGTGCACCCAGTATAATACTAGAGAAACCCAATATAAAGGATTTGCCAAAACTTGATCTTCGTTAGCAAAGCCTGCCCATATCTAGGAGGGTCATAGGTGAAGTCCCCTGGATGAATTTACAGTTTCCCATCCAGTTATCCAGGCTACACTTAAACAGGCTCATAGAGGGGCTCTGTGTGATGTGAATTGGTAGCCTATTCTAGAGGAGTGGCAACCACTGAGAGACATATCTATCTCTCCAGCAGGTCCTATTTATGACGCAGAACAGGTTAAGATCCCTGGAGCGGGTGACCCTTGTCCCATTTGACTTGCAGATGTGTAATATTTACATTGTTTGGATCTGAGATTGCTCTGTAGACCAGACACAAGTCTCCTCTAAGTAGTCAGTATGCTGTTGAGTACAGCAGTCATTCCTAGAGGTAGAGTTGTGGGTATCTAATGCTGAACTTATTCTTAACCCCAGTAAGACTAAACTTTTGCATTTTCACCCCACAGGATCCAATGATCCCCCTCTTCCTTTAGTGTATCATCAACAAATAACACAATCATTTCCCCAGTATCCTGTATCAAGCTGCTAGGAGTAATCATAGATGGTAGCATGAAATTCAACATGCACATAGCCCAGTCAATAAAAAGGTACATAAAAAATTGGATCACTATATAGACATAAAATTTTCCAGTTCTGTATATACATATTCCAGAAAATGCAACCCATAAGTTAATTTTTTTGTACTTAATCATCTCAAAAAGGACCCACAGGTTAAAACTATGGACGAACAACTTAATGTCAGGGAATTATAATGGCAGATAAAATTAAATGCCACAGTTTATCCTGGATTAAATAAATTTTGTTCCTTGTATCCCATTTTAAAACTGAAACACTATGAAGTTAAGTAAGCAATATGTATTTTATGCAAATTCCCATTGTTTATAACACTATATTAAGTTTTTAAGGACTGTTAGCTTTTTTCTTAATATGTGTAAATCGTGTGGTTTTAGTTACAAGATTCGATTGGTGTTTAGTTATAGGTTCATACTAGGCTATCTGCCCTAGGGCATTTATAAGCCTAGCCAGAATGTGTTTGGCTTTCGCCACCCATTTTAAATTTATTTTGCTATGCCCTTTTTCGAGGTTAGTTATATAAATTAGTGCTGGTTTTTAACAGTTTAATTCTGAAGTTCCACTGAATGAGGAACGAAAGCTCATAACTGAGGAAAAATAACGTTTTGGACAAGTCGTTTCAGTTTTGATTCCTGTCCCTGTCTGCTGTGGTCCAGGTGGCATTTTTGTGTGAAATTCCTAGTAAGTGTTGCTAAAGCTAACAACACTGTTGGAGAAACTCTCAGTCTAACTGCATAGCTTAGCTTCAGAATTGTCCCCCTAAACATAGAAATGACCACCAATACTACACAATTCAAAGAGATCCTTAAAGCACTTTTAAACAAAACTTTGATATGCCCTTGCTCTAGCCCAACCTAAGGAAAGATATCCTTTAGCCAACAAGCCCCAATGATCTGGTATAGATTGCTTCAAAATGTCTAATACCTCTGTACTACTACCCTGACTGTGTTCCATCAATGTCTTGTTTAAGATTACTGATGCACTATGCACTCTCATTTCGATTAAGATTTTTACTGTACTCTGCACTGTAATCCAAGGTCACTGAAAAATGTTGTGCTGAAATGATATTATGTGATATGCTTGATTTATATCTCTGTACCTAATGAAAGTATTTGTCCTTCTGCATAACTAAAATTGGTACTACCAGTGTAAACTTTTATTTATTTTTAATGTGGAGCTTTTCTCCCAGGCCTCTGCTGAAAAAGGAAAGCTTGCCCAGTTGGACTTTCCCAGTAAACAAATGTAAAATAAAATACAGTAAAATAAAATAAATGAATATTTCTTTGAACTGTTGTGCTTTCTCTCCAGTCAACTTCCAGGTCTTCAGCCTAGCCTCTGTTGACCTTATAGCCTTCCTTGACCACTGGTTACAGCTGATTGTTGCAACTAGTGGTTTATGCTGTCAGATAACTGTTTCACTGGGGATGACTTATCACTGATATTACCCCATTTCCCTTTCCTTACTCGAAGGAAGTCTACCCGAGTTGCATGTTGGCCACTCTTGTATGTGTGTATGTTTTACTCTGTAAATACAGAATTGTTTCTGATGTGGGCAGCAGCTGCATAGTACTCAGTTAGTTGTCATCGTCAGAACAGTTCTGTTAATTATAGGCTCTACCATATCCTGGTATACAGGACTGTGGTCCTAATATACAATTAATAACAGAAATCTAACGAAGAAAAGAGACAGTCTATAACTCAAAGGATTCCCAAGTGGTGGAATGGTGTACCTGTTTGTCAGAAATTCTTGTTCAATATTAGTCTTGTAAAAAAAGGTTAGATAGTGATATGGGGTGAAATAAATATAACTATGAACTTACGGACTTCACAATACTTAAAGTCAGTAAAGACCGTTTGCAGTTGAATTAAACTATGAAACTATAAATAAGCTGATGTGCACTTTTCTGTGGCATCTGTTCATAATTTCTGTGATCCTTAGCTTAACCTTCTAGCCTGTGTAAACAACAGTAATTACATACTGATTTACTGTATTTACCAGGTTCCATTTCACGTACATTGCTTATTCCTGTATCTGTGACTGTGTTGCTGTGATAACTTCCCCTGCATCCTTGTTTAAGAACTTTGCGCTCTTCTGCCTGTATTTACTGAACATTTTTTATGGTTTCTTTTTCAGTCTTCCTGTCCAGTGCTTGCTTTTGTTACCTTTATGTATCTACCCATTTCTAGGTTTATTTGCTTATTCCAGTATAATAAAGTGCATTAACCACATTGCCATCTTGTCAGTTTCCAGTTGTAAACTCTAGCATAGTCAGTCTTTTCGTCACTTTGAAGGTAACACGATTAAGTAATTTGGGGCTTTTTTATAAAGATCATTTAAATTGTAGTTCCTATTTTATTTATTTATTTATTGCTGAGTTTCAGCCCTTGTGATGACATTGGGTTGTGTTCTAGTAATTTATTTCAGTACAGCCAGGCAAACATTAAGAGCAAGATGGTAGAGCAATGTACTTAGAGTCCTTCTTTTCGTCTTATTTTAAGTATTGTAGAAGATGATGCAAATATTGCAAAAATCTTTGAAAGTAAAACCATAAGTGTAAGTACATATGGCTGCATGTTCTCCCTAATCAGGGCACTCCAGTGACAGCAGTTTTTTTCCTGACACCTAAAACCTACTGTGACCCTAATGTCTGTATTTTACTCTTCTTTAGGTTAAAGAAGCTGTCCCTGAGTAACACACTGCTGACAGATGGTGGGCTGCCTTACTTAGAGAATCTGAAGGAGTTGGAAGAACTGTGCCTGGATCGAACTAACATTACCAGCACAGGAGTGTCCCACTGCATCACTAAACTGCCACGTTTACAGGTACTGTTGTTTAAAATAAGAGTTGTACTTCATGTGTTTATCAGTCCTTTCTTTGAAAATAGAACAACTTATTTTGGCCATAGTCAAGGATATAGCCCACATGTTAATATTCATATGTGTTTGTTTATTTTTAAACATGTTTTACAGCTTACGTTTGGTTTTCTGGTGGCAGCATATTAGCTGTACTGTTCAAAAATCACACTTAGCTATAAAAAATTTCTTGTGTTTCAGAAACCAAAAGGAATGTGCCTTTTTGCTTTGTTAAATCAAGATATAAGAACTATTTCATTTTTTTTATTTCTCTGGCCTCTCAAACATATTGTAAATTTTAGAAGAGAAGGAAATAATTACAAGGTCTGCCTTGAAACTCGGTACAAGATAGAATATAATATAAGTCTGGGAAACTTATTTGAGAGTCAACTATGGAACCTTGAATTTCAAAACACTAAGGAGCCAAAACAGCAAAAACTAATGCCTAAAGGACAGAAAGGCAAAAAGTTAAGCTGCAACTTTTTTTTTGTTTTGTTTTTTTTTTTTGCAGGGGGCAAGCCCCCACACCCTTTCATACATGTGTGTGTGTATGTATGTATATATATATATATATATATATATATATTTATTTGGTCTAAGACTTTGAGAGGTATACCTTCCATCAGTCACCGAGCAGCTGATCTAACTCTGGTTAGCTGGGCTGTAGTCAGTGCTTTATCTTTCTATGCTACTGGAGCAGCTCTTACATTAAAATGCTTCTGTAATTAGACAGTTTTTTCTAGTGTGGTAAACGCTTGGATACCAAATTTAACCATTACTGAAAATTCAAATTTTGTTCAGCCATGCACTAATATATTAAAACATTTCAAAAAATACAAAAGCTGTGTAATGCTTTTGTGATGCATTATATTTCACAGTTCCTCATTTCCAAAGGAACTTTCCTTCTTCTAAAAGGCATTTACATAAGAAACCAGTAACTATCTAGCAGCTTTGCCCTCACAGTTGCAATTGGAGGAGACCAAACATTTTCTACTCAAAAAATTCTTGAGAGATGCATTTTTGTTTTAAAATGCTAAGAATTGAATGATCTGTATCTTTTTTTTCCAATCTTCATTGCTTTGTATTTTTTGTGTTCTATATTTCTTCCTCTGGAAGAAATGGGGAAACATATCTTTATACTAAGATTTCATTTTAGTCCAGTAAGTACTTTGTCCCTGAATGTTTATAAAATTAATAGCATGTCTGTCATTTTGCAAGATTTGAAGCTAATTCCTTCTTAAAAGTGAAGATGATTACCAAATGTCTGTATTAAGTTGTGGTTTCTTATTTAAAGGAAGTGATTTGATTCGGTTTTGCTTGAAATTTGCTGTTTTGTCTGAGTTGCTAGCACATTGAAGAGTAACATATTCCTCTTCACTTCCCAGTCCTTAGTAATATCAAGTGCTGTGTGAGTTTGGGACTTTTGCTTCTATTAGAAGGGTAAAACTTCAGTATTTGTAGATTTACATAGTTTTGTGTGTTAGTATTAAGTTAATAATTTTTAGGGGGGCATTGAGGGTGTGTTTGTTTTTTGTTTGATGGCTTTCAATAAAACAAAAAGTTTTGCAAGTTGTGACATAGGCTCAAATGGATAAGACAAGAAACAACTGCATAATAGTTCAACCTGTCAAACAGTGTATGCATGTAACACAAAAGCTGGAACTAGACATTTAACAAAAGGATAGAAGGCTCCGGGACAGAATTAGGGAACATCTATATCATATCCGCATTAAATCTACTAAGAATGCTCTTTCGAAACATGTTCAGGGAACTGACTCCCAACATTCCTTTAGGTTCCAAGTGCTGCAAGTTAACACCACTAGTATTGTGGGGGGGGGGGGATACAAGGAATTACACTGAGAGAACAGAAGTCCAGTGGATCATTAGGTTACGGGCGGAGCAGGAGCCTGGTTTGAATGATAAAATCTCTGTTAAACCAGCCCTGAAAAGCAGGAAGCTAGTAGTAAAGTTTTAAATGCTTTTCTGATGCTTTTTTTGGATTGCACTTTTTGAATCAACATATTGCTTATTTTATATATGCTTTTATATGTACATTTTTTGTAATAAGGTTTTCATTGTCCATTATACATACCAAGTGATTTTTTTTTTAATAATGTTAGAAGAGAATGATTTTTAGTAGAGTTTTTTATTTGCCTTATTATTTTTATCAGTACTAGTTTTATAAATATATTTCTTAAACATGAATTTTTTATGGTGCACATGTTGATATAGATGTAAGAGGTTGCGTTTTTTAACACCGAGATATGCTGATACTTTAAGAATAACAATGTAGCAGGATATGATGCAATAACTGTTGTGATTAATGTGTGTATAAATTAGCTCTGTTTTATGAGTGCTTTTAGGCTTGAAGAAACCCACATGGGTGAAACCGCTTGCCACTATCTGCAATAAACATTTGGATTTTAGTCTTTACGTGGACTTGTTTTTTGGTTTCCTGCCTTATTGAAACTCATTTGTTCATGCATTTTATCTGATGCTGATGTACTTTATCTTATGCTGATACTGCTGGACAGTCCTGGTCTGCTCCTCAGCATTTTGACTTTGTGCTTAGTGTTTTTACTTTTGCGGTAGGAGTGTTTGCTTCCTGGTCATCACATTTGTTTGTTGTTTGTAAATAACAAAAGGTGTTATACATAAAAGGTGGGAATAATAACTTTTTAATGCAGTGATGCTTTGTGTTGTTGTATATTTCGGCTTTTCCCGGTTAGGGGTCGCCACAGCGGAAACTCCGGTCCGCTAATGATTGGCAGTAAATTTTTACGTACCGAGTTGCCAGCTCTGACGCACAACCTTCAACTAAGCTATGCCCATTCATGCATGTCTCCACACAGAAGATGCTTTAGCTGAGAATCGAACAGGACAACTTCTTACTGTGAGGCGACAATGCTACCGCAGCACCACCACCAATGTCTTTAAATGTCAGTGGTCTCAGATAAGTACAAAAAAGAAAGAGTAGTGAACTATATTAAGAATGTAGAGTGCAAATTGCTATGTTACAGGAGACATACTTAGAAAGAACTGAACATGTGAATTTGATAAGGAAAGGTTTTCAGGATGGTTATTCAGTAGAATACCTGGGGCAAAGGAAAAGAGGAGCACTTATATTAATTGCAAGAAGTGCTCCAGTGGTGATAGAAGAGGATAAAAAAAGATAATGGCAGATGTGTAGTGCTAAGAGGCTATTGGCAAGGGTGGATGATTACACTGGCATGTATTTGTATTCCACCTAAAACTTCTATAATGGAACTTAAGAAAATTCTGGGAGAAATAATCAGTTTTCAGCAAGGAATATTTATTGATGGGAAATGGAATGTTATTTGCAACAGTGAAGATGTGTCTGGAGGGCCCGGAAGTGAACGTATAACAAAGGAGGGTAGATTTCTGAATAAATTTATGAAAATATTTGGCATGGAAGATGTGAATTCAGTAGTAGTAGTTCAGAATGAAATTACATACTATTCCACAAGATATAAAAACTGGGTTAGGATAGACAGAATTTACATTTCCTAGAAACCTGTGCATTTAATTGAAGGTCTTGATACACACCCAATAACTCTTTCAGATCATGCGGCAATAATAACTAAAATAAAAACACAGTGTAATGAAGTAAAAATGAGACACCAGAACTTTCCCACCTGTCTTTTGAAAATAGAGGAATTTAAGGAATGGGTAGTGCAGATTATTCAGGAGCTATCAAAGAGGATAGAAATTTCTTCTGAAAATATAGCTATGAAGTGGTATAAAATTACGGTGGAGTTTAAAAATAAGGTGGAAATAAAAGAAAGGAAGCTATGATTAAGAAGTAACAAGGATTATTTAGGGGGACTGACAAATGTTCAGTATTGCAGACTAGGGGGAATCTTACAGAAGAAGAAGAGGAGGATAAACTGCAGAATGCTAAGCAGAAAATAAGGGATTACCTCGATAATATGCACAAGTTTAGAAAAATTGCTCTGAAGCAACTGTTTTTGATAATAACAGTAAAGCACAAAAACGTTTAGCACTATGACTCAGGCAACAGAAATTAGAGAGGGCTGTCACCAAGTTTAGGAAGCCTATAACAAGGAAGGTAAAGAGATCCTGTAGAGGTATTAGAAATATTTCGGAAAGTCTATGAAAGTCTGTATAAAGCAGAGAAATATGGAAATCAAGAAAAGATATAAATGTAAATGGTTATGGAAGAATGAAATATGCAAATTTGAGGTAGATGAGGCTCACTTGCTAACAATTAGGATAGGAGGAGATGAGATAAAAATGGTGATGTATAACCAATCTAGAAGAAAGTCCCCAGGAATAGATGGTATTCCTATGGAAGTTTGGAAGCTAGGAGGAAAAAGACTGATAAAGATCTGGAAGGTTTTGTTTAACGGTATTTTGAGAAGTACCAGCATCCTAGAAGAAAGCTGTGGTAGCTGTAATACCTAAAGAGGGTAAAGATCCATTAGATCAGGCCTGAATGAACAGAGACGAAAGCGCTTATTCCAATCTTTCATTAAATGCTCATCTTTCATTTTTTGGATTTGGCTGTTTCACTTGGCTCATGTATTGCTTGCAGGAATCCTTGTGTGCCATTTTTAGTTTGTGGTTTAGGTTTGTTTTATGATTATAAAGTGTTTGTGTGTATAATGGCTAAACAAATGACAAACGTAATGCCAAAATTGATAGATATGGATCAGTGTGGTTTTCTGGAGAGGAGGCAAACATTTGACAACATTAACAGAACATTGATGATCCACAGGGAAGCAGAATGTAAGAAGATACCATTGTTGTTAGTCGGTCTTGATGCAGAGAAAGCATTTGACAGAATAAGCTGGGACTTTATGAGCAGGGCAATGGAAGCATTTGCATTTCCTGAGAAGGTTGTAAGGTTTATTAGGAGAATATGTGAGGGATCAGAGGTGCAAATTAAAGTGGGTGGAGTCCTCTCTGATAATTTCTGCTTGAGCCGAGGAACCAGGCAGGGGTGTCCTCTTTCCCCTTTGTTATTTGGATTATGTTTAGAACCACTGGCAAAGAAAATAAGGGACTCAGAAATTCAAGGATATAATTGTGGTAGTCAAGAAAAGCTGTCTGTATTTGCAGATAATGTTATTTTATACCTGACAAATCCAGAAAGAGACATTACAGTATTGTGGAACATTTTGAGACAGTTTCAAACCTTTTTGAGGTACAGAATTAATGACGCTAAAACAAAGACAGCAGCGGTAAATTATGTACCCACACATGAATTGGTTCAGCAATATCCATATCTATGGGACATGATAAAATGAAATATTTAGGAGTATGGATTAAAATGATTGTGGTGTGGCAGTTAAGGATATGTGGAAGGAGACTAAAAAAAGATAATACAAAAAGTGAGAAAATTAAAGCTTTGTTATGTGGATATGGATAGGAACATACAAACAGTCAAAATGTTTTTGTCCCTTTAGTCTTGTATACAGGTCAAACATATTTTATCAACCAGAGAAGTTGTGGATAGCAAATAATAAAGAGCTGAAGGACTTTATCTGGGAGGGGAAGACTGCACGAGTCAAGTGGGATAAGATGATTTTTCCAGGAGAACAGGGAGGATTGAGAGTACCCAATTTGAAGGGGTATTTCAAAGCTACACAGTTAAGGCTCCTATACATAGCACAAGCAGAAAAATATAATTTGAAGTGGAAAGAGATGATGTTGAAACAGGGGGAAAGCTGAAGAAACAAGGAGAGATTGGAATTTTGGATGCAGACCTTTAAGGAGAATAACAATAATCATGCAGAATATTATATCCATAAAGTAACAGTAAGTATTCTAAGAACTAATCCAACACAGGAATGGAGAGAGGAGATTCTACCGATAGGGATGACTGCAATTAGGGATATAGACAATAGGCAAGAGGGGGCTGGAATTTATTGGAGAAAACTGGCAAAGGAACCAAGGTATTGGGAGCAAGTAACTAGAAAGGGAAAGGTAATAGAATGGGAAGAGGCCAAGAATTTATTTTGACTGCAGGTTTGAGATTGTCTTCCTTATCAAGGATTGATATCAGAGTATAGGCAAAGAGAAAGAAATAGGGGATTCTAAATGAAAGACCAGCACTGGTAGAGTTTTAGTAGAATCTAGAACAGAAGCTGCCGTTAAAAAAAGAATAATCAGTAGAGCATATAAAATATTGCATGATAACTATAAGAATCAATCAGATGAGGTTAGAAATGATTAAGAAGAGAGACTGGATAAACAGTTCATAAAGATACAATGGAAGGATATATGTATGTCTCCCAAATATGCAACAAAATCTAGAAGATTTAGGATTTTTGCTTGGAAATATTTACATAGATATTTTATACCCAAAGTAAACATCAGAGAATTCTTCCTTAGGTAGACAGAAAACATTGGAGGTGGGATAGAGAGGAAAGAGGTACTTGGAAACATATTTTCTGGGAGTGCAGTGAGTTGGTGGACTTCAAGGATTCCCTGTAGGATGCTCTCTCAGCAATGCTGGGTGGGAGGATTGGTGTGTTGAGGGAGATGATTCTCTGAGCGATGATACAGAATTGGAATTGCCTGGATATGGTAAGATGACCTTACTGTGTCTAATTATGGTGGCTGCCAAAACAGCAATTACTAGAAAATGGAAATCAAAATCTAAACCAACTATATTAGAAGCAGTGAATATAGTAATAGCGATAAAACAACTGGAATTGAGATCTTTAGAAAAGGGTAGGAGCAAACTACATAGGAAGAAATGGGAATTGTGGGAACAGTACATACAGGGGAGGAATGAGGTTTAAAAGAAGGCAGCACTTAAATGAGCTATGTAATGTTTGACTGAAAATGATTGGGTCGATTATAAGTGATGTATAAGTTTTGCAGCTGGGAGTGTGTCAGTATGGTTTGTGATGTAAAGTGCTTGCAACTAGGATTGTGTTGGTGGGGTTCATTTTTATTTATATAAATGTATGATTGCTTATGTCGTAAGTGATGGTTTAATAAAGATGTTCCTCATTTAAAAAGGGGCAGGAATTTAATAATGTATGTAATGTTGCTTAGGTTATATGATCTATAGCAACATATGTGAAGTATAATGTTTGTTAGTGTTAATTTAGTACAATGTGATTACTTTTGTACAAATGTAAATTTTCCTACATCAAGTGATAATTTAATACAAATGTTAAAAAAACAATATTTGCTGAATCTGTTTATACTATTTCAAAATAGATTTTATTGTATAATTTTATGCTACCATGCCTTTTTATAAAGTACATGGTAGTAAGGAAATTACAGCTTTACATATTTAAACCTAATTTGTAATATAAACTTGTTTGCCAGAATAATAGTGATCAAGGGAAATGGTTGATTTTAATGTAGATCAGAATGTTTCCATATGGATTTTAAGGAATATTCCACATCCTCCAAATGTTATTGTTAATTTGTCTTATGTGGTAACAACAAACATATGTATCTCATTTTAGAACATGGGTTTATATCATTTTAAGCATCAGTTATGCACTCAGCATTCTGAAGAAAGGAATTAATCTGCCAGAAAAGCCTGGAGAAGAACAAATATAGTTGTTCATGGACAGTTTTCTTTCAATTGCCATTTGTTTTCTGCTTACTAAGGGCAACCTTAAAAAAAACAGAGGTAAAAGGTACAAGCAGAAAACAGCTAAAAGCATCTATTCTGGTTCCCCTTTTTGTGGAAAGTGGAGGTTAGCAAACAGAAAATCAGTAGTCCTGGAAGTGAGTCTAGTGACAGCATTTACTAGTTTTGGCTGCTGTGAGACACACGCTGTATGTATGTATGTGTGTCTGCAAGTCTATGAAAGGGACTATAATGGCTTTCACTGTATGCACCTGAAAACAACAAGCTGAAATACCTTACTATAGCTATTATATATGAATTCACTTATTTGATCTTAATCAAACATCTGAGGTGTACATAGTCATAAAAGTAGCTACATCTGTGTATACAGTGAAGAGTTTTAATGCAATAAGAGTTTTAAATGTGAATTTGCACTGCAGTGCGCTAAATTTTTTAAATGTGAATTTGCACTGCAATGAGCTAAGTTTTTTTAATGTGAATTTGCACTGCAGTGAGCTAAATTATATCACTGTGGTGGCTTTATATATATATATATATATATATATATATATATATATATATATATATATATATATATATATATATTGATTAATCTGATCACAGACATTTGAAGTGTGCACATACAAATTTCATTAAAGTGGTTATAATTGGTGAGCACACTGTGTTTGTGTTTGTATCTGTGTTGGAATTCATCTATATATTTTAGAAAGATTGTATGCCTTTGCCTTTGCATTTGTTTGTGTGTGTATGTGTGGTTTTGGGGGATGTAATTAAATACTTGCATAATTATTATATTTTGGATGTAAAATACTTTTTCCAACAGCAATTACATATTTTATACCAAATATGAAATGTTAAGTAGAGGAACTATTTTACATTTAAACTAAAGTATATAGTAATAATAACACAAATCCTAAACAGCTTAAGAGATAGTCCATTTTATAAGCAAGCAGTAATGTCCAACAGGCAGGCATTACAAGAAAATAATGGTCCTTCCAAGGATAGGGTGGCCCTCTACTTGTGTTAAGCATCCCAACACCCTTGAGCGGTATGTTATTTCCCTGTAATGACCCCTCTGTCAGACATTATTGCCTGCTTAACATGCCTCCAAAGAGTGGCATACTAAAAAAACTGTTACTTGTACTCCAGTTTAATTGTACAGTATTAAAACTTTATCTTTTAGTAAGACATTTTTGTGGAAATACACATGTAAGGAATACTGAATGTAGTTTGACTGAATAACCCTATAGTAAAATTAAACTAAGATGAACACTCCATTTTATCTGCCAAGCATCAGCAGAACAACAATACAGTCACAAATTATGGGAAAAACTAATTCTGCTTTATTGGCTAGAATGTATTTGCTATTGGATAATTGATCCATTTCTTGTTTGACCTGATTAGATGGAGAAAAAGTGTTCTGTAGGGCTAGAATATGCCAAGGCTAAAATGGCAAATAGCAGTACCAAATTCCTGTAACATTTCTGTAGCTTCCTAACACTGGGATCAAAACTGCTTTGAATTTAATTAAACACAGTATCATACATATGTCAGTCATAGACAGAAACTACTGCAGATCCTTAAAATTAGCAGATTTTTTCTATTATTTAAAAATATAGACTTTCCACTGTGCGATTCCTTAAACCTTTTGTATTAGCAGTGACATGGGATATATGCAAATTACCCTTTAAGGACATCAGGTGTTTCAGCTAAATGAAAATTCTGAATGTCCATGACTATTTCTTTTAAGTGTATTTATGGACAAATTCAGGCCAATAAAGCCAAACTCCACTAGCTGTGGACATGCATGTTTTTGTCTTCTTATGACATCATTGGCACAGCATAAATGGAATGTTTGGCTAACATTTGGAAACAGGGGGTTGTCATACCCAACTGATATCCATAAACCTTAGGGTGACTGCAAAATATCCCAACTAACAAGCTAAAACAATCAGTTAAAAAAACAAAAAGAAAAATCTAGCGAAGCTAGACTTACCACTGTGTGATTCCTTAAACCTCTTGTATTAGAGGCGACAATGGGATATATGCAAGTTACCCTTTAAGGACCTCGGGTGTTTCAGCTAAATGGCAATTAGCCAAACATTCCACTTATGCTGTGCAGATGATGCCATAAGAAGGCAGAAACATGCATGTCCACAGCTAGTAGAGTTTGGCTTTATTGGGCTGAATTTGTCCATAAATGCATTTAAAAGAAAAGGTCATGGACGTTCAGAATTGCCATTTAGCTGAAAGACCTGATGTCCTTAAAGGGTAATTTGCATATATCCCATGTCACATCTAATACAATAGGTTTAAGGAATCACACAGTGGAAAGTCTAGCTTTGCTAGATTTGTGTTTGTTTTTTAACCAATTATTTTTCTGTGTGACCTTTTTACTCATTGTTTTAATATGTTTTAAAAATGTGGAATCACTCTTGGACATGTCCTAATGAAGGAAATAGTTCTTTGATACAAGAATTTAAGAAGTGGATTCTAAAGCACTGGTAGCTTTCATGCTTTCTTATTAAAGGCACAACACTGTAGGATAATGGATTAAATGAGGCATTGGTCTTGTTTTTGATATCAGAAGGTTTGTATTGTAAATTAATGTGTGTAGTTGCAACAGGACCATTATGCTTCATATGTCTGTTTGCTAAAGACCAAACAAAGTGAGGCATCTGTAGACATGTGTCTGAGAGCATTGTGTTGCCAATTTAGAATACAACAGTAATATTCCTGCTTATGGTTATCATGAATGCATTGCATAATATGCTAAGGCAGCATATAATCAGAGTGCCTTATATCATGATAATAACATGTAACTTTCATTTGCTATTCTATATAGTATGGTATATAGTATGGTATTCCCACATTTATGGACATTCATAACAGTAACATGCTTCTATAAGGCTCTTTCAAGAGGTATTATTACTTCTGATTTCTTACAATTATTTTGGCAATGCATCACCTTCCAGATTTGACTTAATACTCCATAGATAGGTACCCACATGTTATGTTTTACAGTCAGAGTGACCCTGTCCAAAGAAGATGGTACATTTTTATATAAGCATTTACCAAAATAATAGACATTCAAGGAGTTGTTACTGTAGTAGTAATACTTTCCTGCCTGTTTCATCCTGTTGGAAAATAACATGCTTCACTGTTGGATAGCATTACTTTTTCTCAACCAAAGCATTGTCATTATTGGTATACATACTGCATATTCTTGTTCTGCTTTAATTTTTTGTACTGGCCAAGTACATATTCCTTGTAGTTAAGTGCCATACATCCCTGTCTACAAAGTCATTGGATTTTATAGGTGTTTATTACAAGTGAGAATTAGTGCTGAAGTTTGCCTGCCACATGCACACTTCTGGCTGGGGTTTCAGATTCAAAATCACAAAGAAAACAGTAGCCACGATTTTTAAGGAAGCATTGTGCCACCATGGTCAGTGCCTTACTTGGATTGGCATTTGATCTGCTTTGTTTCTTTGTAGGGTAGATAACCACTAATTGAAAAAAAATAAATCCAGCTGGGAAATGGAGTGTGCAAAAGGTTGGTAAACTCCAAATGCTATAATTTGCTCTTAAGTGGTCTCTGTTCAAAGATGTAGTGTTATGGTAAGAACCTTACACATCTGTACTTTGTGTCACATACTAATAATTCTAACTGCTGGGCTGCTTCTAAATTTAGTAAAAGGGTATATAATGTGTGGGGCAGAAGGAAGCCTGAAAAATAGCAAATGTATGTTTTTATAACCAACTTTTGACATGGAGTTTAATGGTCCCTTTTGTAATTTTTTTTTACCACAGATGAAAGTTCTGAAAAATGTGTGTTGCTTTAACTATCTTAGAAGATAGTTTGCTATCTCCCATTCCATTAACGCAAGCTTCTGCCATCATGTATTTGTGTTATTTTGCTTCACCCACTGCTGTTTAACCCTGCTTGTTGTGCTTTGTTTTGGGTTGCAGGTTCTGGGATTAGCAAGTACACATATCGGTGACAGTGCTGTAAGACTGGGCCTGATCTACTGCAAGAGCCTTACTAAACTCAACCTTAGCCATACACGGGTCACTAATAAAGGTGAGTTTCCCCACTGGTGAAACCTGTTTTCTGCAGTAATAGAAACTTGTTTAATACTCTTAAGTGTTTTCTCTTGTAATTGCTGCAGGAATACAGAAGAGGACAGTTATTGGTTCTGTTGACTTCCATGTAATCCATTTACTTTTTCCTCCATTCATTCATTTGTTAAGGAATTAAGTTCTTGTGGTTTATCGTATCTGAAATTATGGTCCTTATTTAACAAGGCATTGATCATTTCCATTTCTAGATATGTAGCGGCCAGCGTTTTACCCTTAGTGTTAAGACAGAGATTTCTTTTGATAATAGCGAACAGACTAGCCTGCTCATGTGGTCTTTTTTCTACTTTGAAGTTCAGTGTTGCTATGTATTTTCCATGAACTTGGACACTGGAATGTTACTGTCCTTTATTCCAGTGAATCAAGTCTTCATGTCTATTACTTGAAGTTTTTTCTTTCCCTTCAGATATCCAAATGCATAGCTAATTGTCTATTTCTGACATTTTCTGTTACATTCATAGTATCAGTAAGTGCACTACACTGGTTATATTCTACAGACCTGGTTTTGATTTGTATAAAGGAAGCATTGACAGATGCCATTATAGTTATTTTCACTGCTCAAACCTTTTTGTTTCTCAGTAGTATTTTCTGTCTGTGATGAATTAATTGGTCATGGTCTTCTCCAGTAGTGGCACTTTTTTCTTCTAAGTTTGGTCTTTATCTTTTCATACCTTGTGTTTTCCATATTTGCACTTCTTTGTTTCTAATTTGTTTTTTAACTCGGGGTAGTCATTCATAGAATGCTGACTTTAAACAGGCAGTGGTTAAACATGTTCATTCTAAACATCCTTACTCTTAGTGTGACAGTACTGGGGCTTGAACAGAACTGTGTTCAAAAGTTCACAGACTTTGGTTTAAATAAAGCAGAGTGTAGAATCCACAGTACTGGCAAAGATGGGTTCATTATCTGAGAATGCAGAATCCACAGTACTGGCAAAGATGAGGCCATTATCTGAGAGTGCAGAATCCACAGTACTGCAAAGATGGGACCATTATTTGCACCTCCTTTGGTGCAGGTCATGGCCTGCCATGATCACTGTGAACTGGAGAATCAGCTCATGATGCAGCTTAAGACATGAACTGACCTGGGTGAAATAGCCTTGCAGAGTATTAGGTAGGTTCCAGTGCTCATTTTCCAGGAGCCGCTGCTGTCATCTGTAGCTGGAAGGGGGCATGTATCCTCACAGATGTATACATATTACTCTGAAACTTCACAAATACATTGAAACCCCCAAATTCATCAGTTATGTGCTTAGTTCTCTCCAGGATACACTCACATAGCAGGTCAAGTGTCAGATGACATAATGTTCAGGCAGCACACTCATCAGAAACGAGAAGAGAGGAAGCTTTCAGCTACTAGTAGCTTCCTGCCTTAGTAACCAAGTTCAGTTTTTAGAGACCCATCTTAAGCCAGTATGCAAACTGGGTTTTCCTTTAGTATCACTGCACATAAACTTCTTCAGACTGTTTACGTACTTTCATCTCTGAAGAAGAAAGTTCTGCTCTCCCCTAAACTGCTTTTTTGCTGTGTATTCCATACCTTTTCCACCTCCTGATTTGACCTGGACTTTAAAGCTCGGGCTCTGGCCTTGATGACTTCTCTTCAAAGTTGCTTGAATCTCTAGACTTTTCCTTTGTCCAGACTGTCCATTGGATGGAGTCATTCTAAAAATGGGATCCAGTGCTGCTGTGCTTACCAGAGTAGAGGTTGTGGGACTTTACTATATAAAACTCACTTCAGCCCTCTTTGTACCCTGTTTTTAGGATATTGCTAATTATTGTTTATTGACCTGGTAGATGGACTGGACCCTGGACACTTTTCAGTAAAGATAGTGGCTCCTTCCATAGATTTTAATACCTTCATTAGTATATATCTACTTGAGGAAGACTATAACATTAACTCCCCATCTGTTTCCCAAGAGACAGACATATTTTTCCAGTAGTAGTCATTTTCCATGCAAGGACCAATGCAAGTATCTTGCCTTTGAAGGTATTGTGAGACTCTCGTATATACCTGCATTCTTATTTAGTGCTTTTAACTGTTTTCACTTTCAAAGTACTACTTGTCCCTCAGTTCACACTGGAGAAATGTATACTGAGTAGTGTCTAGTACTACTAAGATTTGGCCATTGTTTGGCAAATTTCATTTAAACCTAATAATTTACTTCAACATGCTGGATCAAATTAAACAAGGTTATATCATCCCCCAGGTATTCGTTTAATGGCAGATTTCTAGATTACCACACATTTCTATCTCCTTGAACATATTAACAAGTATTCTTTTAGCAGGCAAGGTTCAGCTAAAGATTACCTCACCCTTTACTTGTCCTGTCACGTCTTCCCCCCATATTGTTAATAAATGGCCTTTTGATAGGGAAGCTGTATCTAAAGACCAGCCAGTGCTGGTCCTGATTAAGGTGAGACCATACATTTGAGTCTAGTGTAATCTTTCTTAAAATTAGTAAAGCTACCAGATTAAAATGTTTAGAAGTACTAACCTCATATTCTGCTGAAAAACATTTGAAAATCTAGAGAAAGGTCTAAGAGAGAGAGAAAAACAGAAGTTCTAAAACACTGTAAATTAGTAAAGTCAGGAATGAGACAGTAGCAGAAAGGAAAAGATGACAAGAAGTATCAGAAAAGAGTGAAAAAATGTAGTAATTTTGTACTTCAGTTTTTAAAGAAACACAAGTTGTCATCCAGCTCTGCAGGGGAGGATCATTTTCCTTTGGTGTCTTCCAAAAACTAGAATAAAAAATTAGTCTCAAAAGTATTTAAAGAATCACTGACTCTGATGCTACAAACTTTGAAATTAAACAAGCATTTTCATCTGTTTTTGCACTGTTGTGAATGAAAAAAGAACAGTAGCAGTAGAGAGGCTTTGGCCATCTTAAAGCTATCCACCAGCATTCCTGCAATTTTTCTTGCACGTTTTTGTAAGGAAGTATTTTGTTATTGTTCAGGAAATAGACAGACAGTGGCAGGAACCTCTTCTAGTCTCCCCTCTATACCAACATCTGACCACATTTAAACTTTAGACATGAACCTTCTATGGTAGAGATGAAGAAGATATACAAAGGGAGTAGAAAATAGAGTCTTTCCTTTTCAGTGTTTCTTATTCATCCACTTATGAAGAACCAGATTTCTTTCAAGGCATAGATTTGAGTTGCTGGAACATATAGACTTAAACCATGAAAATACATCCTTCTCAGTCCAGTGGTTCCTTCTAGAGCTTAGTACCTTCACTGAAAATATAAGCTAAATGGGAGAATTCTTAATCTGGGTTGCTAATGAGCCTTCTTCTACTAAACATGAACAGAATGTGAATGGAGATTTTTCTCTTTTGTTTGGTATTTTCATTGATGTTTTGAAAGGTGATAGCTTATTTCCAGACATACAAAAACTAGCAGGTAACAAATTTAACAAGATGCATAGGAAAAGAGAAGGATTTCTGCAATAATTAAAATGTAGATCCCTATACTATTAATATGTTAATTTCCGCAAAATCCCAAAATTCTATTCCCCTGGCTGCATTACTTTTGCTATGGAAATGAGTTTACTGAACAGGTATCAGAAGAAAATATACACATCTAGTACCAAGCTTTAAGATAGCTTAAGTATATTGCTTCCTATAGAGCCAACTGCATGCAAAATTTAAGAAAATTTTATGGAAGCCTGACTGAAGAAAATAAAAACCCGGAAAGCTTACTTTAGTGGTAGGTAAGACCTGGGGTTTGTCAATTGAAATATGTCTATATCTATAAGAATTGCCATTTCTAGATCAGCCACATCAGTTGTTGCAGTAACAAGGCATGCCTTGCTGGGAAGTGGCACTTGCAATGAAGACTATAAATCTCATATCTTAAATGTCCAGTTAACTGAGACTTGCTGTTTGATTAACCAGCTGATGTTATCACTGACAAAAGAAAGGAAAATATACATAGTCTTCTAAAGAAATGTATCATATCTGACAGTCCAGTTTTAAACATTCTACCGTATTAATAAAAAAAAAAAAAACTTTTTTATAAGTAGGGCACATGTTGAGCAACTTTATGGCAAGAAGTCTTTAGCTTCTAAATAGTCTGAAGGTAAAAAAGATTATTAACTCTTCCAGGTGACTACATATTGTTCCTTTCCACTCCCTTTGGCAGCTTTCAGTACCATTTCCTCTTGGCAGGAAAAGACAGGCAAGCAGGTTTTACAGACTTAAGTTTACATATTGCTATTTGTACAGAAATGCTGAGCTCAGCCCATTCCACACACTCCATCCCATCAAGTCACACAAGCTTATCTTTTGGTGGGTTAGTCATTGTTGAAGACATTGCACCACATAGATATACAGGGACAGATGAAGGCTTCTTTCCAGGTCTGTTTCTGGTCCCCAGGAAGAACAGAAATTCTAAGACCATTGCTAGATTTCTCAGGCCTGAGAAAAATTGTGTAAAGAAATTTGAGATGCTGCACTGAAAGTACTCCTATGTTTCATTGAGGAGGTATCCTACATGCAGCCTTGGACATAAGATCATAGATCATAGGAAGTTACTAGGCTAATGGCTCTAGGGCCCTTACAAGCCTAGCCAAATTCTGCCCTTGTTTCCAAAGTCAGCACCTATTACTCCTAAATGGAAGGTGTTATCTATTTATATCAGAGTAAAGACCGTCACACAGGAAATTCTGCAGATTTCAGTTAAGTCATAATCATTTTTTTTTCAGCACTGCCTTTTATGTTATCCACAGCCTACGAAGTATTTGCTATATGCTTTTTTCTAGTGTTTGTACTTTTCAGAAAATTGAACATAACCATTTTTCCTTATTTGGATGATTGCCTGCTTGTAGCATAGTGGCAGGAACTGTAAATGCAACACATTAGTCTGATGGTTTCACTGATTCTGTCTTTGTAGACCACACAAAAACTGTAAAAAGTTTTCCCTAACCACAGGCTTTGTTCCTGTGGAGTGGAGAACAGCAACAGTTATTCCCCTCCACAAAGGTGGCTTAACAACAGATCCAGGGAATTATAGACCCATAAGTCTGACCAGCCTCATCTGTAAAGCCATTGAACATATCCTCATGGACCTCATAAAGACCTACATGACCTCCAAACCCTGGATCTAACCCAATTTGGCTTCATCAAGGGCAGATCCTGCCTGTTAAACCTGATGGATTTCTTTGAAAATGTGACCAGGGCCACTGACAGGAGCAAATCTCTACACACAGCATACTTCGACTTGGCAAAGGCCTTTGACACAATCCCACACTTGAGCATTACCGATAAACTTAGCAAACTGAATGTAAACCCCTTTGTTGTAAGATGGTTTGCTAACTGGCTCACAGACCGGTCACACGCTATCAAAGTAGTTGACTCCACAGCAACCAGCAGACCTGTCACTAGTGGGGATGCCACAAGGGTCAGGGCCACTACTGTTTGGTGTATACTTCTCAGAAGTTCAGGCCAAAACTAAGGGGCTGTGGCTGACCAGGTTTGTGGATGACTGCAAACTGGGTGCAATTATTGAAGCCCCAAATTATGTCAGTATACTTCAGGTGGGTCTTAGGCAGACCAGTGACTGGTGTCTTAGTCACGGTCTCAAACTAAATGCAAAGAAATGCATCATCATTCCTTTTGGTATAAACAATGTCCCTTCATACTATCAAATTAACACCTATGAAGTGGTAAGAGATCTGGGATCACAAGTAGACTGCAACCTTAACTTTGACCACCATGTGTCTACTGCAGTAAAGAGGGCTTTCTACGTAGCACATTTCATTAGCAAAGGCATCACCTCTACAGCAAAGTAGATTATAACCCCTCTATACTTATCACTAATCAGGCCCATAATTGAGTATAACACCCCTTTTGGCATGTACTGTACACAGGACCTGCAGCAATTGGAGAGACCTCAGAGGTTTCTAAGAAGATCAAGGAACTCCAGCACATGTCTTACACAGACCAACTAAAGTCCCTGTCACTATACTTAGTATAGTTTAGACTTCTTAGGGGAGACTTATGCCTGGCTTACAGAGCAATGTCTAACCAAAAGCTAATGAATTTGCTGTACATCTGTAAATCAAACAGGACCAGAGCTGCCCATTTCAGGGACCTAAATATGGCCTGTGACTTGAATAGGACGTGCTGGAGGGATAGATTTGTCTCCCAGTGACTGGCGCATCTTTGGAATAGGCTACCAATTCATGTGAAGCAAAGCACCTCTATGGCACTGTTCAAAAGGAACCTAGATGAGTGGAAGGGGCACTGTAAATTAAATTCTTACTGGGGATAGTGCCCACAGCCTGGACATGGGCAATCATTACTAAATACAGTCCTGGGTATTGATTAGAGTATCTATGGTATTAGATTGAGATGAAACAGCTAGGCTTGAAATGACCTCCAAGTCATAGCCTAATTACCTGCTATGATTCTATGATCTCAGTGTTATTTTGTTGGAACCATGGTAGGCTGTTTGCAGATGAAAGTTTAAGAGATGCATACCTTTGATTTGGTCCTGAGGTCAGTTTCTGCAAAAGCCACCTTGTATTCTAAAAACATATCTAGTCTTGTTCTTGTGCCATGCAGACAACTCTGCAGCATCCTGGATTTGATGTACTGACCCATTCTGCACCTCCCATAATTCTTCATGTATAGCTTTTAACGCTTGTTGGGCTGTGTTCCTAGTACTTGCATCACCTGGTTTAATATCAGTGTTTAGAGTTTTTTAAGACATTTCCAAACCCTGATGTATTTTCAGGTATAGAGAGCTCCCAGTTTAACCACCCCAAAAGACTTCAGTTATTTTACCTGAAACACCTCACCTTTACAGAAAAATAGGTTAGCCCTCCATATCTTTTCACCTCTGGTCATATCTGAGTGCCAGTGCAGTAAAAGGAATACGTGGTTTGAAATGCTGATTAGGTATGTGGTTAATTTGTCCATCAAATGGTCATGTTCTTTAGAAACCTAGTATCTTATCTATTCTGGAGTACAACTTGTAAAGAAAAAAAAGTAACACGTAAGGGAATTAACCATCCTTATCATAAGGTAGTTGAAAGAAAAAGAAAACTCCATAAATCAAGGATTCCGAAAAAACAGGGCAGGCTAGTGAGTGTCATGGTGATCCTGGCCACACACCCTTAATCTGCTTTTCTTATTTCTTGTTTTATTTATTTATTTATCATTTGCTGACTGGGTTAGTCCTACTAGGCTAGTGGCCTGTTTTCAGGAGAGACCCAAAATGATATTTCTGTTAAGTGGTGGTGGTGGGGGGTGTTGGCCAGGGCATTAGAGAACTTCCTCTATGCTCTTTTATAGGTGCAGTGGAATCTTTTGCATCTACCTGAGCTACCACCAACTCAAGCAGAAGAGACCTCGGTTTAATGTCTCATCCAAAGGACAACTCACTCAGGAGTGCAGCGCCACCATAGTGCTGCACTGCAGTGTCAGTAACCCAGTCACCTGGAGTAGGGATTACCGAGCAAGACTCCATGTCTATCCCTGCCCACTAACCTCTGATCCAGCTCTGAAGGGATGTGAATTAACGTGTGTTGTTGTTTTTGCCAGCTCTTGGATGCCCTAAAGCCAAACAGTATAACCTTAACAGTAATGCAGTCCTGCCATTTGCCCTTTTCAAAGTTCTCATGTTAAGAACGTATTAAGAAATAACAAGTACAGTGAATGCTAGTGATTCAGTGGCAGACAACAAGTGAATTCATACTGATGGTGTTTTTTCCACTTGAGATTCTCTTATCACTCCATTACATTCTCCTGTTGGGCATTTCAAGTCTTCATCAGTCTGTCTTCCACTTTCTGAAGAGTGGAAAAGGCTCAGGAATATTTCCTAACTTGGAGGGCACCGCATTTTACTCCACCTGTTCTTCCAAAGTGCTTGACTGAGAGGCACCTTTCTATTTTGCTCCCCTTCCCCAAAGCTGACCACCAGCTGCAGTCAACTCCTCTCCTTACTCACTGGATCTACCAGATCTGCCTTAGGTTTCCCCCATTTTCAACCTGATCCATGTCTGGGGCTAGTGAGGAGATCACGGATACTGCAGTCTGATACTGCTGTCAGGGAGTGTGCCCTAATTCCATCCCAACCTGTGTCACCCTTGCAGGTTATGCAGTTGCTGCCTACAAGACTTGAATGTGTGTTTCCACCTACATACAACCTCCTGGCCAAACATTATACTTTTTGCAGTATGAAAGTTTTCCCAGCTCTTAATCCTGCTGTTGCAGCAAGTCTAGGTAGCCTCCCTCCCCACATTCCAGTCTCTGGGTTTTCTGGGGTGCACTAAAGGCTTTATTTCTCTGCACATTGTAGCAGGACTGACTGAGAGGTACATTGACCATTTCACCAGCTGCATTTGCTTTGTTCTTTGTTTCTGCTTTCCCTACTGGTTTGATTGGTAATGCCATGAGAGAGAAAAACTGGGAACAAAATTGAATGTAATAATCTGAACCTCCATCTGTTTACCCTACACAATTTTTTTTCAGGTTGGATAACTACTCATCAGTAACTAGTCTCTACCAAGTAGTCATGATTGCACTCTATTCAGCTTCCTTGGATTTGGATAATCCTGCCTGGGTACAACATGGATGATGATATTTTGTCCTTCAAACTACAAGTAGCAAGTCTCACAGAGAGTATGTAGCTCTTAATAAGTGAGGCAGGTTAATTCTCTGAGCTCTTTTATCATAGAGTCCAAGATTCCTGTCCACTCCTTTATAGGTTCACAGGATGATACTAAGCTGTTGGCCCGAAGGCTCTTATAAGCCTAGCCAAGAATTTTGCCCATGTTCGCATAAAGTCAGCACCTGTTTCTCCTGTCCAGTGGGGACACAGGTGGGATCCCAGGGGTGTATTTTCTGTTTCCCATCCAGTCGTCCAGGTTCCTCTTAAAGAGGGCTAGAGAGGTACTCTGCTTGACATGGAGAGAGACTCTATTCCACAGATGTTGGGAGTCTTTGGGACACAAATCTATCCCGCTAACAAGTTCTAGTAATGTCACAGACCAGGTTGAGGCCTTGCTTTCAGGTTGCACGAGTGGAGTTTGACTTACCAATATTCAGCAACTCCAACAAGGCTGGATCTGAGATGGCCTTGTATGCCAGACACAGGTCACTTCTGAGTATCTTTAAATTTGCTGTTATATACTTTACACAGTCCTTTCATTCTTCCTTTCCTAGAATACTGCTAAAGTAAACATTCCTCTTCTTCGCTCTCTGTCTTCTTATTCTACCTTCACAGATTTGATCAGATTTAGTGAAGAATCCATATCTGACATTTTTTATTAGTAGTTGAAATGGATATGTCTGTGTCTGCCAAGTGCTCTGAGTTGGTAGATAATGCCTTCCCAATCTCTGTTAGTCATCTCTCAGTTTCTCCAAATAAAGAGCTTGAGATGAGGTAACTTTGTAATTCAATCATGTTTAACTCCAGTTATCTACTGATGCTGTGGCAGAGCCATCCGTCTCCTTCACCTGGATCATACACTTGACACTGTCTGGATGGTCAGTTATTTCTTTTTGACAGGTGGTAAGTCATGGCTCTTACCTAATGTCGTCTTGTCCTTTCTTATTTAACTTCTACCTTCTGTAAGGCATAGGAATGAAACCCATCTGTAGTATGTGGTAGTCTAAAGCAGTCCTTAAATTGTCTTCCTATTTCAGACTTTAGGCTTCAAAAGTATTTATTTCATAAGTAGCTAGTACAAAAAAAGGGAGAACTGCTTAAAAACTTGTTACCCAACTCCCATCTTTTATTTTATTTTATTTTTTGGGATGCTATCACCCCTGCTTCATTCTGACACCCATCCCCAGTGCCCCGTATCCATCTCCAAATCTACTGGTCCTCCTCTGCCCCCAGATTAGCACCGGTTTTGGCCAGAGCAGGCATGAATCCTAAGAGTGTTCGGAGTGTGTTGCTGTCTTGTATTTGCCGGGGATTTCTTGCATAAGGCATAATCCTAGTTTCCCCTCCTCTGATTGCATGATTTGTCTTGTGGTGGCGGGCATGCAGTGGGATATGATATATTGCGCCACCTCCTTGAAAGCTGAGCCATTCTCCTATCCAGCCTCCACCAGTGGCATCAAGGGGAAACTCCCACATAACCTCCTCCCCCTGGGATGTGCACACCCCATACTAGATTATCATTTCCCCTCTCTGTCTGTCTCTACAGATGTTTTTCATCATTATTAAATGAGGCGTGGTAGTCCTAACTCATCTATAAAACAAGTTTGGAGGATTAGTTTCCTGGAAGACTGTTATTCCCTCTCTAACCTTGTTTTTTGTTCACTAAAGTTCCTGAGTAAATAGTATACGTGCTGTTAATTTCTTGTCTTAAGAAAAACAGCATATGTGATGCAGTTCAGTTTGGATTTTGATTTCAGCACAACCCTTACTAGGATTTTATTTGACCTAATTGACATGAGAATTGGTTATTTTGTTCTGGTCTTGCTTGACTTGTCTTTCAACACAGCTGATTGTGACATCCTTTTAGACCATTTACATCCATATTATCATGTCTTAGGTTTGGTACAAGACTAACTTGTCATGTCCCTCTCTAGCTGATTCCAGAGGTTAGTTCTTGGAATTATTCCATCTACAGTGGTGTACTGTGAAACTCCATTTGGATTCTGCATTAGTCACAGTGTTTATGTTACCCTTAGAAAATCTAATAAGAAGGAAAGGTTTAGACTACCATTGCTATGCTGATGACACTGCTGTATGTTTCCTTTCCTCTAGACACAATGTCCTCAGTGAATTCCTTTTCGGAAAACTTGCACTGCATTCCATGCAAGACAGTGTGTAATTAGTTCAAATTTAGTGCCTCTACAACAGTTGCTATGGTAGTTCTTTCCACAGTTTTGGAGTCCACCGCTTATATTCTGTATAATTTGTGGAGTGATAAACTTGGGATTGTGTCCTTGGTGTCTCCCTAGACAATAGATTGATACCGAAGCACCACGTTTCATCTGTTATTAAAGTCCTTGCACTTCCACTGTAGGAATATTGCCCTCATGAAACACCTTATTCTATATGAGTTCCAGTCTTTGGTGCTTTACACCCTAATTTCTTCTCAGCTAGATTATTGCAGCTCCTAGTACCTTGAGTTGCCTGACTTGGAACTTTACCAGTTACATTTTGTTCTGAACTCTGCTGCCCATCCAGTAAGTGGTACATCCCATTGCCATCAAATCACCTGTTCTCCAGAGCATTCATTAACTGCCTTTGTGATGGTGTACCATTTGTAAGGTTCTGGTATTGGTCTTTCTAACAGTGCACAACATGGATTCCCTCAAACATCTTCTCTGTTTTCTCTCAAATATTAACTCCAAAATACATGGTAAGAAACATGTTTCAGGCTTTTGCTAAAATTTCTCTTAACCTCACACAAGAGTATAAAATTCAAAGTTTGATTTTAAAACATCTTTGTTAAACATGACATTTTTTAAAAAAGTGACATGAGTACACATACAATAACAGAAAGGAAAAGAAACCTTAACAATATTTCCATTATTATTATGTCCATGCAGTGTACATATATGTTTTCTTTTTAACAATTGTCATTCACTCCAGTATTAAATAAATTGCTTAATTCCTCCCTACCCTTACATTTCACTCCTCCTGAACATTATTCTGCATGTACTCGTCCCACAAGTCCATTTATTTATATGTAATTTTCTCCTTCCTTCCCTTTTCTAAAGATCCTGTCTCAATTTCTGTTATATCCTGTACCATATTCACTACTTTAGTTAAAGTTGGTTTATATTTTCCTTTTCCTTTCCTAGTAATGCTTTTTTGGAAGCCAAAGTCATTAAACTTTGTAAAGCCCTACTACCTCTAGGCCATTCATATCCTAAATTCCAGCTGAAAAGAAACATTTCCTTAGTTAAAATCATGTGCTCTCACAAAATTTCTGACAAAATACTTTATAGGGAATTTTTAAAACTTGCTGACGTATTACATTTCTCCAAAAAAAATGTTCCCATTTGTCTGTCTTTCCCATCACACCTCCAACATTTGATGCCAGCCAGAGGAAAAATTCTCTGATGTATGTTTGGGTATAAAAATACATATGCAAACACTTCTATTTAAAAATCCTAAACATTCTGGACTTCATAGTGGGGAGCCATATAGATGTCCTCCCATTGTTCCTTTGTAAGCTGCCTTTCCTAGTCTCTCTTCCCAATCTTTTCTAATCTGATTGATTCTTATAGTTATATGCAATATGTTGTATGCCATACTATAATTATCCCTTTTTTTAATAACAGCAGCTTCTGTTCCAGACTCCACTAAAAACTCAACCAGAGCTGGTCTTTCACTTATCACTCTTCTATTCCTTTCTGTTTCTCTGTACTCTTCATCAATCTCTGGTAGGGAAGGCAGTTTGTAACATGTAGTCCAGACTTCTGTTTGGCTTCATCCTACTCTAGTACCTTTCCCTTCTTAGTTATTTTCTCCCAATCCATTGGCTCTTTTGCTAATTTTGTCGAATAAATTCCTCTCCCTCTTGTCTGTTTTCTTTACTCCTTACTTGTAGTCATCCCTACTGAAAAAATCTATTTTCCATTCTCATATTGGCTTAGTTTTTGGAGTACGTTTTGCTACCTTATTATATGATATTCTGTAAGGTGGTTATTTACCTTAAGAGCCTGTGTCCAAAATTCTAGACTGTCATTTTTTTTTCTCAAATCCCCTGTCATTTCATCATCATTTCTTTTCACTTTGATTTATAACAGTCCTCTTAAGTTATGTATATGTGGCTTAATTGCATAGCTCTAAAGTATCCCTTTAAATGAAGCAGTCTTAAACCAGCTTGTTCTATGGGGAGAATCAACTTATCCAACATAATTCTTGCCATTTTCCTGTCCTGGATAAATTTATTCAATTTCTTATTAAGTATCATCCACAACTTCTCCTCTGTTTCTTAAAAATACACCTGACCAGTGTATAAAACTAAAGAGACTAAAACCATCTTCACTGTGTGAAGAGAGGCATGATTGAGCTCTCTGAGTATTTGTCTTGGGCAGGTATGTCTGTAGCCTTGAGCAGCATATGACCCACACCTAGAGTGATGCCTCAGTATAAACAAAAAATGATCAGTTCCAATAATTGGCTTAGTTTTAGGTGTCATTCAAAGGGGATCCAGTTTCTGCCAGCTTGGGATGACATGGTTGACAGACTTCACTGCTTTGCCAGAGACTGTTTGCACCTGGCACCACTAGGCTTTTGGTTGCTGGCATAGGCTCTCTTGTCTCTCCCCCATAGTGCCTTTTTTAGGCAAGGTCTCAAAAACAACATTTCTGACATGAAAATTACCAACCATAACAAAATAAGGGTTATGCTGCTAAACACTAGGAGCTTAAAAAAAATTGCACACCCTGGAAGCACTTCTGTCACTGGGGGATGTAGATGTCTGTGCAGTCACAGAAACTTGGTTCAAGACCTCCGAGAGTACCCTGGCTGTGCAAGGCTACAATGCCTTCCATATTTTCAGGCTGCGAAACAAATGTGTGAGAACTAAACAAGGCAGTGTTCCTATCTATAGTACGGATAAACTAACCTCCCAACTAGTTAGATTGGACAACTCCATTGAGTTACTCCAAGTTCAGATTACTGTGGGTAAAGCTCCCATTCGAGTCATAGCTAGTTATAGATCCCCTTCCATGGATCAAAATGCGCATGAGGTCTACTTGACCAAACTAGAGTCAATCAAAATATCGTCAAACACTCTGGTCATGGGGGATTTCAATTATTCCACCATCAACTGGGAAACTTACTCTAGCCCTAACTCATTAGTGCAAAAGTTCCTTGACTGTGTTAACTCAAATGCCCTGGAACAAATTGTTCAAACCCTAACAAGAAGAATGAGCATAACATGTTGTCCTCACTGAAACGACAAACAGATGCACCACAGCAACTGCCGGACCCTCATTAGTCAAATCTGACCACAAATCAGTCTCCTTCAAACTGTCACAAAGGGTGAAGTCAGAGTAAAAAACTTCAAAGCAACTATACTCTCCTAGGGAAAGGTGTAAATGCATTCCAAGCCCCACCCCAAAAAAGCATACACTAAAGTCCTGTATAATCACTTGTATACGTGTATAAACCCAGCTGTTCCAGAGAGGATCAAAGCCAGAAACAAAGTAAAAACAAGCCCCCCTGGTGGACATCCAGCATCAACAAACTTTACAACAAATGCAAACAGTTACTGTCTAAAAAACTAAGGTGAGGCCCCAACAATGGAAAAGCACCCTCCTTAGCCTTAACAGGCAAATAAGACATGTCAAATCCTCTAAGGATAACTTTGAGGAAAAATTTAGCAATCACAGCCAAGGATAACCATAAGGCTTTTTACAGCAACATACGTAGCCTAAAAGGTAGGACCCAAGCATGTGCCAAACTAGTGACTAATGCTGTCACACACGCACTGATCCTGCAGCAATTAGCAAACCTGCTAGCAGACAGATTTGGTGAAAATTTCACTCCTTATCTCCTCTAAACTTATCACAAACCTTGCCCAACCCCCCCCCCCCTACATATCTGAAGAGCATGTCATTAAAGCCTTGTCTAAGGCAAAAAAACAAAGCATTTATAGGACCAGGCAACATCCCAGTCTGTCTTCTAAACAAACTAAAGCATGAATTAACATCACCATTAAGTATAAAAAATAGTCTGGAAACCTAACTATTCTGAATGTTACTTTGTTACTATGGACATTGTCTCCCTGTTCGCGGTCATACCGAGTCAGTGGGATGTTGATAGTATTAGTGAACTATTGCATTGCAAGGGGGTTCAGGGTGATAAAATACACTTGATTTGTAGCCTATTGGATATTATTTTAAGTAACAATGTTTTTATGTTCAATGATGAATACTACATTCAAAAGGTTGGCGTGGCGATGGGCACAGCCTGTGCTAACAGCTACGCTAACCTTTCATTGGTGCAATGGGAAACAGAGTTTATACTCTCTAATATGACCTATGCCAACTCTGTCTTGTGGTATACTAGATTTGTGGATGATATTTTTTTTATTATGGCAAGGAACTGAGACAAGATTAAGAGTTTATCCACTATCTCAATACGACCACTGATTTTCTGAGATTCACATACAATTATAGTTTACAACAGGTGGAATTTTTAGATGTGACTGTTGGTAAGCATTTGCTCAATACTGTTAAAACTAGTTTGTATAGGAAACCGGTTAGAAAGAATAACCTATTGCACAATACAAGTATGCAGCCGAACCATTGCAAACGTAATATAATAAAACGACAGGTGGTCAGGTTGATGAGATTACATAATGATGACGCAGAGCTGAATTCAGCTCTAGAGTCCCTTAAACTGGATTTTATAGAAAGTGGTTATAAAAGTAAAGATATAGACAGGCACATTAAAGAGGCATGGAAAGATAGACATGGTAGGTGTAAACCATACTTTACCAACAATGCAACAGTATGCGATCCACATGTAGGTAGTGTTGTTGAGAGTAGTGAGATGCTATGACAGATCACTAATGAGAGTAGTAATGATTTGAGAATAACTTTGACATATGCTAGTACTATAAATATGATCTGCGATGTCATTAATACGAACTGGAATATAGTCTCTACTTTGGATGGGTTGAAGGAGATAGTAGGAGACAAACCTAAGTTTAGCTTTCGAAATAATAAGACCTTAAAGAACCATCTTTGTTATAAATCTAGTTTAAATAGGACTACTCTTAGATCAGATAGAGTAGGTACATATACATGTAGGAGTTGTACTGCCTGTGCATATATACACACAGGTACTAACTTTGTACCCCTAAGCTAGGCTTCAGAATAGAGCCTTCTCACTAGGCTGAGTGTAAAACAGTCAATGTAATATATTTGAGTTATTGTGTCAAATGTTTTTCATATTATATTGGCATGACTAATCGACAGTTTAAAGACAGGGTACTTGAACATATGAGGGATATAAGAAATAAAAAGGAAAGTAGTGCCTTGGCTATGCATATCAAGAGTGAAAGTAGTGAGCATATGTTTAAGTTTCTGGTCTTGGAAATACTTGCAGTCAGAAAAAGGGGAGGAGATATGAATATTACTGAGGCGGCTGAACAAAAATGGATTATGTTACTGCGCGCTGATAAAGCACCTGGTTTGAATAATATGGTCTCCATTAAACCTTTCCTGAAAGTGAGACAGTTAAGACACTAGTTTTTAGTTTATGTATGCTGTGATGTTTTTTAAAAATGTTAAGTATGGCTTTAAATAATTTGTTTTTAATTGAAGTAATTAATGTTAATTGGAATACTATTTAATGTGGTTGTTTTAAGTCATTTTTATCTAAGTCTGTTGAAGAGGTGAATCCTTGAAAGCACTTACTTACAATAAATTGGATATTCTGCTTATAGGTTCATAGGTTCGTACTAGGCTATCTGCCCAAGGGCATTTATAAGCCTAGCCCATAGTTATTTGGCTTTCGCCACCCCTTAAGTTAGAATAAAACTATGCCTATTATTTTGCTGTGCCTCTGTCAAGCAGTGACACTGAAGTAATCCCTGGGGTATATCTGCGATCCCCCATCCATTGGTCAAGATTCCTCTTGAACAAGGCCAGCGAGGTGCTCTGCCTCACATGTACCGGGATTTTGTTCCACAGCATAGGGAGTCTCTGGGTGATGAATCTGTCCCTCCAGCACGTTCTATTAATAACCGTGTCAAGGTTTAAGTCTCCCGCCCTTGTGGTTCTGAGGGATCTAGATTTTTTGAGGTGAAGCATATTCATCAAATCAGGGTTTGACATGGCCTTATATGTCAGGCACAGGTCACCTCTGAGCAAGCGGTATGAGACTGAATAGAGCTGGAGTTCTTTCAGTCGGGCAGCATAAGACATATTTTTGAGACCCTTTATCCTTTTGGTGAGGAACTTTTGGGGCCTTTCCAGCTGCTGCAGGTGTCGGGTCAGATACATTCCGAATGGGGCATTGTACTCAATCATAGGTCTAATGAGTGATGAGTACAGGGGGACGATGACCTCCCTTGATCTAGATGTGAGTCCTATGGTGTTTTTTCTCATCTCCATTAAGTAACCCTAGTCAATCACAGCCTAATTACAGGCTTTTTTCGTGTGGAATGGAGAACAGCAACAGTTATTCCCCTCCACAAAGGTGGTGTAGCAACAGACCCAGGGAATCTGACCAGCCTCGAGCATATCATCATGGACCTCATAAATAAGGACATGGATGACTCCAGTCCCTGGATCCAACCCAATTCGACTTCATGAAGGGCAGATTCTGCCTCTTTAACATGATGGATTTCTTTGAAAATGTGACCAGGGCCATTGATGAGGGCAAATCTGTGGACACCGCATACCTTGACTTGGCAAAGGCCTTTGACACAATCCCACACTTAGGCATTACTGATAAACTTAGCAAACTGAATGTAAACCCCTTTGTTGTAAGATGGGTTGCCAAGTGGCTCCCAAACTAGTCACACACTATCAAAGTGGGTGACTCCACATTAACCAGTAGACCTGTCACCAGTGGGGTGCCACAAGGGTCAGTGCTGGGCCCCCTACTTGGTATATACTTCTTAGAAGTTCAGCCCACAACTAAATCTGTGTCCGACCAAGTTTGTGGACAACTGCAAATTGGGTGCAATTATTGAATCCTCAAATGATGTCAGTATACTTCAGGAGGGTCTTACGCAGACCAATGACTGGCGTCTTAATCATGGTCTCAAATGGAATGCAAAGAAATGCATCATAATTCTCTTTGGTAAAAACAATGTCCCTTCACACTATCAAATTAACAACAATACCCGATGTACCTATGAAGTGGTAAGAGATCTGGTATCACAAGTAGACTGCAGCCTTAACTTTGACCACCATATGTCTACTGTAGTAAGGAAGGCTTTCTAAGTAGCACACTTGATTAGCAAAGGCATCACCTCTAGAGCAAAGGAGGTTATAACTCCTCTAAACTTGTCAGTAATTAGGTCCATAATTGCGTATAATGCCCCTTTCAGCATGTACCGTACAAAGTACCTGCAGCAATTGGAGATACCTCAGAGGGTCTAACTAGGAAGATCAAGGGACTCCAGCACATGCTTTACACAGTTCGACTAAAGTTCCTGTCACCATACTCAGTATTGTATACACTTCTTAAGGGAGACTTATGCCTGGCATACAGAGCAATCTCCAGCCCAAACCTAATGACTTTGCTGCACATCCATAAGTCAAACTGGACTAGAGCTACCTGCTCCAGGGACCTAAATATGGCCTGCAACTGGAATAGGAAGTGATGGCGGGACAGATCTGTCTCCCAGTGACTTCTGCCTCTTTGGAATGAGGTGCCAATTCATGTGAATCAGAGCACCTCTATGACACTGTTCAAAAGGAATCTGGATGAGTGGATAGGGCACTGTAAATTCTTACCAGAGACAGCACCCACAGCCCTCCTGGACATGGGCAGTCATTTCTAAATACAGTCCTGGGTATTGACTAGAGCATCTATGGTATTACATTAGGGTGAAGCAACTAGGCTTGAAATGACCTCCGGATAGCCTAGTGACCTCCTATGATCTAGTATCTTATTATCCGTATCCATAATCATGGGCTTTTACCATCTCGTTTTTTTTCTTTTTTTGTTATCTTTTTGAAATCTCTTCCGACATATCCATAGCTGCCATAATACACTTAAATAATTCATCTCATCGTGCCCCATAAATATGCTGAACCACTTGATGCTTGAGTAAGTAGTTTACTGCTGTAGCCTTTGTTTGATCTTCATTTATTTTATATCCTGAAAAGACTTAAAACTGCCTCAAAATATTCCACAGAACAGAACAGAAATGGCCTCTTTTGAATATATCAAGTGCAAAAGTGTAGTCTGCAAATAAAAGCTAACTTTTTTTGATTACCACACCAGTTATATCATTGAATTTGTGATTCCCTTACTGTCTTTGCTAATGGTTCTAAGTAAAAAGCAAATTAAAAAGGGGGAAAGAGGGTATCCGTGCCTGGTTCCTGTCAGAGAGAAACCTTCCTACCTTAATTCTTGCCTCTGACCATTCATATATCCTCCTTATTAACCCTATCATTCTATCAGGGAAAGCAAATTCTACCATTGCCCTACTCATAAAGTCCCAGCTGACTCTTTTCAGTGCTTTCTCTGCATCAAGACCCAGCTGCATTTTTTAAAATCTGTATCACATTAGAAGCAATCTCATTCATATAACAGTGTTGTTCAGCAGGCAAAGATACACCAGGCATTTAAACTGTAAATAAAAATTTCCACATGAAGCCATGATCATTTAAAATTCTAAAAACTAGATTACTAGAATGCGCCAGCTTTTTCATTGATTCCACTTGCCAGTTTAATCCAGCAGTGCAGGTTAGATTAGATTAGGATTAGAAGAAGCTAAGGCTTTCTTGTTAGAGTTGACAGCCGAAGAAACTGCAGCTGGATCAGCTGACAAAGAAGCAAAGAGAGCTGCAAGAACAGAGTACATCTAGGGTTGCCACCTTTTCAAATGGCCAAAGTGGGACATTTTTGTACAAACTTCAGATTTTGCAAGGAAAACATGCCCACAGTAAGTACAAAGGACAGAACTTCACTTTTTTTGCCAAAATAAAAACTTATTCTTGTAGCATTTGAGTTGCTTGTTCTGTTTGTTATAACATTTAGGTGTTTCAGAAACAAAATAACTGTTTTATGCAACTATTAAAGAAAATATAGGAAATATTTTTGTTCTAAAATCTCAGGACATTTGCCATTTTTTTCAATTTTTTGCAGGACACAATTGCCAAAGAGGGGACTGTCCCTCACAAAGTGGGACAGGTGGTAACCCTAAGTACATCTTGTATTTCCTCATAGCCTTTTTATCTGTGGTGGCTGGGGACTTCAAATCAAAGGGGGGCTACAGAAGACAGCTGAATGGGTGGGGCCAAAATGAAGGGGTGTGGCCAATTAGAAAGGGGTGGAGCTATGCTCAAAACGACAAAACCTGGGATTTTAATTAAATACGCTACCCTGGGTGCCAAACTGTCATAAGAGTCCAAGCAAGACAAAATGAAGTGGAGAAGAAAAAAATATTATTTCAATGCATTGGCTACATGACAGCTTACTTAATATCTAGATGGAAACAAAAAGGTTGTGAGGCAAGAAAAAATAAATTACTTTTTAAATACATTACTGGAATGCCAGTCAAAATCAAATATAAAAAAGCAAGCAGCACTCAACTCAAACCACTTCTCCTTGCACTACAGTTCTAATTATAATTTATATTCAGCTTTATAAAATACCAAGTAGCATTCAGCCAACAACATGCATTTTCTGAATAATAAGAAGCATAAATCAATAGTATAAAAATTTGACAGAAAACCAGAACATTCTGAAAAATCAAATACAGATGAAAAGCCACTGTACTTGTGTCTACTTTGGATGGGGGGGGGGGACTTAGTCTGCACACTTACACTGCATAACTCCTCCTTGCCTTGCTTGGACACATCCAGAGTCACTACATGGGGGAGTGGGGTACAAGTATGTCACAATTTGAATGTCTCTGGCTGACGGTGATGGCCCTGACACATTTGTAATACTCTCAACCTCAGAGCAAGAAATCTGGACAAAGCTATAAATAAAAGTGGGACAAGTCACAAAGGCCCAAAAATAAGGACAATTTTTAAATATTGCTCTTACAAACTTAGAAAGTTAATAAACAGTAGCTCTTGCATTAGTATGAATTTTCTGAAGCTTATGATATCTGAAACTCAAATGTCTGTCTCATTATTTTCTAACTTCAGTCTTTAATGATTTCCCACTAATGTGCCAGAAAACCAGAATTTTTTGAAAAATGGACCAAAAATATGATGTGAAAATCTGTATACACACACAGACACACGTGAGACAAAGATAGCAGAACCTAACATGATTAGTAAAGAAAATGTGTTACCAAACTTTTGCTTGTGTGTGTTTGTGTGAAAAATTAGGGCAGTGGTGTGTGTGTCCAAATCTGTTTTAGAACCACAGTATAGGAAGGAAAAACAGTGCCCACAAATCCAAAACCAAAACTAAAACCACGACAGGGCACCAGGAAGCACCAGAGTAACAGTAAAATGCAAAATAAATCCAAAGCTTCATAATTAACACAGCAACCAAAACATTATTATTAATGCTCAACAATTATCACTGCGTTTTCGTCCATGTAAAATTACTTCATCAGATGAACATGCTTCCCAAACATTCCTCTTTAAATATCCTGTTTTCCCCTTTAATTAATTGCTTAACTAATAGAAGCTCAATTTAGTTAAAAACACTGTACACTATAAACAGAATACTATAATCATTTTATACACAAATTATATTTGCTCAATAAATAAAATAAACGCACTCCTTTAAAAATCCTATATTCACATATAAATAAGTATCAAAATATATATAAATATTAAAATAGTGTGCAAAACCTGCCTAATTAAAACATATATTAAAAATGCTAAACATTAAAAATTATTTTGTACAATTACACAACACTGCCATCCTATAGTTTATTATATAGATACATTCAAAACCCAGTTTTGAAGGTGAGTGAAAATGGAATGTCAGGTGTATATTACGTTATCGAATTTTTAAAAATTCGAATGTCATATGGTCGAAGCCATATGATCGAACTTTTAAAAGTTCGAAAAGGTAAAAAATAAAATAAACAGAAAAAAACTACCTGACCATTTTAAGCAGGGGAGCAAGAACCCCCTGCACCCCCACATCCCCCACTCTTTAAATATACCAACTCCAAGATCACACTACAGTGCAGGAAAGGGAAATCTTCCCATTCCGCACTGTACAGAGATCTCCTTTGAAACTTTCAAACTTTTAAGAGTTCGATCATATGACGTTCGAAAGTTCGATAACGTAATATACACCCAATGAAAATGGAATAGGTTCATAGTTTAGTACTAAGCTAACTGCCCTTGTGAACCATTTTAAGCCTAGCCAAGTATCCCTTGTGAGACTCAAACCCTGCACCTTGTGTTTGTAAGGCAAACACCATAGCCATTAAGCCACTCTCCTAACCCCCCAATAAGTCAACTGATGGTTCTTTTCTGTTTGAAAGAGGTGTGTGAGCTTATGTTTATTTAGTCTTCAAATCTGTTTTAGGCTGATGACTTGTTCATGATTGGTTTCTCTCTCTTATAAACAGTAGGTATTGGGATGTTTCTCTATTGCTCACATTACAAATTGCAAACCAAAAGAAAAGACAAACTAAAAAATCAGGTAAATTGTCTTCCCGTATACTATGTCTGTTGAGTGTCTAGCCACTACTACCACCACTTATTTATTTCTCTTATCACAGGAATAAGCATCCTTCACAGTGCAGCCGTAAGACAGGCAGCTATGAAGGGTCTTTTCCATCTTGTTGTTAAACTCCTCCCTGGCAGCTGATATAAAGTAATGTTATACCATTCCCATCGGACATGCCTGTTCCTAGCTAAACTCTTTGAAGGCTACAGCATTAACATGACTTAGTAGAGCTAAGCTTATCTCAAGCTCAAACCCATAGTACTGTACATGTCTCTCTCTCCTGTATGTGTTGGCAAAGCTGACATAATATGCTCACTCCCATTCTTCCCAGTCTGGATATTTCATCTCTGAAGTCTGACCCCCAGATAGCAGCTTCTCTGACCCAAGTGTTTATTTTCACTTCAGTCAGGTTTAGTCAGCTCCAGGTACCAGAGTTCAATCCTGACACCAGTTCACTGCCTATGTGGAGCTTATCTGTTTTTCCCCTTGGCTTCCTTCTACTTCCCTAAAACATGTTGGATGATTGTAATCCAGAACTGTCCATATATATATTACACTTACCCTTATTTCTATGGCTTTGGTTGTAGATAAAAAGAGGCCATGATGACAGAATTACTTATCCGGTTAACACAAAATTAAATATTAAAATTACTATTTTTCTTCATGGAAAAATAACATCAGGATTATGAATTCTTTATTTTTAACAGTAGTAGTACCACTTTATTTTAGCATATGCAGGTTGCGCCAGTAACAATTACAGTAGTAAGCATTTCTTATTTGAGTGGTACAGGCACTGTATGATTACCTTGAGTCGTAACAGAAGTGCAGAATTTGAAGATTTTTTGTCCGAGATCGCAAGCCACGAATTCTCGTGGTCTGACCAAAGCACAAACCAAAGTACTGTATGCTGCTACTGTACTGACTGGTTCTCACTCTCTTTTTCCCAGCGCATAAAGCGCAGGAAAAGAGCGAGAACCAATCAGTAGCCATCCAGCCATGCATCTCACCTACTTGACTGCGGATGTGGCAGTCCGATCTCCTTCCATTTTACTGCGGTTACAAACTGCATAGACTTCTGGGCATCAAACACTGATGCCTTCTCTTCTTAATCTGGACTGCCTTTACAGCAGTCCGGATTTACAGAAACTATATATTATTTTTTTTAACATGGAACTCGACGAGCAAGCGCAGTTTGTGTTCCGGGACTTTAACAGTACATCAGCGAGTTGGTCGGACTCACAGCTAAGTAATGTAAAATACAAAAAAATAAATGTTTTATTTTATTTTTTAAAATGTTCTTTCCACAGCTGGGGGAGCTGCAGCCCTGCATCCCAATAGCACGAGTCACAACTGCTTTTTATGAACTGGTTCGCTGGCCAAATGGGTTTTACTTGCAGTTTTATAAACATCTTCTAAGGCTGGCAACAGAGGAAGACAGACAAAACATTTGGAATCTCATCCTCAATAAGATCAGAAACTCTGCCAATCTGTGGTGTAGCTCCAAATTGCTTCCAATCAAATATAACTCTAAATATAGCTAGCATCTCTGAAAGGTGAGGACTTGCTTGGGTTTCTGGATGTGTTCACCTTTCAAAGATTCAGATTAGACAGATTCAAGAGTCTCCATCAAAATCTTCAGTGTTAGACTGATTTTCTAGAGAAGGTAGAATCATAGTCATTATGAATAGGAGCATAGCCTCCGAGATCACCTGACTATAAAACACTCTTAGCTATGGAAACCACATCAGCCCTATACAAGGTAGTAACCTGATTGTCTTATGTGGTGAAAAGTGTTTCTTCTTGCTATGAACTACACTAGAGGACAAAATATCTGGGGACAGAGTATTCAGTCTAGCAAGGTGTCTCTTACCCAGGACCTCTCCTGCACCTAAAGGGTTTGGTTCTCCCATACCTGTGTCAGGTACTGGAACAGCCCCAAAGTATGTGTCTGACCCCTGTACTATAGAGGGCTCTGGGCTTGCACCAGAGGAGATGCGGATAAAGGTAAGTGGTCTGTTGGCTGGCTTAAGGTAACAACAGAGTCACAAACTATAGACTGAGGCATGTTTTTTTGATTTTTTTTTCTTTTTAGGTGCAACTGGATTTGATTGGGGTAGCATATCAGGATCCATCAAGTCAGGGAAAAAAACACCAGCCAGAATAATACAGTGACATTATTAAGGGCTGGCCAAGGCCAGCAGTAGTAGTAAATATAAACTATGCTGCAGCACAGCAAATAGGGCTAAACTGCATAATATATAGAAGCTTAAGTCGTGCTAATCCTTGTTCTACAATTTGCCCAGTGTAGTAAACAACATGCACAGTCACAGTACCAAGTAAAATCCACTCATCCGGTAATGACTAAAAATCAAATATATACCCTGAAATCTTATGGAAACCTTTTAAAGCAGCATAAGTCGGCCTTTACCCACAGATTCCTTTGTCAGAAATGAAACAATCTCCACAGAAAATGCAAATAAAGTACATTGCAGTAAAATTATGATTTAATGATTAAAATCGCTATATTAGTGTTAAGTAAATATAAAAATGAAGAAAATGTGAAAAATGCAGTATTCTCATGTCAAAACTTCAATATGAAGGAGATAAATAACAAAAATAACAGGCCTTTTGGCCCACTACCAAGGGGCAGTATGTAGTGTTCAGCTGACACCACAGAATTTTAGTTTCCCAGTACAAGTCATAAAACACTTTAGAAAAGCTCTGTCACTGTGTAACAGCAGCAGTAAATAGCAAGTATATTAAAATAAAAAGTTAACATTTTAAATAAAACAGAAGGAAAAGAAAAGTATATAATAGAAAATAAAAGTATATAATAATAAAGAGGATGGGAAGTTCCCAAAGAAATCTTGTCTGAGTCTAGAAGCTGTAATCCACCAATGCAGGCCGCTGAGGAGATTCAACTGTCTTGAGTCCTGCTGGCACTAAAGACTGAATAACTTAGTTTCTGTGACAGTGATTAGGCTTCCCCTGATGATAGGGGCTTAGCCAATCCCTTATAACAGAGAGTCAGAGGAGGGGATTCTGAGCTGTGGAAAGTTGCTGCAAGTGTGGGTTGGCTGTGGAGGCACAGAACAACATGACACTGTGAATGATGAACATCCATGGAACAAGCTACCAGTTCCTTGGTTCTTCCTTCCCCTGGATCCAAGAAAAAAGAAAAGTATTAGAAAGCCCTTGCCAGCACACAGGATGCTTCTTGGCCTCTACCACTGGTGAGTGACACTGCAATGCCCATTTCTGGTACCTCAGAACACTTGCTATCTTCCTTCAGGTGTTGCCACTTCATCCACTAAGGACCACTGGTTAGACATGTCCTCCACAGCTGTCGAAGTATCTTCTGCAGGCATGGGAGAACCACGCTTCTCGTTACTGGAGGAGGGAGCAGGGAAGACTTCTCTGTGCGTGTTCAGGTTGATATTTCTGCTGGCAGTCTGTCTACTTCCAGGGACTCTACTAGAAAAACAAAACAGAAGGTTAAACATTTATGTTTCCCAGTATCAGTTTCACTTTGCCCAGGGTTTATTGCAGGCTCTTAACCTCTTACATTCTGTACCTTTTTATGGTGGTAAAAGAAAAAAATATTTGTTCTACTAGTGTGGATTTCCAGTCTGAAAATCAGGGAGTGGATTGAGAGGGAATTTCCTCTGTTATTTCTCGTCAACTAACAGATTCTGAAGAAAGTGTTTTCTTCTGAATTTCCATTTGAGAAGTGTTCTTTTCTGAAACCATTTCCAAAATTAGTTAATTGTTTTAATAGGAACAAAATGAGATTCCAGTTTCCTCAACCTGCTTTTGTTCCCCCTGTTTTACAAGCCTTGGAGGATGTTTTTCTAACAGCCTGCAGCATGCCTGCCAGCCAGCCTTCAGCCCATTAAAAAGCGGTTAGTTACTCAGTCTTAAAAATATTTATTTTTTTATCCCAGCTCTAACCCTGCAGTGATTTCCTTAAATCCTTCTTCAGCTAAACATTTGCTGAATGCTAACCCGTTCCTTCTGTCAAGGATAGGAAAGCCTTTGATAGAAATAGGAAAATAGTTTATTCTTCTACCACATTAACATTTACAATTCCAAGGTCTACATGTAAATGTTTTTGCTAGTATATTTGAGATTATGAGGAACATAACTGCTAGCTTTCCTTTTTCAGAAAACAATCTTCCCTTAATGCTTTAACTGCTTCCTTTACCCTTGTAACCAAATGCTCTTTAAGTGTTCTTATGACTGCTAGTGTTATTTCCAGAGCAGCAGCAACTGCTTCTGTTGTGAGAAGATTTGCAAAGTTACCTGAAGATGTGAAAGCTGAAATTTTTAACACTACTCTTGATAAGTAAGTTTTATTTGGAACATCTGATGCTGCTGCTGATGTCTTGAAAGCATGAAAATATGAGATGAAAGAGGAAAACTAATCAACAAAGTTGCTTAGATTTTTCAACCCACCTTCTACAAGTTTGTTAAAAATGTTATTTCTAACTCGAGACCTTTTCACAACAAACAAAACAAGTAGGCTCAGCTATCTTCAGGCAAGCAGATATTAAAATGACAATCGCAAGGCAGCTCTGCAAAGAAGTGAGGAGCCTCCCAGAACCGAGGACAGTCTAATAGGTCAGAATGACTTATCTACTCACCCCAAACCCCTTCTTCCTTCCACCCTGGCAGTCCTTCAACCCTTTGTGTATAAATCCTTCATTTATGTTTAAAGTGTTCTCTGAGTTTACTTCGAGTGAAACCTGCTGTTTCTTTCCAGAACCTACAAATAAGAGAGAGAAAGGATAATTCTAACTAAGTGCATTCTTTAGCTAAGGGTCATGACATCATTTTCAGAAAAATTGCAAGAAATTTTAAAATGGTTTTAAAGAGCTTGTCCACTATTGCTGTGAACCACCATTTCATCTTTATAGCCATCTGGTTTCTCTTTTGATATCCTTTTGACTCACAGGACAGTAAACATATATATATATATATATATATATATATACAAATATATACATTTGGTTGACAAACTCATTATGTGTCAGTCATACCATTAATGTGTTCTTATGTAATCAGAACTGAAAACAGTAATAAATAGAAAAATGAAATATTTCTGTCATTTTAAATGTTATAGGACAAAAGACACATTTTGCTTGTGGGGACAGACATACACTCATTTGAGATTATTTTGTCTCCTTGCCGTTAGTGCAGTTAGCTCATGTACATTTTATTTTATTTATTTATTTTACATTTGTTAATCGGGAGAGTCCGACTGGATACATGTCCATTTTCAGCGGAGGCCCAGGGAGAAAAGCTCCACATGTACACAACAAGTGTAAATACACAGGCATGCTTTTATTGAAATTTAACAGCATTGTAAATTTATTTAATGAAATAGTTAAACATTTTGTTTTCTAGAGGTCAAACAAGAAAAGGTTGGAAGTTGAGAAGACAAATAGAGATTGCATATTAAAAGGGAGCAAATAGCCTTAGAGTGGCTAGCGCACATGATATCATCCTTATATTTAAATCTTATCAGTAGTTGAGAAGCGTATTAAATCTGGATAGTTAAAAGTTCAGATTATTCTTCTTCTAGGGTGTTTCCCCTATATGAAATGTGCTTTGAATGGGGTTAGTCAGGGTTTAAACATGGACATAGCCAGTGTATTTTTAGGTGTTTCTTTAGGGATATTTTGAATTGGGATAAGGAGGATATATAGTAGTAAGTTCTGCAGGGAGGAAGTTCCATTTTTTACCAGCAGAGTTGAAGAATAGTGATTCACCTTCTAAGTTGTTGGCTTTAGTAGTTTGTACTAGCATTCTATTGGATTAGCGGAAGGATGTTAGGTTACTGTAGGGGGTGATAATATTTGTCAGAGTGGGTGTACTGCTAGGCTGGTAGAGGATTTTGTGACTCACTATGAGTTGGTTATATTGAAGTTGATAGGGTAGTTCTAGCCAGTCTAGTGTTTGAAGATTTAGACAGTGATGGGTTCTATAAGCAGAACCTGTGGCAAATCTAGCTATGTTATTGTAGCAACTAGTAAATTTGTTAAGGTTTGACTTGCTTAGGTTTACGAAGATGGGTGAGGCGTAGAGAAGGGTTGATAGGAGATGTGTTCGGACAATAGCAGTTGTGGCGGATGGGGTTAGGAATTGTTTAATCCTGTATAAAGAGCCTAGTTTTTTGTTAACTGTTTTGATAGTTTTGTCTGTGTGAGCATCAAACTTCCGATTTTTGTCGATGATTACCCCTAGTAGTTTAGTACAAGGTTCTGGGGAAATTATGGTGCCATTGTTAGATGTAATGGTAATAAGTGGTGATGTGACCTTACGGGTAGGGGAGAAAAGTAATAGTTTGGTTTTATTTGGGTTCAATAGGAGACGGCGACCAATGAGCCAGTTCTCTACTTTGCTGAAAGTGATTTGGGATGGGGATTGTAATTCTGTGGGGGTGGTGGCAGAGCAGATTAGGGTGGAGTCATCTGCATACTGAATACATGTTGCGTCTGGGATAACTTTGGGTAGGTCATTATTGAATATGGAGAATAGGAGTGGCCTAAAATAGATCCTTGGGGGATACCAAGGGTGACTGGCAGAAGGGGGGATAGGGTGTCTTTCCATAGTACAGCTTGTTGTCTGCCATTCAGGTAAGAATGGAACCAGTTGATTACTAGGTTATCTATGGAAAGTGTTTTTAGTGTGTCTATGAGTATGTGGTGATTCACCATATCAAATGCCTTGGATAGGTCTAGAAAGAGAGCTGAGGGGAGCTTGTTGTAATTATGGTTTTGATTTATTGTGTGAGAGAAGGATGCATTTTCCCATTATTTTGGTCAAGGGAGATAGGATGGCAATAGGTCTATAATTTGAGAGTTCAGTGGAGTTTCCCCCTTTGTGAAGTGGAATAATGTGGGAGATTTTCCAGATGGAGGGGATGTAGGATTCGAGGATTGTTCGATTGATTAAAATAGAGATTGGATATGCTATTTCATTAGTGGCTTTTTGGAGAATGTCTGTGGGTAGTAGGTCTGCTGCAAGGGTGGTGGGTTTCAGTTTCTTAAGTAAGGACTTAATAAAAGCTGTAGGTATTGGATCAAATTTGAAGTGGAGTCTATTTTCTTGTGTGGGTATGATAGTAGTAGAGGGATTGGGAGATAGATTATTGGCTAGGGACTGCACTGTTTCTGTAAAGAAAGTGTTAAAGGTCTTTGCAACACATTTGGGGGGTAGGTGTAGGGTAGTTAAGGGGGTGGGGGTAGAAGCTTTACCTGGGTGGAGCAGTTTATTTAAGCCTGACCAGAATTTTTGTGGTTGATTTTGGTGCTTTTGCTGCAAATTATAGTAGTAGTTTTTTTTTGTCTAGCATAACGGATTTCTTTGCATCATTTCTCAATTGTTTATATCTGATGTGGTCTTGTGGGGATTTGGTGGATCTCCAGGAGGTCCATGCTATGTTTCTAGCAATAATTTTTTGTCTTGTACCATTGGTTAGCCATGGAGCCATTTTGTTATTGGTTCTGATAGTTCGTTTGGGAGCATGTCTATCTAAGATGGCAAGGAATTTAGAACTGAAGTATGAGACTGCTTCATTAAGATGAAGAAGTGTAAGACTGACCAGTCATGAGTTAAGTTTGGCCTGGAAATTAGTCAGATTAAAGTTCTTAGTATTCCTAATGGTTTTAAAGGTAGTCTGTTGGGGGATGTCATTCTTTTTTCTGATTATATAGGTTAGGAAGTGGTCACTCATGTCTTCAAGTAGGGTGCCTGATTTATGTAATTGGGGTTTGTTCTTCCTTATTGATTCTGGTAGAGGAAGATGTGATCTGAGAGAAGCCATGTAAATTTATATGGGTAGAGGGGAAGTTTGACGAGCAGGTTTTCCAGTCGGTATTAAAGTCCCCAAGAATAATAGTTTCTTGGGGGTGGTTAGTGGATAGCCATTGGAGGATTCCTTCTAAGGTATCTGTGTTGTCACCTGGGGGAATATAGATACAGGCTATGTTTATAGATTTGTGTTTGTTAAGTTGCCAGTTTTAAAGGCCTGTGGGGTACTAATTATGGATACTTCTAGAGTAGATTTGTACATGATGTCTACTCCACCACCTTTCCTAGAGATGCAGTCAAGTCTTATTATAGTGTAGGTGGGGGGTATAATCTCATTAAAAGGGGTACTGGGTTTGAGCCAGGTTTCAGTAAGGCATAGTAGGTCAGGGGAGTGCATGTCCAGGAGGGCATGCAGATAGTGAAATTTCTTATTTATACTTCTGATGTTTAGGTGACAGATCAACAATGAATTGGAGGCATTATTTGAACTCCATAGGGCTAGTGACAGTGTTATTTGTGGAGTAGGTGGTATCAGGTGAGTTTGGGCATGGGTTAGGGTGGATGTCACCTTTGGCTATGAGGTTAGATAATGGCCTACTTTCAAGTTTGTGGAGTTTTAGCAAGAGTTTGTCATAGTATTTAGTTCTATGGTTGACATAGGTGGCTCTTATGGGATGAAGAGGTTTTTCATTAGAAGAGTTGGATGAGAGGTGGGGTAGTATCAGTGTAGGGTAGGGTAGTGTAGTTGATAGTGGTGGTTTCGGAGGCAGGATAGTCAGAGCCAGGTAGGTACTGGTATTCCTAGGCTGTGAGAAGATAAAGTAGTATAAGTGGGGGTATGAGGTAGTAAAAAGGTTTCACTTTTGGTGGTGTGATGGCAGTTTGTGGAGGCATTGTGGGGTAAGTAAATAATAGGTGTTACAGAGTGCATGTGGGGTGATAATAGATAATGTATTGTGTGATACTGATGGGGTAGGAGTAGGGGGTTGGGTGTTATGAAAGAATGAGATGCAGATGGTTGCTTCTGATGAATGGGAGTGGCACTAAATGAGGGGGTGTGGTTAGGTGAGGGTAAATGTAGAAGTACTGGGGGCGTGTGGGAATTGGGGGCAGGGTAGGGGAGCAGAGTGAACCTGCAGGGCGAACGGAGCGGGTAGAGCCAAAGGAAGGTGGAATGCAGGTCAGATTGGGAACAGTCAGTTGAATAGATTGTAAATCTAGAATCCAGAGTGCACAGGGGGAGAGTATGGACCTCAAGGACTAGAAGTGGGGAAGCAGATACGTTCTTAAGGGAGTGGGGTAGAAAGTAGAAATAATGAGAAATTATGCTAGATAGTTGAACAGGAACTAAAGGTAGGGGTTAATAAGTGGATTCAGGCTGCCATCTAGTGGTCAAACCTTGTAAATACAGCAGTGGGTCCTTGTAGATCCCGGGGCCAGAAAGCGGATACAATGTGGCTTTATAGAGGCTGGGAGATGGTTGAAGAAGGCCAATTATGTGGGTACAGAGAAAGGGAGGGTTGGCTGCTGCAGTACCTGATAGAGAGCGAGTTCTAACCACCTAGCAGGGGTGTGGGAATAGCGTCTAATTCTAGCAAAATCAACAGTATTTAGGTATACTCTGTTTAATCCCTTGAGACTGCAGAGTTAATTCTGTCAGGGAGTAGGTTAAGCAGGTCCTTGACTTGTTAATTAGAGGCGCTGGCTTCTTTCCACGTCCAGCAGGGTGGAATTAGTTTTCTTTGTAAGGCAGAGGACAGGGAAGCTAGGGAGAATGTAAAGAGGAAAGCAGTGTGATAAAGGACAGGCACAGATATCAGTTTTCCAGTATAAGCAATATACAAAACAATTTACAGTTATGCAATGCAGGACAAAGGTGTGTAACCTTAAAGCAGCTAAAGCATGCTTCACAGTTAGGAGTAGAGGTAATTTAACATTGTTGTAGTGGTAAACCACTTTGTTCAGGCTAACAATATTGTAAGCTAAATGCCATAGTGTTAGGAGTTGAAACAACCAGTTATTCAGTATATATACGTAAAAATGGGGCAAAATGTACCATAAATTAGGCAGAAACTCTACAGATAATTAAACAACTAGTGTCTCATTATAATAAGGAGGTTCTACTGTTTGGAAATATAGTGGGTACAATGTTAGCGAGTGGTTAACACTACAAACAATTAAACAACTAATTTCTCTTTACAGTAAGGAGGTTCTGCTGTTTGGAATCGTATTGGATACATTGTTAGCGAATGCCCACATCATTCTACAAACATCAGGTGCAGTTACACAGAAGCTATGGCTAGTAGTTAGCACGTGTTCATTAATGGTTTGCTAAGCTTTTTTAATTTGCAACAGAGTAAAACAATGGCTATGGTGTATAGAGGTGACGCCAAGCCCGCATGTGTTTTAGCGGTTACAGTAGAATTGGCGTTTAGAGTATACAGCATTTGCAAGGCAGGAATACCACTTTTTACAGTTAAATACCTGGACTATGCCCTCAGTTCAGAGTTATAAAGATGCTAAAATATAACACTGGTATGCAGCCTTTGCAAGGCAGACAAAGCACATAACTCCGTTAAAAAAACAGGGTGTATTCTCACAGTTCAGAGCTGTAAAGTCGCTACATTACAAGACTAGTGAACTAGGTTTCAATAGCCTGCTTAGGCAGGTAGAGACATAGTACAACAGATATTAACCACAAGAAATAGGCACACAATTGCTGTATTCAATAAAGGCTAATGCACAGAGGTTTACAGTATAACAATGAACCATCGCAGGCTAGCAAAGACAACATAAAACAGCTTTAACAGAACACAATGTATGCTATGTGAGGATAACAATATAAAATGTATAATCCCTTGTGATGGTGGGATTATTATCACTCTAAAATTTAGTTGCACCTAAACAGTAAATGCACGCAGTATAGAAATAGCAAAGTGCTAGGCAAAACCGTCATAACAGGACAACAGCAGCTACACTTATGTACTTAGGTGGATAGGACGCTTAGAGCAGGAATGTACAGCAGCTGAGGGGGAGAGCAGGGCTTTAAAGATGGCACCCTAAGGTTCAAGGTGTATTTGTTAGCTCTGGGGCGGATGTAAGCAGTGGGGGGAGGAGCTTGAAGCAGGTAGATGCAGGGACAGCCCGGATGTGTTGGCCTGTGCCACGAGAATAGTGGGGAGGTCAGTAAGTTACCAGATCCAACAGGGCTACAGCTAATCCTTAGGGAACAGATGGAGGGAAATAAGGAGTTAAGAGAAGGTTAGTGAGATAGAGAGGTTCAGTAGTTAGTAGTTACACATAAGGGAGCGTTTGGGAGGTAGAGAGAAAAAATAATAGGGAAAGGGATAGTATGCAAGTAGAGCCAAAGGAAGGTGGAATACAGGTCAGGTTGGGAATAATCAGTTGAATAGATTGTAAATCTATAATCCAGAGTGCACAGAGGGAGAGTATAGACCTCAAGGACTAGAAGTGGGGAAGCAGATATAAGAAAGTGGGGTAGAAAGTAGAATTAATGAGAAATTACACTAGATAGTTGAACAGGAACTAAAGGTTAGGGGTTAATAAGTGGATTCAGGCTGCCATCTACTGGTCAAACCCTGTAAATACAGCAATGGGTCCTTGTAGATCCCGGGGCTGGGAAGCGGATAAAATGTGGCTTTATAGAGGCTAGGAGATGGTTAAAGAAGGCCAATTAAGCGGGTACAGAGAAAGGGAGGGTTGAATGCTGCAGCACCTGATAGAGAGCGAGTTCTAACCACCTAACAGGGGTGTGGGAATAGTGTCTAATTCTAGCAAAATCAACAGTATTTAGACATACTTTGTTTAATCCCTTGAGACTGCAGAGTTAATTCTCTCAGGGAGTAGGTTAAGCAGGTCCTTGACTTGTTAATTAGAGGTGCTGGTTTCTTTCCACGTCCAGCAGGGTGGAATTAGTTTTCTGTGTAGGCAGAGGACAGGGAAGCTAGGGAGAATATAAAGAGGGAGAGCAATGTAATAAAGGACAGGCACAGATATCAGTTTCCAAGTATAAGCAACATACAAAACAATTTACAGTTATACAATGCAGGAGTTGCAAACAAGGATGTGTAACCTTAAAACAGCTAAAACATGCTTCACAGTTAGCAGTAGAGGTAATTTAACATCATTGTTATGGTAAACCGCTTTGTTCAGACTAACAGTATTGTAAGTTAAATGCCATATATATGTAAAAATGGGGCAAAATGTACAATAAATAAGGCAGAAACTCTAAAGATAATTAAACAACTAGTGTCTCATTACAATAAGGAGGGTTCTATTGCTTGGCAATATAGTGGGTACAATGTTAGCTAGTGGCTGACGCTACAAACAATTAAACTAATTTCTCTTTACAGTACAGTGTTAGTGAGTGCTTAACACTACAAACAAACAACTAATTTCTCTTTACAGTAAGGAGGTTCTGCTGTTTGGAATCATAGTGGATACAATGTTAGCGAGTGCCCACATCATTCTAAAACATCAGTTGCAGTTGCACATAAGCTAGGGCTAGTAGTTAGCATGTGTTCATTAATGGTTTGCTAAGCTTTTTTAATTCGCAACCGAGTAAAACAATGGCTATGGGGAATAGAGGTAACGCCAAGCCCGCACGTGTTTTAGCGGTTACAGTAGAATCGGTGTTTAGAGTATACAACCTTTGCAAGGCAGGAATACCACTTTTTACAGTTAAATACCTGGACTATGCCCTCAATTCAGAGTTATAAAGACGCTAAAATACAACACTGGTATGCAGCCTTTGCAAGGCAGACAAAGCACATAACTCTGTTAAAAAAACAGGGTGTATTCTCACAGTTCAGAGCTGTAAAGTCGCTACATTACAAGACTAATGTCCTAGGCTTCAATAGCCTGCTTAGGCAGGTAGAGAGGTAGTACAACAGGTATTAACCACAAGAAATAAGAACACAGTTGCTGTATTCAATAGACGCTAATACACAGAGGTTTACAGTCTTAACATTGAACCATTGCAGGCTAGCAAAGACAACATAAAACAGATGTAACAGAACACAATGTATGCTATGCGAGGATAACAATATAAGATGTCTAATCCCTTGTGGTGGTGGGATTATTATCACTCTAAAACTTAGTTGCACCTAAACAGTAAATGCACGGAGTATAGAAATAGCAAAGTGCTAGGCAAAACCGTCATAACAACACAACAGCAGCTACATTTAGGTACTTACTAGGTGGATAGGACGCTTAGAGCAGGGACGCACAGCAGCTGAGGGGGAGAGCAGGGCTTTAAAGATGGCGCTGTAAGGTTCAAGGTGTATTTGTTACCTCTGGGGCGGATGTAAGCAGTGCGTGGAGGAGCTTGAAGCAGGTAGATATAGGGACAGCCCAGATGTGTTGCCCTGTGCCACGAGAATAGTGGAGAGGTCAGTAAGTTACCAGATCCAACAGGGCTACAGCTAATTCTTAGGGAGCAGATAGAGGGAAATAAGGAGTTAAGAGAATGTTAGTGAGATAGGGAGGTTCAGTAGTCAGTAGTTACACATAAGGGAGTGTTTGGTAGGTAGAGAGAAAAAATAAAAGGGAAGGGATAGTGTTCAGATAGAGCCAAAGGAAGGTGGAATGCAGGTCAGGTTGAGAACAATCATTTGAATATATTGTAAGTCTATAATCCAGAGTGCACAGAGGGAGAGTATAGACCTCATGGACTAGAAGTGGGGAAGCAGTTGTGTTTGTAAGGGAGTGGGGTAGAAATAATGAGAAAGTGGTGCTGCGGTAGCGTTGTCGCCTCACAGTTAGACGTTGCTCGTTCGATTCTCAGAGTGTCTTCTGTGTGGCGACATGCCTGAACGGGCATTCCTTCGTTGAAGGTTGTGTGTTAGGCCCGGCAAGCCAGCACGTGAAACTCTACTGCCAATCATTAGCGGACCAGAGTTCTGCTGTGGAGACCACTAACCGGGAAAAGCCGAAAGACACAAACACTAGATAGTTGAACAGGAGCTAAAGGTAGGGGATAAGTGGATTCAGGCTACCATCTAGAGGCCAAACCTTGTAAATACAGCAGTGGGTCCTTGACCTGGGGCTGGGAAGTGGATAAAATGTGGCTTTATAGAGGCTAGGAGATGGTTGAAGAAAGCCAATTATGCAGGTATATACAGAGAAAGGGAGGGTTGGCTGCTGCAGTAACTGATAGAGAGCGAGTTCTAACCACCTAGCTGGGGTGTGGGAATAGCGTCTAATTCTAGCAAAATCAACAATATTTAGACATACTTTATTTAATCCCTTGATACTGCAGAGTTAATTCTCCCAGGGAGTAGGTTAAGCATGTCTTTGGCTTGTTAATTAGAGGCGCCGGCTTATTTCCACATCCAGCAGGGTGGAATTAGTTTTCTGTGTAGGGCAGAGGATAGGGAAGTTTGTTTAATCCCTTGAGACTGCAGAGTTAATTCTCTCAGGGAGTACATAAGGCTGACTATCCCAGTGTCTTGTCTTGAAAATTATAAGAAAACTTGGAAACAGCATAGCGTTATTGTTATCTCTAGGTAGAGTCAAATTATGATCATAATGGCAATTGGAAAAGAGAAAACAAAAACGTAAATATATAGTGTTGTTACTTTAGGCATATAGTGTATTTCTGCATAAGTGAGATGTTCATTCTTCTTAATATGGTAGCATTAAAAGGCATTAACGTTATTATTCTTTATTAAGTTCAGAATACTGATACCATTTTACCTCTGAATGTAGGAGCAGAATAATTTCTCTGAAAATGTCATGAAATTATGTCAAACCATTTCAGAAGCATTGCTGTTTATATTCTGGAGGTTTGTGGACAGTCTTTTTGAAAATGGTCAGAAGAAAAGTGGTTAAACACCTTAATGCCATCTTTAGTATTGGAGACTAATCTGTTTGATCTCATGACCTTCACGCATGGGTCACTTCATTACTTGAAAATACCTTGGTTATTTCAGTTATGCATTTAACAGCCAAAGGTCACATATGATCCCATGTATTACATTCTCCTCTACTTTATTATCTTTCTTTCATATGTACAATGGATATCCATTGTATTTACTATCGTAGTTGATACACCTTATTGTCAGTAACTGCCTAGGCTGCTTTGTGTCTTCATTGTGTGCCTTATAATGTTCAGATACCATTTCCCCAGTCATATTGATTGATTCTACTAACTGATGGCCTTACTTATTTAATGTAATCTTTGTATTTGAATTGTGTCACTGAATTTTGTTGATCAGCACTTCATGTGTGAGATATTTATCATACTATTTATTGCTGCAGTCATCACTGGTCATATATCCTGCCTGTAGATAGCCCAGTTGGCTGACATGACTTCAGAACTGTACACCCCCCCAGGCTGTTATTGACTGTCTTCCACTGCCACATAAGGTCATCAGTGGTACAAGAGGGGCATCAACCAACACTATCTTCATATCTTTCTTGCTATGCAATTGGTACTGTGTGTGGTCATAATGTTGTCAATTCTTCAGGGGGACTGCTTCCAGAAGAAAGATAAGTAACGCATTGTGGAATTTTCTTCTATTTTTAAAGTGCATTGTATGAGGAAGTTGGGTGTGTCAGAGAAGTAAGGAAGTCGGGTGTGTCAGAGAAGTATGTAAGAGTGGTACAGGATATGTACAAGGGTAGTGTGACAGTGGTGAGGTCTGCGGTGGAAGTGATAGATGCGTTCAAGGTGGAGGTTGGATTACATTAAGGATCAACTCTGAGCCCTTTTTTATTTGCAATGGTGATGGACAGGTTGACAGATGAGATCAGACAGGAGGCCCCGTGGACTATGATGTTTGCAGATGACATTGTGATCTGTAGTGAGAGTAGGGAACAGGTGGAAGAGACCCTGGAGAGGTGGAGATATGCTCTAGAGAGACGAGGAATGAAGGTCAGCAGGACTAAGACAGAATATATGTGTGTGAATGAGAGGGAGGATAGAGGAATGGTGAGGATGCAGGAAGTAGAGGTGGCGAAGGTGGATGTGTGTAAATACTTGGGATTAACAGTTCAGAGTAATGGTGAGTGTGGAAGAGAGATGAAGAAGAGAGTACAGGCAGGGTGGAGTGGGTGGAGAAGGGTGTCAGGAGAGATTTGTGACAGACGAGTACCAGTAAGAGTGAAAGGGAAGGTCTACAAGAGGGTAGTGAGACCAGCTATGTTAAATGGGTTGGAGACAGTGGCATTGACAAAAAGGCAGGAGTCAGAGCTGGACGTGGCAGAGTTAAAGATGTTAAGATTTGCACTGGGTGTGACGAGGGTGGATAGGATTAGGAATAAGTATATTAGAGGGTCAGCCCAGGTTGGAAGGTTTGGAGACAAAGCCAGAGAGGCAAGATTACATTGGTTTGGACCTATGCTGAGGAGGGATGCAGAGTATATTTGGAAAAAGATGGTAAGGATGAAGCTGCCAGGTAACAGGAAAAGAGGAAGGCCTAAGATAAGGTTCATGGATGTGGTGAGAGAGGACATGCATGTGGTTGATATGACAGAGCAAGATGCAGAGGATAGGAAGAAATGGAAACGGATGATCTGCTGTGGTGACCCCTAACGGGAGCAGCCGAAAGAAGAAGAAGAAGTATTGCTTATGTGATAAAGATTCTGTTTTGAAGTTTTGTATTAAAGTTAATAATTGTTTATCTATAGGAAGCAAATTTTCCACAGTGACTGTCACTGTCTTTGTCTCTTTTGCCTCAGTGCAAAGTAAAACATGGATGCTTATCCGCATTGTACCAATTTCATTCCAAGGACAATCAGGAGAAGAGCTAAATCTCTCTGGAAGTTTGATCTCATAAAGGGGCACATGCCTGGTTCTGTACTGTTTTGGCATTGGTCAAGGCCTCCATGAAAGTTCTTCCAAAGAAGAAATGTGCAGGTAAGTGACATGAGGATAAGTGGGAGACCAAGTATGCTCAAGTGGATGACTATGGTCATTCTAGTTCTAGCAGCTCCAGTCAATGTGAGCTGTTTTGTACCTGTCTTTGGAGTCAGTCTTTCCAAAGACTATTGGCTTGAATGCTCTGCAGGCCACCAGTCTTGTCAGCTGTACACCGTTTTCTCCTGCTGATGACAAGGGGCTCTTGGTGTCAGAGTGTCATATACCAAAGATGAGGGCAAAGTGTCCATGATCTGTATTTGTGAGAAGGTTCCTGGGGACTGGATGTCTAGACCATTCACCCAGGATCTTAGTTCTCCAAAGTGAATTCTTCTGGAACCATGAAGTACAAAGCACCAAAAGACAGACTTGTGCCACCAGCTTGCCTCAGACTAGGTTGGGCAGTGTCCCAGTCTTAATCTGCTTCTCTCAGCAAATCTTTCAGTTGGCTCAGAACTTTATGCCCTTTCTGAAGTCAGTGCAAACAGCCCTGGAAATTTCTGAGTTGACAGGGACCACTTCAAAGAAGAGAATGTTGGAAAACCTCCTTCAGAGGATGAAGACACCCAATTTCTAAAGTGATGTGGTGGCCTGTGTATGTTGGTTTGCCTCTGTTGCTCTCAGTGAGTAAAACACGAGGACACCTTATCCTCTGTGTTTCCACCATAGGTTCAGAGGTTGGTACTAGGCTATCGGCCTTAGAGCCTATACAAGCCTAGCCATAACAATTCCATGGGTATTTCTTCCCACAGTATTTACTTCCCTGGACCCTTGTCTAGCAGGGTGACTGACGTAATCCCCAGGGTGAATTTCCCATCTCTCATCCAATCATCAGGGTTCCTTTTAAAGAGGGCCAAAGAGGTGCTCTGCTTGACATGTATGGGCAGTCTATTCCAGAGTATGGGGAGTCTCTGGGTCAGGAACCTATCCCTCCAGCATGTTTTGTTCATTGTGATGACAAGGTTTAGATCCCTGGAGCATGTGGCTCTGGGGGATTCGGATTTCTTTAAGTGGAGCATGTCCAACAGCTCAGGGCTTGAAATGGCCTTGTATGTTAAGCAGAGATCGTCCCTGAGTAGACGATATGCCACAGAGTATAGCTGGAGTTTTTTTTAAACAGTCAGCATAGGGCATCTGCTGTATGCCTGTGTTTTTTTAATGAGGTATTTCTGCGGCCTTTCCAGCTGTTGCAGATGTCTTGTGAGGTACATACTAAATGGGGTGTTGTACTCTATAATGGGTCTAATGAGGGATGAGTACAGTGGGACAATGACCTCCTTTTTTCTGGATAAAAAGCCCTTCGTGATAAGGTGTGCCACATAGAAGGATTTCCTGACTGTTGTGGTGGTGGTTATCGAAGGTGAGACCACTGTCCACCTGTGTCCCTAAGTCTCTCATCACACTTTCAGTGTTTAGTGTACTGCCACCTATGTGGTAATTCATGGGTACATGGTTCTTCCCAAAGGGGATAACTATACATTTCTTGGCATTAAGCTTGAGCCCATGGCTGTGGCAGCAAGTATCTGTTTCTGTAAGGCCATTTTGTAGAATATCCACATCATTTGGGGATTCAATAATGGCTCCCAGTTTGCAGTCATCTGTGAACTTTGTTAGTCAGAGTCCCTTAGTGTTAGCCTGTACTTCAGAGAAGTAGATGCCAAACAAAAGCAGTCCCACGACTGAACCCTGGGGTACTCCACTTGTCACTTGTCTGGAGCTAGATTTGGAGTCTGCTATTTTTACAGTCTGGGTTCTCTCAGTAAACCAGTTGGCAACCCATCGAGTGACATAGAGATTTATGCCCAGCTTAATAAGTTTATCTATGATTCCAGAGTGGGGGTTGGTGTCGAAGGCCTTGGCGAGGTCCAGATAGGCTGTGTTGCCTGCCTTACCATCATCCACAGCTCTGGAGACTGATTCAAAGACGTCAGTCAGGTTCAGGAGACAAGATCGGCCCTTCACGAACTCAAACTGGGTGGGGTCCAGTGTTTGAAGGTTACCAATGTCTGCCGTTTATAAGTGCCATGGTAATGTGTTCCATGCCCTTTGCAGATCAGGCTCGTCAGACTGATGTGACGGTAGTTCCCGGGATCCAAGGTGGATCCCCCCTTGTGGAGTGGGATAAATGTAGCTGTGTGCCACTCAGTGGGCACGAAGCCAGAGGTGAGGCTATGATTAAACATGACACTTAGGTGAGGTGCCAGTTTATTTTGTAGTTCATGTAGTACACAGCCCGGGATGTCATCTGGTCCCATGGATGCTGTATTCTTAGCTTTGGAGAGTGCGGTTTCTACCTGTGTGGCCGTGATTACTGGAATTTGGCAATCTTTTAGTATTGAGATGGGCCCTTCAGGGGGTGAGGGGGGTTGTGAAGTTGGCACTAAATCGATCTGCCAGGATATTAGCAATAGCCTTGGGGTCAGTATATTTAATGCCATTCTGTTGTAGCTCAGAGCAGATCTGAGCATTGCCATTTAGATTCTTGACATAACTGTAGAATGCCTTGTGGTTGTCTTTGGAATCTTTGGCAATTTTATTTTCATAACTAGCTTTGGAGAATTTTATGAGAGATCTCAGCTTCTTACTGAGGCTGGTAAGGGAGTTTTTTGCATCCTGCGATTTTCCTCTTTTCTGTAACAGTTTCTTCCTTCTGTTGTATAGTTTGTTTATGGTAGGGGACCACCAAATTGGCTTCCTTTTTTTGGAGGAGAGCGTCTTGGTTCTATTTGGCATGGCACAACTCATGCATGAGTGGATGTGCTCGTACAGTGCCTTAGTGTAGGATTCAGCAGTCGAACTTTCAGCTCCCGTCTGCATGGGTGTCATGAAGTTTGTCACTTCCGACTTGAGTAGCATGAAGTTGACTTTGGAGAATTTTTTTACAGTGATTTCCTTATTGGGGGTTTTGGGTGGGATGTGGATGTCAAGGATGATTTGCTTATGGTCAGACCTGACCGATGAGGGGGTGACCACTGGTGTGGACCATCTATCTCCCATGTTGGTAATGACCAGGTCTAGGATATTGGAGCCCCTGGTGGACAATGGATTAGTTGATCCAGGGTGTTAGAATTTATGAGTTTCAAGAACCGTTGGAAAAAGGTGTTGGTACCCGAGTAGTTTTCCCAGTTAATGGCAGGGTAGTTGAAATCACCCAGTATTAGGGTGTTTGGTTGTATCTTAATGTTTTCCAGTATGTTTAGAAAGATGTAGTGAGAATCTTGGGGCATGGTGGGGGATCTGTAGCAAGCTACAGTTTGTATTGCAGTCTTAACTAATGTTAGTTGCACCTGCAGAATTTCAGCTGCATTGTGTTGGGCAGCTAGCCTGGAGGTGTGAATATCCTTGGTGAATATGGACGCTCCTCCACCTTTAGTGTTTTGGTCTAGGTTTGGTGGCCGAAAAGTGTGCTAAGAATTGTAGCCTGGTATTGTAGGGGTGCTCTCTGGAGCCTTGAACCAGGTCTCAATTACTGCACAGATATCGATGTTCTCCATTTTTAGGAGTACCTCAAGAGAGTGCATTTTGAGGTTTAGACTTCTAGCATTAAGTAGCATTACCTTCAGATTTTGCATGCTTGTATCTGTTACAGTAGTGGTTTTGTTCTTTGAACCTTGCCTAAAAAAGGCACTGCAGGGGTTGCAAGAGCTTTAGTTAGTAACCTGAATCCCAGCGGTGACAGGTGCAGACCATCTCTGGCAAAGCATCGTGGTTTGTCGATCGTGTCGTCCCAGGCAGTCAGATAGTGGATCCCTTTTGAATGACACCAGAAGCTTAGCCAATTGTTGAAGCCAGTCATTTTGTACTTATACTGTGGTATCATTCTGGGTGAAGGCAGGATGCTTCTAAGGGCTAGGGTCATACCTGCCTGGGCCACATGATCCAAGAGCTCTTCCATGTCTCTTCATGTAGTTCAGGGAGGTATGTTTCAAGTCATTCACTCCAACATGGACAATGACAGAGTCGTATTTGTACTTGTTGTGGAGTGACTTGAGTGCATGCATTATGTGGCGGATCCTGGCACCCGACAGGCAGTTGACTGTAATTTTCTCCTTGTTCAGCCTGGTGAGTGGGACAACAGTGTGCCTGACTAGTGTTGGGTACGTTGTCTTGCCTTAGGGGCTGTTGGGTGGCACACTGGTGTTGTGAGCTATGTGTCACTTTGGTTGTGACTGGTGTTTATTTGCTTTTCAGCTACGGAGGTCCTTGTTGCTTGGGCAAGTTAATGTTAAGGGCTTCCGGATATGTGGGTTTAGTGTTGCTATGTGTGGGTGTTGATGGTGTGGGTTTTGAAGGGCTATGCGTTGCTTGAGGTGTAGCGCAGGTGTTAACCTTCTGCTCTTGATTGTCTAGCACAATCTTGGTTGGAGAGAGCTTTGCTTCCAGTTTGGCTATGTAAGTGCATCTCTCGCAAGTTGTAGTGGTGGGTGGTAGGAGGAGAGGGTTGTCTGTGTACTTGTGGCAGTTGCTGCATTGCCCCAGTTGCCCAGATTTACCAGGTGGACAGGAGAAATCACTGGAAGCTGACCCTTGGACATGCCTGTTTAGGTGCTTTTTTTTGTAAAGTACAAGAACTGTTTTCCCTTAGCTTTGCAAGGTACTTTGCAATTATAGGCTGTTTAGTGCCTACGATTAATTTCTCCTTATTAACAAGGAGAGTTGAGTGTTTGTATCAGTTTAAGGCTTCCTAGTGCTTTCCAGCAGGTTCTATAGGAAGTGCTAGTCACAGGGGTTTAGATTTTAGTGCTACTACTGAGAAACCAGCTAGTTCTAAGGGAAAATCTGAAGAGCAGTCTTTCTGGCACCTGGAATAGTTTAACTGTAGCTCCACGGTGCTGCACGATGCGAAAAATGTGCAAACACACATGTTTTTAAGCCAGAAAGTTGAAAGAGATAGAAATCAGCCCAAAATGGCTAATAAAATTACAATTTCAGAGCTGGAAACCACTCCTATAATGTTAGGCAGTACAATGCTCACCACTCCCACTGGTAAGCAGGACTTCCCTCTACCACAGCAAGATCTGGATAGCTCTGAACACAGAAAATAAAGTCCTGAAACCAGCAAAGCCTGGGATCTGGACTATACTAGCTAGGAAAGGTGGGAAACAAGCAAACAAGATAGTATTTATTTTTTTTTTTATTTTTTTTTTTTTTGTTGTTTAAAACAGGCTAAACAATGCAATAATACAGTAAATAAACACAGAAAAGGCTAAAGCACATGAGTGTGTAGCCCTAAACAGTAAATGCAATTAAAACTCTACAAAATTAGCAATTTAAAACTTTTTAAATGAAGCAAGGCAAGTGCACAATGGAAAAACGATTTAAGAGGCGGTAATACAGTAGAATACGTAGCTAGTCTACATATACAGAAAAGTCTGCATATACAGAAAAGCAGTTAAAACACACTAAAACAATTCAGATGCAGTGCAACCTAGAGCACTTGAGTTGTCGCAATATTAAGGCAAATACAGTTTTAATAAATGCATTAAAATGTACTGTATATTTCCAGAATGTTTGAGGAGCACAGTCAGAACACAAGGAAATTCAGGCAATTATTTTTTTTTTTTTTTTTTTTTGTTTTTAAGAAAGGGAGAAAGGAGGAGCAGAAGTAAAGAAACTAAGTGGGTTGGCCTTCTCAGATGTTCTCTCTCTATTAGGTAAAATGAGCTAATGACACTAGACTGGGAGGAGTGTCCAAGATCAAATTTAGAGTAGGGGCAGGCAACTGCAAGGCCAGTAGGTATAAAGACAAGATGCCAATAGGGAAGGGAGGGTGAGAAGCTATTTTAGGCAGAAAATACTACAGAAATGTTTATCACAGCAGGAATCCAGCAGTGAGCCAATAGCTATGAAATACAGTACAAGTATGCAGTATACAATAAAATTGCTATAAATATCTAGAATAAGCAATAACTACTACAAATAAGCAAAAAAAAAACAGTCTACTTATTGCTATATATCACAGATCAGGTGCTCCTCCTCAGATAGCTCTGTGTGTAATGGCTGAAACACTCAAGTTAACTTCTTAAGTAACAGAACGTTGAAACCTGAAACAACTTTAAAAAAGCTCAATCAAAAGAACCAGTGAGGTGCTTTCTCCAAGCCATAGACCTGGCAACCCAACTAGACAATGACAATGAATACTAAACTCTCACTAAAGTGGGGGATGGTCTTTGCTAACTAAGATGGCCTGGACAGTGAGCTCAGAAAACAGCCTCTAAAAATCAACTAGGCCCACAACACAATCAGAAATATGGAGAATATTACAGCTACTACCTAAACTATTTTAGGCAGAACACACTACAGAAATGTTTATCACAGCAGAAAACCAGCAGTAAGCCAATAGCTATGAAATACAGTACAAGTATGCAGTATACAATAAAATTGCTATAAATATCTAGAAGAAGCAATCACTACTACAAATAAGCAAAAAAACAGGCTACTTATTGCTATATATCACAGATCAGGTACTCTTCCTCAGATAACTCTGTGTGTAATCATATGGGGACACCCTTCATAACATGAAGGAGCGGATCTAGTGAGTGTCTAAGAATCACTTACTGTCCCAGCTCAGATACAGAGCCTTCACTGACCTGCCTGAGCATAAGTCAATTGCTGTTCCTTCAGTCATGGATGTCCTGGAGGATATGTTTATTAATGCATCTGTGATGCTAAATTTCCTTTCCCCTGCACTCTGGAAGCCTGGACATTTTTTTTTACAGGTTCAAGGATTCCCATAAATGTCTATAAGAATCCTGTAGCTGTGTCAGCTGTACTGTCCCTGGTTTCCTGCAAGGGATCTTTTGTCCCCACCCTGAAACCCCATTTCCAATAAAAGGGGGAGTAGAATACTCAACTGTTTTGGAAAAGAAATATATACTCTTGTCACCTTACCCTTCAGAGCCAGGAACTGCCAGACCCACATAATTACTTAGCAGCAGTTCTGGCTGGAGAAGATGAAAGCAAAGTCGGAGAGGATTCCAGATAAGGTTCTGAAGCAAGAAATATGTGATTTTTTGTTCCTGTCTGTACAGGTTGCCAAGCACTTAAAAGTGTGAATATGATGGTAGTATATTAACCAGATAGGCTCACTGGTCACACAATCCCTTTTCAGCTGCGACCCAGGAGCAATGTCTGATTAAGTGACTTACATTCACACAGTAGACTGAGAGCTGAGAGGATCAAATCCTGTACCACAGGAACTACAGCTTACAGTCTTAACCTTCTTCGCCAACTGCTAGGCAATATATGATGCTTATTCATCATGTAGGGCAGTGGCTACTAGATCTGTGATAGAGATGTACCTGGCTTAGGACTTAGCCCTTTCCAGACCATGTGAACATGAAGCCTTAATGCACCACTGGATAAGAATCACCCCTTTGGACCCCCTGCTAAAGGAGTCTTCAAACTGCTAGAGGAAAAGGGTGAAATTATGCTGTCAGTGAAGCAGATGTTTCAGTCTCAGGCATGTACATTCATCAGAAACTGTCCTACAAAATATTGGACTTTCTACTCCAAGCATCAGAAGAATAAAACTGATAAGAGAAAGATATCTTTTAGATAGGGAGGTAGAGAAAAGAGTGGCAATCAAAACCAGAAGAGAAGCCTGGGGTTACCAGGGCCATGAGTCAACCAGGCTACCCTCAACATCCCCCCCCCTAAAAAAAACACCCCTCTCCTTTATTCTTCCTTCATCTCCACCAACGTGGATAGGAGGGTGCTTAGCCTTCTTTGTACAAAGTTGAAAAAATATTACTTAGATCATTGTGGCCTAAAGATTTTAAAGCAAGGTTCATATTGCAATTTCGTAACGTGCCAAAAGTGCAGGAGAATCCCTTTTGTTCCCAGGGACCAAGCATACCTTTGTGCCTCCCATGTTGAGGGATCTTCAGGCACAAAAGGTCACAGAAAGAATACCCGTAGAAGTCTTCACAAGCATTTACTCAGGATTAAAACAAAAATATAAAGCTGACCAACACAGCTGTTAAGTAACAAAGTTTTAATGTACAAAGTTATCGCTTTCACAGGAAAACTGACAATCCACCTTAGTTCTGCACATTCTGTCAGATTCACTAAATCACCAAACTTCAAACTTTCACATAACATTTCCAGAACAGCAAACTTAAGTTTATGTTCATTCCCATTCTTAGTAACATGGTTAGCCAGTACATTAGTTTGTTTGCCTTTCTTAATATCACCTGCATGTCCCAAGATTCTCTCCCTTAAACTACGGTTAGTTTTGCCAATATAATAACAGACACAGGTAGCAGAATAAACCACATTTTCTAAGTTGCAACTTGCAAAACATTTCAATTCAAACTTCCTATTTATACATTTCAAGTAAAGAGTAGTTGTATTGCTGATAAAAGCACAGGCAGAACAATGCCGGCAAGAAAAGGTGCCTGATCTCGCAGTCCTAGTGTAAAATTTAATATGATGATTTTTTTTTATAACGCAGTTGACGTATCAGGGAGAGATTATTTTTAAAAGAAAATTTAGGTACAGGAACAACCTAGGTCAGTCACAGCATTATCTATCAAAAGTACAGACCAATGTTTTTTTAAAAACATTACATAACTCGCCAGCATTACTGGAGTATGTTAGATGCATTCTGACTGTTTGTATATTATTATGTGGCTGTTCAGAACTATCATTTTGAGTAAAGTAAAGAAGTAGGGCCATGCAAGTGAATCTCTAAGGGCATAGAATTCGTCCATAGTGTTATATACTTCAGACTCTGTGTAGCCTCTATCAATGAAGTCACAATCCTTCTGACTTAGAGCAGCATGGGCTTCATTTTCCTTGTCATGCAATCTCATAGATGTTATGTGATCCTATCTCACCTACATTCTGTACTGATGGGCTCGGAGCCGATCCCTCGGCTCCGACTCGGCACGCTATGCTATAGAGAGAAGCCTCTTATTGGCTGAGCTATTTCTTATCCCAGGATGCACCACCACTAATCCCCCAGATCTCGTTTGCCGCTTACAAGCTAGGACGTGGTCTCAAACTTGGCTGAGCTAAGTACTGTTTTCTTCAAAGTTTCCTGTCAGGAATTTTGCTATTCTTACCCCAAAAGCTGTTTTAACAGCTGTTGTTGTTGTACGAGTGTGTTTTGATAACTTTTGTTGAGGAAAATTGTGTTTTGGTTTAAGGGAAGGTTTCCCGTTTAAGTTAGAGGGGCCATCCCCTATTCTTTATCTAGCGTCTTTTGTTTTTCAGGAGGTCAAGTACCTGCTTAAGTTAGAGGGTCTTGACCCTCCTTTTCAGTAAATTTTGTCCTGATATTGTGTATTGTTCTGACATTGTGTATTGTCTCGTTATAAAAAAAAAAAAAAAAAAAAAAAAAACTTGGTTTAAAGTTTTCCTTGTGGTAAAATCTCATCACTGAACAGCTACTTTAACTTGTTTTTTTAGTGCCTGTTAGTCAGCATGTCTAAGGAACATAGAACCTCTGGGTTTAAAAAGTGCGCGAGGTGTGGTTACAAAATGTCTATAACTGATGACCACTCCTCATGCGTATATTGTTTAGGCGCCAAGCACCTACAGGAGTCCTGTAGCGTGTGTCACGCCTTTTCTTCTAGAGTCCTCCAAGAGAGGAAGAATAAATTAATATTAAAAGGGCTGATTAAACCCTCCTTCGAGGAGGCCTTATCTTCCTCTTCCTCTCCTACCAAGAAGAAAAAAGCGTTGGCTCCGACCAGTCTGTCGGAACTGACTGCCAAGAAACCTAGGCAGGCTTCTCCATCGGCTCCACGGACTTCGGAGCCGAGGGCGGAACGGTCTGCCTCGATGCCTCCAGTCTCGACCCCTCTGGTTTCGGAGCCGAGGACTGGGGCATCGAGAGGCGGGTCACCTTCATCGGCTCCACTGATTTTGGAGCTGATGAGGGTTGCCGGCTCAGACTCTTCCCCTTCAGCGCCAAAGCCCTCCTCGGCACCGAGGGAAATTGTTTTGAGGTCTCCCTCGGAACCGATAGTAGTCAAATCCATTCGGCGCCGGTCCTCTAGTCCTATGGAGCCAATGGAGAAGTCGGTTCGGACCCGATCGGTGTCATCTAGATCCTCCAAGATGTCTGATTCGGACATCGACAGGGTGCTCCTAAGACTTTTCCAGTCTCCGGTGTTCCAAAAGTTAGTTTCGGCTCCAGCCCATTCGGCTTCGGAGGCGATGGTCCACCCTGTTGTTATGGTTCCTCCTCCAACAGCCTCGGCACCGTTGGAGCCGGTGCTGGTGGAGCCGATGGAGGTTTTCGGGCCGGGCCCGACCCTTACTCCAACCCCGGCTCTTGAGTCGGAGTTCGGTACGCTGACCTCCTCTGTCGGCCCCGGGGGGGACGCTTCGGGACTGATGTTTTCGGTCCCAAGCCTTCCTCTCAGTGCGTCGGCACCGTCTACCGTTGTGGCCACGGAGGTGGGACCTTCCCAGGATTCTGGTGGTCCCACCTTCAGGGCCATGAGGAGTGCGTTAGCCAAATCTTCTTTGGCTACCTCCACGGTCTCCCCAGCACCTTCCCTGCATACGGAGACTGGGTCTTTGGCAGTTCCCCTGTCCTTAGACAGCGGAGCCCCGGGGCCTGAGGTTACCCCCACTGGGGGTCCCCCCCCCTCCTGGAGGTCTCTCTGAAGCTTCTTCGGAGGAACCCCCCCAGGAAAAGATCATGCAAGAGGAAGCACGTTGACTCCCCCGATGAGTCTCTCACATCAGACACTGATCTTGATGATGCAGAGGGGTCCCCTAAGTCGTCCTCAGATGATGTCTCCTTTGCAGACATCCTGGAAGCCCTTAAACAACGAGGCAGCTGGCAATCCAAACCCCCTTCTGCTGACGAGTCGGTGTTCCTTATGGCCTTCGGGGCTCAGCCCTCCACCTCCTGGGTGTCTCCGCCCTTCGACGAGCTCCTAGATTTGATCTGTCGAAGGGCGTGGGAACACCCAGACTCTGTGGAACCGGTGCCTGCTCGTCCAAATAAGTTCCTGTCAGCACCCCCAGAAAAGGAGTTTTTGACGAAAGGTGTGGCTGTAGATGATGCCACCCAGCAAGATGTAGCAGAGGCTTCGATGTCCGTCCATCCTCCTAATAAGGAGTCTAGGAGCATGGATCGGTACGGTAAGCGCACCCTAAGTTCAGCGGCCTTTACTTTAAGGTCCCTGAACTATCTAACGCACTTTACCAGATTTCAGAGGGATCTGATTAAGGAACTTTCAGATACCCTCTTGGGTAACCTGCCTGAGCAGCTGGCCCAGACGGTTGGCTCTCAGCTGGCTACGCTGTCATCCATATCAAACTTGTCCATGAGGCTCATTTCTTATGCGGCCGAAGGGGCGAGTAGAGCGGCGGGTACAGGCCTTGCTCTACGGAGGCAAGCCTGGCTCCGCCTGTGTCATTTCGCGGAGGCCTTTAAGTCTTCCTTTGCCGACGCCCCCTTTGATGGGTCCTCTTTGTTTGGACCCAAGGTAAAGGACACATTGACCCGCTGCGAGCAAGAAGGTAAGACTTTGACTGCCGTAGTGGCACGATTTTCCACTGCCTTTCGGCCTTACCCCAAGGCTAAAAGAGGAGGGAAAATGTGGTTTCGTAGATCTCAGAAGTCTTATCCCTCACAGCAGGACGATCCCCCTTCTAGAGGCAGAGGAGGGGGAAATTCTTCTGGAAGACGCCGTCCCAGAGGCGGCAGAGGCCCCCGCAACACTGGAGACCGCGAGTCCTTTCGTGGCTCTTCAGCCTTTCACAGTCCCTGAGGGATTGCCCGACTGTGCAGCTCCGGAGCCAGTCGGGGGTCGTTTTTCGAGGCACCTAAAAGCCTGGGAAGGTATCACTCAGGACTGATGGGTGCTTCGAATTATCGCCGGAGGTTATGCCATCCCATTTCCTCACTCCCCACCTCAGTCCAAAAAAATCCCGGACCCGCCACCCAGTCAACGGGAAATTGCAGCCTCAGAAGTTTCAAAGCTGCTTCAAAAAAGAGTCATCCAACCGGTCCCCGCAGACCAGATCGGATTAGGGACTTACTCAAGATTCTTTTTGGTGCCAAAAAAGACCGGGGACTTGAGGCCCATTTTGGATCTCAGCATTCTAAACCGTTCAGTCAAGAAGTCCAAGTTCCGAATGATCACCCTACAGTCCATTCTCCCACTGCTGGAGAAAGGTGTTTGGATGTGCTCCATAGATCTCAAGGACGCTTATTACCATATCATGGTACATCAAGCGTCCAGGAGTCATCTGCACTTCAGCCTAGGAGACAGTCATTTTCAGTTCCGCGCGCTGCCCTTTGGTCTCACCACAGCCCCCAGGGTGTTCACCAAATGTTTGGCGGTCGTGACTGCTCACCTGAGAAGTCTAGGATTTCAGGTGTTTCCGTATCTAGACGACTGGCTCCTAACTGCCACCTCCAAGCATCTACTATTGCGGAGCCTACAAGCCACGATATCACTGGGCACTTCCCTTGGAATCACCTTCAATTGGCCAAAGTCTGTGTTGCTGCCATCTCAACGCATAAGATTCATCGGAGTAGAGATAGACTCAAACCGAATGCGGGTCTATCTACCTACAGAAAGGATACAAACCATACAGGCTCAAGTTCGAGCCTTACTTCCTAGATCCAAAGCCCCAGCCAGAATGGTCCTGCAGCTATTGGGATCTGTGTCCGCCACGGTTCTTCTAGTTCCACTAGCAAGGTTGCACATGAGAATTCTCCAGTGGCTTCTTTCAACTCAGTGGTCCTTTCAGGATCTCCCTCTCACTCACCTCATATGGATCACGGAAACCTGCAAACAGGACCTTCGCTGGTGGCTGGTGCCCTCCAATCTGGATCAGGGACGACCCTTTGTTCCACCTCCTCCTGTGGCCACTTTGACTACGGACGCCTCCCAGATGGGGTGGGGGGGGGCATTCCCTGGGCAGGTCAGTCCAAGGCAAATGGCATTCGGAAGAGACCCTACTTCATATCAACATCTTAGAAATGAGGGCGATGCTTCTGTCCCTACAAGCCCTTCACGATTACCTCCCTCAGGGCGTAATTGCCGTTCACTCCGACAACATGTCAGTTGTCTGGTACCTGAACAAGCAGGAGGGACCAGATCCTACCCCCTTTGCAGAGAGGCCATGAGAGTTTGGGAATGGGCAGTGTCGACCAAACGTTTTCTAGTGGCGACTCATATCCCTGGCAAGTCCAATGTGATAGCCGACAGACTGAGCAGAACTATCCTCTCTCCACACGAGTGGTCTCTGAACATTACGGTTGCAAATCAGATTTTCAGCAAATGGGAGTTCCTTGTTGCGACCTCTTCGCAACCCGCTGAATGCAGTGCAAAGTTCTTCTCCTCACCCGGCTCGGGAGAGCCCTATGGACGCACTAGCCCATCCGTGGCCCACCGGCTTGCTATATGCTTTTCCCCAGTTCCCTCCTTCCCAGAGTGATCCAAAAGGCGTCTCACTTGGGGAGCAAAATGATCTTAGTTGCTCCTTACTGGCCTTGTCAGGTATGGTTCCCCTATCTTCGGAAATATGCACTGGAAGGTCCATGGTTCCTGGATCAGATCCCAGACCTATTGGTTCATCAGTCGGGACTACTACACCAGTCCCTACACACCTTAAAATTGACGGCTTGGCTCCTCCTCTTCCGACTATAGTCAGGAATCATACCTTAGACCCGGAAGTTGTACACATCTTATCTTCGGCCCACAAGTCTGCTACTAAGAAATTGTATTCTAGCAAATGGAAGAGATTTGCTATTTGGGCTCAACTCTGGGGTCTGGATCCCATCACTATTTCCGTATCAGAAGTCCTGAAATTTCTAACTTCCTTTTTCAATCAAGGCTCTTCAGTCTCTACCATCAAGGTTCAATTGGCAGCTATTTCCAATTTTCACGAGTCTATAAACCCACCTTTAATGAGCAACAGATTGTGTAAGACCTTCATGAAAGGTGCTGCGCTTTTACGACCTCCAATTTCTCATCCTGCTCCTCCATGGGATCTCGATGTGGTGTTACGTGCCTTAACTTCCTCCCCCTTCGAACCGGCAGCAACATGTGATTTAAAATTTCTATCGTGGAAAACTGCCTTTCTGGTTGCGATTACTTCTGCCAGAAGGGTTTCAGAGCTTCAAGCTTTGTCTGTAAAACCTCCGTACTTGGTTTTTCACAAAGATAGAGTATCTCTCAGGCCAAATCCATCCTTTGTCCCTAAGGTTTGTTCCAGTTTTTGCCTACAACAGTCATTAGAACTTCCAGTCTTCTTTCCGAAGTATTCAAACAAAGCGGAATACATATTCCACACATTAGATGTCCACAGGCAATTGCGTTTTTATTTAGATAGGACCAAACAATCAAGGAAAACAGATCAATTGTTTGTATCCTTTTCGGATAATAAATTGGGCAAAGCCGTCATAAAGGTCACTATTGCCAAATGGATCAGGGACTGTATTACTCAAGCTTATTCCTCTTCTAATAAAGAGCTTACGACCTCTGTCAAAGCTCATTCTACAAGAGCTATGGCTACTTCAATAGCATTCCATTCTAAGCTTGCCATTAGTGACATTTGTGCTGCTACGTGGTCCTCCCGCACACTTTCATTTCTCACTACAAATTGGATGTGGCATCTAGGGGACGAGCTTCATTTGGTTCCACAGTGCTCAGGAGTGTTTTCCAGTGAGCCACCCAGGATTTAGGTGCTAGGGACGCTGTCCCATCAGTACAGAATGTAGGCGAGATAGGATCACATAACATCTTTTAGTTATGTACTTACCATAACTTTAGATGTTTGGGATCCATCTCGCCTACATTCCCAATAACCCACCCTCCTTCCCCCTTCCTTGGAAATCAGAGGATATCAGAAGGTCCGAATCCTGTTGTTTCATCTTGAAACATCTGGCAATGTTATATAAACACGTTGTGTATGTGTGCATGAATGCGGACAAACAAGATCTGGGGGATTAGTGGTGGTGCATCCTGGGATAAGAAATAGCTCAGCCAATAAGAGGCTTCGCTCTATAGCATAGCATGCCGAGTCGGAGCCGGGGGATCGGCTCTGAGCCCATCAGTACAAAATGTAGGCGAGATGGATCCCAAACATCTAAAGTTATGGTAAGTACATAACTAAAAGTTCATAAAAATTGGCCTTTAAGCACATTTTTAGGTATGTGTTGTGGGTCCATGATTTTTTATAAATAGCTGTACTAAAATTCCTAAGTTCATCTGTTCTGACACATACAGCTAAAAATTACTGGTAGGAAAACCTAAGAAATGTAGTTAAGTGCAAATATTCAATAAATAGACTTGACAATTTTGCTGTCCCCCTCCAAACAACAAAAAGATCATTGACAAATCATTTGTAGTAACATAAATTACTAGCAAAAGGATTGTTGTACACAAATTCATGTTCCCAAAAAGCCAATACCATACTGGCATAAGAATTAGCACAGATAGTCCCCATTGCCACTCCAAGTTTCTGCAGAAAGAACTTGTCACGAAAAATGAAAATATTATTTTCAGGTATGAGTTCCAACAAAACACAAATCAAATATACTTTACTGTTAGAAAACGACCTACCAGGGTTAAGAAACCTCTTATATATTCTGTACCCAGGTTGTTCAGTATAACTGTGAAAAGTGAAGCTATATCTAGAGTCACTAAAAGCGGTCCAGATCTATCCACAAACGTGTTGGACCATGAATATAGATCACTCAGAAATGTTTTTGTATCCTTTAACACACTAGATATAGTTTTTGTATCCTTTAACACACTAGATATAGTATCCAGTAAAGGATGTAACAGTCTTTCCACAAAAATCGAGAGGGGTTCTGTAACCCAATGCCTACTCGACACAGTCAGTCGCATAGGTGGAGTATCAATATTTTTGTGCACTTTAGGTAACCCATAAAGAAATGATACCGAGGGATGTTCCACACAAAAGAACTCATACAAATCTTGACCAGTCACTCTGGTCATAAGCAAGTCATATAACAACAATTCCACCCTTTTTATAATACCATCTACTTGAAACTTATGAAATCAGTTTATAAGTCTCAGTATCTGATAACATCTCATTCATTTTACCTAGATAGTCATCTCTGTCCCTAATAATGACCCCGTCTCCTTTGTCTGTGGGTTGTATTTCAATAGCAGTATTACTTTGGAGTTCCTTGAGTGCAGAATATTCACTTGCTGTTAAATTATAAAATGATGCCTTAGAGTCAAACATGGAATTCTCTGTAAGCTCATTTTCACATAACCTGGTGAAAGCTTCAGCCGCTGGATGTATCTCAGGTCACGCCTTCATCCCCCCTTCAGCCTATGGCCATAGTTACCATGGACACTTCCCAGATTGGGTGGGGGGCACTTCTTGGGAAAGACAGTCCAGGGCATATGGTCCCCTGAAGAAGCCAACATGCATATCAGTGTCTTGGAAATGAGAACTGCCCTCCCAAAGTTGCAGGCCTTCCAAGACACTCTCCCTTTCAAGACTATTGAGATGGACAATATGTCGGTGGTCTGGTACATCAACAAGCAAGGAGGAACCAAATCTTATCCCCTGTGTTGAGAAACCTTTAGTGTGTGGCAATGGGTGTTCTCATCCAGTCGATTTTTTATAGTAATGCACATTCCGGGGAAATTCAACATGATAACGGGCAAGTTGAGCAGGTCCATTCTGATGCCTCACGAGCGGTCTCTCAACATGAAGGAGGCAGAAAAGATATTCTGTTGGGGCCAACCTTGCTGCGACCTGTTCGTATCTCCCCTTAACAGCAAACGCAGCAGTTTCTTTGCCTTGATCTCTCCACCAGGGAGTCACAGAGAGATGCTCTTCTCCACAGTTGGTGCCCCTCAGTGTCATCTATGCCTTTCCCCAAGTACCTCTAGTCTCCAAATTCCTGCAGAAAGCATCTCGATTGAAGAGCACAATCATCCTCATTGCTCCTTATTGGCCTCATAAGATTTGGTTCCTCTTTCTCTGGCCTCATCCGATTCACCCACGATGGATTCTGGATCTAAATCCAGACCTCCTATCTCACTTGACAGATCTGATACACTCACACATTTTGGACCTAAAGCTAATAGTATGGCTTCTCCAATTCCATTAATAGCTAGACATTCCAGGCTCTCTTCTCCCATCCATCACATTCTTCTGTCTTCCCAAAAATATTCCATTAGGGAAATTTACAGAAGCAAATGGATTTGTTGTTTGGGGACAGCAAAATGGCACTGACCCTTTTTCAGCACCATTTTTTGGCTACAGTTTTTAGTGAAGGTGATTGTTCTTCGACTGCTAAAGTCCATTTTTCTGCCATTTTGAATTTTCATATTAGAATAAATCATTTGTCTTTAGCTTCTTACAAACTTTGTAAGGCCTTTATAAGAGGAACCTTTCTTCTTAGACCTTCTTTTAAAGAACACCCCCACCCCCGTGGGATCTGAATTTGATTTTATCGTCTTTGACCCAATCTTCATTTGAACCGTCAGCCAAATGTGAAATAAAATTTTTAACCTGAAAAACTGTATTTTTAGTCGCCATCGCCTCAGCTAGAAGAATCTTAGAACTCCAAACCCTGTTTTCTAAGCCTCCTTGTCTGTTTTTTGTAAGGATAGAGTATTTTTATGAATCAACCCATCATTCCTTCCTAAGGTGGTGTCAGAGTCCAATATCAGTTAAACTATAAACCTTCCAGTTTTCTTCCCAAATTTGTCAAACAAGTCAGATCAATTATTTGTCTCCTTTTTGGATTAAAAATTGGGCAAACTAGTTGCTGAACTGACCTTAGCCAAATGGTTAACCAATTGTATTAAATTTGTTTATAATAAATTAGGCATGTCTTTACCAAAGCCACAGAAAGCTCATTCCACTAGGTCTATGGCAACTACTACTGTATTTTTATCCAGCGCCTCCTTGAATGGTATTTGTGCAGCTGCAACTTGGGCTAATCCTTATACCTTTACTGCTCATTACAAATTGGATCTGGTCTCTAGGGGAAGAGCAGCCTTTGGCACAACAGTACTCAGGAATATCCCTCCTTAGTGTCCTCCAGGGATTTAGGTAGCTGCTGACTGTCCTATTTGTTGAGGAATGAATGAAAGTTACATCATCAGATAAAAAAGTTGTGTGCTCATCATAACATTCCATCTGTGTTGTCCATTTTCATTCTTCCTCAACTCCCCTCTCTCCAACCCCCTACCAGTTTGACTTCTGGATGGATTAGAAGATGCTATAGGAACCAGTGTTCATTCTTTTGAGCTGTAGATACTGTTATCTTATGTTTGGCATCTATTATTTACTATATAGTCTGAAAGTCAGCAAACAAGATTGAAGTACCTCTCTGGACTATATGAAGAGAGATATGACTGAGCTTTCAGACTGTGTGTCTTAGGCAGGTATATCCCTAGCCTTAAGCAGCATTTTACCTTCACCTAGGATGATGCCTCAGTGCAAACAGAAAATTATTGACTTCAATAATTGCCTTAGTTTCTGGTGTCATCCTAAGGGGATCCAGTATCTGCCAACCTGGGATGACATGATCGACAGACCTTGATGCTTTAAAAACACACAAAAAAAGCCAAGTAAAATCACAACCAGTGTAAAAGGAGACTCAAAAACAAGGAAACACTGGAAAAACTCCAAAAGGAAGAGCCATATAAAAAAAAAATTAGTGTATAAACACTTTAATTTCCACTTTTTGTCTTAAGACTTCATCAGAAACCTTTTGGAGTTTTTCCAGTGTTTCCTTGTTTTTTAGACCTTGATGTTTTGCCAGAGATGGTCTTCATCTGTCACCCCTGGGATTTCCGCTACTGGCTAAGGCTCTTGCTACCCCCATAATTCCTTTTTAGGCAGTGTCTCAAGGACAAAATTCCATGATGTAAAAACTCCATCTAAAACAACCTAAGAGTTATGCTGCTAAACACTAGGAGTCTTAACATGAAACTGCACTCACTGGCAGCAGTCCTCACCTTCGAAGGTGCAGATATTTGTGCAGTCACAGAAACCTGGTTCAAGGCTGTGGAGAGTACCCCAGCTATACCCCCAGCATGTTTCACTGTTGCAGTCATCACCTGTGGGTTATCCCTGCTGTGGTAGCCCTCGGTCGACCCAAATAGCAGAGTCAGTGTTTTTTTGCGTCTGCTGCAGTCACTTGTCTGATGTCAGGTCGTCAGTGCTATAAAGCAAAGCAGATGACATCATTACACCAGTCTTTCTTGCCGTGGAGCCCGTAGCAAAAGCAGTTCCCAAGAGTGCCCAGTCGGTCGCTACAAGAAGTTGAATTTCAGCTGAAAATGTCTAAGGCTAAGTACCCCATTGGGGATCCTTTTTTCTTGCACTAACTGATGTCCGAAAAAGTTAATAATTATCTCACCTGTAGAAAGCAGTTCCCATACAGAGACTTCCATTCTTACTGTGTTACTTGTTTAGGCCCAGACCACGATGTCCTCCATTGCCGGTTCTGTGCCCTCTTTAATGCGAGAACCATTCTCCATAGAGCTCTTTTTGTAGGCAGTTATTTTCGTGTTCTGTCTTCGCATTCCGATATGGTGTCCATCAGCCAACAATCTGTGGACATTCTGAAAAAACATAGAGGTAAAGATAGAGACAGACCACACAAGGCTAAGCATTTCAGTGGCGCTACCGCTAGGCAGGTCGTCAGTTCTCCGGAATTCAGTGAGGCTCTTTCTCAGCCCCTGATGCCCAATTAGATATCTACACAGGCCCTACCGAGACCCTTTTGGAGTCCGGTATGCCTCAGAAATCTTCTTCGTCTTCCGAGCCTTTGGCTGTCTCTGCCTCGGTTGGGTCCGGAGCCGTGACTCAGGCACCGGCTTCCGAAGAGGCCTTTCGCACTACCGAATCTAGACAAAAACTAACATCTTCGCATCCGACTACCCTTTCTCTCAAACCGACAGATTCTCTCAGGTCTAGAAGCCAGGCCACTCCTAGGAAATTTGCTTCTAGCCACCACCTTGCTACTGCTCCACCACCCCAAGCACAAATGCTTAAAATGGCGGAGGATTTCATCTCTCTTATCCGGGGTAGTCAGGCCACTACTTCTAAAAGGAAAAGGCACCCTTCCCCAGAAGTTATGACAGAACAGGATTCTGAGGAATCTGACTATTCAGTTGTGAAAGAGGAACAACATCCCTTAACTGCTTATGAGGATTCAAATGCAGAGGAATCTATCCCTACTGCCTTTCCTTTGGGGAAACCCTTCACTCCTTCAGGGAGCATTTCCATTGGGGATCTCAGGACTTCCTACAGTCTAAGAAAAGAGAATTTCTAAACCTGCCCCAGCACAGACCCTGGCCATTCCCCCTATTTTAGAAGTGGTGGATGATGTTTTCCATGAATCCAGCTTAGTCCCTGATGCCCTCCCTCCTGCTCCCAGTAAACCTGACAGGTACTACAGAGTACCAGATTCTCACAAGTACCTGTAAAGAAATCCTGCTGCAGACCCAGAGGTCATTACACAGGGACCTAAATTAGCTAAGACTAGTTCTGCCAATAATCTTCTTCCTTCTAACAAGGACTCCAGAGCTCTGGACAGATGGGGTAAAAAAGTATACACCTCTGCAACCTTAGCTATCAGAGCACTCAATTGTCAGTTCCATATGTTAAAATATCAACAGCACACTTTGGAACAATTAAAACAGAAGATTGTGGCCTTTCCTGACTGTGCCAATTCAAAAGAGTTAGCAGATTTACTGCACTCTGCTTGTCAAGTGGCCAAACACTCATTACAATATGGATATGACATCCTAGAAGCCTCTAGCAGGGCAGCAGTGACAGGATCTGTTATTAGGAGACATGCATGGCTGAAGGAACAACCTGTCCCTGATCATGTCAAGTCTAAACTTGTTGATGCACCCCTAGATAAGGAGTGCTTGTTTGGGGAAAAAGCAGAAGAGGTGCTTAAAAAGATGGAAGACAAAGCAAAATCTATGCAAACAGTAAAAGATATCTTTCAAGTTCAACCTCCCAGATTCAGCAGGAACTTGACATCCTACAGAAAGGCCTCGCTGATGAGACCAACCACTGGTGTCAGAACTATGGCATTAAACTCAATGCCAAAAAATGTGTCATCATCCCCTTTGGGGAAAACCCAGTTCCCATGAATTACCACATCGATGGTAGTCCACTGAACACAGAAGGTGTTGGAAGAGATCTGGGAACACAGGTTGACAGCAACCTCTCTTTTGACCACCACATTGCCACTATGGTTAGAAAGTCCTTCTATGTGGCACATCTCATTACTAAGGGTTTTGCATCCAGGAAGAAAGAGGTCATTGTCTCCCTCTACTCTTCCCTCATTAGGCCACTCATCGAGTAGAATGCCCCATTTGGCATGTACCTCACTAGAAACCTGCAACAACTGGAGAGGCTGCAAAAGTACCTCACAAAGAGGATCCTAGGCCTTAAACATTTGTCCTATATGGACAGACTCAAAAAACCTCCAACTATTCTCTGTCTCATATCGCCTACTTAGAGGCAATCTCTGCTTGACTTACAAAGCCATGTCTGACACAGCTCTGTTAGAAATGCTACATCTAAAGAAATCGCAATCCCACCACACCACACACTCCAGAGACCTCAACTTCATTACCACAATCAACAGAACAAGCTGGAGGGACAGGTTCATAACCCAGAGACTGCCCATGTTATGGAATAGACTTCCCAAACATGTCAAACAGAGCACCTCACTGGCCCTCTTCAAGAGAAATCTTGATGAGTGGATGAGAAATAGAAAATTCACAATGGGGATCACTCCAGTGTCTCTGTTCGACAGAGGCACTGGGAACCAAGGTCGGGTGGCATCATGCCAGGATAATCCTATGGGCTACGCTTGTAAAGGCTCCAGGGTCATTAACTAGTACACACCTATGAACCTATGAATCTATGAAGCACTGGGCCTTCCCTGCACCTAGCAGATAGGGTCAAGGTAAGCCCCACAGGAATAGACCATCCAGGCCCCTATCCCAGGGCCCACAGAGAAGCAAACAATGGACCACTTCCATCTCTAAGGCAGGGAGTTCTAAGCCAACCTTCTATGGCAAACACTCACAATGACTTCCCCTCCCCCCTCTGCCCTCCCATCTCTCATCAAAAACTAGGAGGAAGGCTTTCCCTCTTCAAAGACCATTGGCTTTCTGTAACAAAGGACCAATGGATATTAAAGATCATTTCTCAGCGAGACAAATTCTCTTTCAGTGAACTCCCAATTCCAAGAGGGTACCAAGACTTACCTCCATATCAGTGGGCAGAGGCATTGAAACAGGTTCAAACTCTCATATCCCAGTGGGCAGTAGAGCCTGTCCCTTCAGATCAAACAGGCAAAGGCTTTTATTCCAGACTATTCCTAGTTCCCAGAAAAGAGGGCACTTGGCACCCCATTCTGGATCTGTCCATTCTGAACACATCCCTGGTGGTCCCCATATTCAAAATGCTAACTTTGCAGCAGCTGCTGCCTATGCTAACAAAAAATGCCTGGCTAGTGACCCTAGACCTAAAGGATGCCTACCTCCACAACCCCATCAGGGAATCGGGTAGAAAATTCTGCGCATCAGAGCAGGCTCACAACACTTTCAGTTCTCTGCGCTGCCCTTTGGCTTATCTACTGCTCCCAGAGTATTCATCAAATGCTTGGCCCCTGCCATAGCATTCTGCAGACAGAGAAGTATACAGATTTTCCCTTACCTGGATGACTGTCTCATTCAGGCAGAGTGCAAAGAAAAGCTTCTCCAGGACCTTCTCTTTGTCAAATCACTCCTAACTTTCCTTGGGTTCACCATCAACGAGAGGAAATCAAAACAAAACCCCACCAGGAAGATTATTTTCTTGGGAGCTGTGCTAGACACAGCATCCCAAATGGCCTTCCTATCCCCAGAAAAGCAGAGCTTCCTGCCCCTCTATTTTACCCAGCTGGCTTCCAGAAGTCACCTTACTGCGAGGAAATTCCTGCAAACCTTGGGATACATGGCATCTTGCATCCTTCTCATTCCCCTGACCAAGCTTCACATGAGAAACCTTCAGTGGTATTTAAAGAACCTTTGGTGTCAGCACTCTCAGTCTCTGGAGACCTCTCTCCCTCTGATCCCATGTATAAGGGCCAAGTTTCTACGGTGGGCAGAGACCTGTGCCAGGAACAAGGGTCTCCCCTTCATCCTCCACCCTTCTAGCCAGACCATCACCACCAACGCCTGAGGCATTAGTTGGGACGCTCACCTAGCAGGCAGTTGCACCCAAGGTCTTTGGGATGCCCAGCAACTTCACTTCCACATCAATTAGAAAGAAATGGTGGCAGTACAAAAGGCTCTGACATCCTTCAAACCCCATCTGAGGCCAGGGGTTCTCCTTATAAAATAAACACCACAGTAATGTGGTACATCAACAAATGGGGGGGACCCAATCTTACCCCTATGCAGGTTAGCCATGAGCCTCTGGCTTACAGCCACCTCCATGGGTCTACATCTAATTGCCCAATACCTACCAGAGGTCAACAGTACTCTGGCAGACCACCTAAGCAGAAACTTACTGGACACCCACGAATGGCAGCTCCACAGGGAAATCTTTCTGCATATCACTCAGGAGTGGGGGACTCTTGAAGTGGATCTCTTTGCCTTGCACCTCAACCACCAGCTGCAAAAGGTCTGTACCAGGGAGTATCAGCTCCTAGCATGGAAGGTGGATGCCGTGACCTTCCCCTGGAACTCCCGTTTGTGTACGCCTTCCCTCCCCTGCCCCTTATTCCCAGGGTACTGATCAAAATAAGTGAGGAGAGACCAAAGGCTATCATCATTGCTCCAGATTGGCCCAGACAGCATTGGTACACCTTACAGCCCCCCCCCTCCCCCAAGCAGCTTCCCCTGATCTCAGACCTCTTGATCCAGGTGAGGGTGAAGATACTGCACCCAGATTTACAGACTCTGAATCTTTCAGCATGGCTTATACCTTAAAAGCCAGCAAGGAGTCCCTGTTAAGCAAGCAGGTTCTAGACATAGGTTCATAGGAACCTATGAACCTGTGACATCATCACAGAAGCCAGAAGGCCCAGCACCAGAAAATCATATGCAGAAAAATGGAAAAGATTCTGCTGCTGGAACCAGTCCAAAGGGGCCAGTACCTTCCATCCCTCATGTCTTGGATTACCTAGCCAAGTTGCTCAATAGCGGCCTCACTTTCTCCTCTATTAAAATCCATGCCTCGGCTGTTTCTGCCCATTATGATTCAGACCCACCCTTCTTCTCTCATCCTTTGATTAAGCAATTCCTCAGAGAGGCTTCTAATATCAGACCTCCCAGAAGGCCTCCCACGCCACCCTGGGACCTGAATTATGTTCTAGAAAAACTAACCTTACCTCCTTTCGAACCTGCTGCTTCCTAGAAGACGGCCTTCCTGCTAGCTATTTCCTCAGCCAGAAGGGTATCAGAACTTCAGGCCCTCATGGCTGTTGAGCCCTTCATCATTTTCCTTGCAGACAAGGTTTCCCTGATGACTAACCCCTCCTTTATGCCCAAGGTGGTATCTGATGTGAGTCTCAACCAGACCATACACTTACCCACCTTCTTTCCCAGCCCTCAAAACAAGGGGGAAAGAATTCTACACTCGCTACATGTGCACAGACAACTTAGATGCTACCTGGACCGTACTAAACCATTCAGAAAAACAGACAAACTACTTGTCAGTTTTGCCCCTGGGGCAGAGGGGAAGCCCATTTCCAAACAAACCATTTCCAAATGGATATCACACTGTATCCATTTCTGCTACAGACTACATGGGAACCGCCAGAGCAAACATGAGTATAACTGGAAGAACAACAGACAAATCCACAACTAAAGAAACAAATTTAATTCTCTGACATCTCGGCTGTAGCCTTCAAGGAGTCAATGGGAACCGCCCCCAACTCTATCCATACCCATTCCACTAGGGCAGCCTCCACTTCCACAGCCTTCCTCAGAGGAGTCCCCACCAGGGACATCTTGGAAGCTTCCACCTGGACCTTTGTCCATACCTTTACAAAGCATTACCACCTACCTCTTTTTTCTAAGTCTAGGGCAGGGTTTGCCTGTTCAGTTCTGCAGGGCCTGCTGACCCATGCCTAGGACTCTAACCTATCCTCCACCCTTCTCCTCAGCTTTGGGAATCCTCCCACAGGTGATGACTGCAACAGTGAAACATGAAGAACATAGTACAGTTGTGTGTACACTTACCATAAATGTAGATGTTTGAGTGTATTCACTGTTTCAGTCCTGGCCCCCCCCCCTCCATCCCCCATATAGCAGTTTCCCTGCGGGGGACATAAGCTTCCCGCAGTGGCTTTTGCCACCAGGAACACTTTTCCTTATCTCCTTGTGCTTCTGACGGGTTAGGGCAAGAAAAACTGATGCAATGACATTGGCTGTCTTGCTTTATATCACTGACGACCTGACATCAGACTACAGGCAACTGCAGCCAACACAGAAACAATTGACTCTGGTATTCGGGTCAACCAAGTGCTACCACAGCAGGGCTAACCCACAGGTGATGACTGCAACAGTGAATACACTCGAACATCTACATTTATGGTAAGTGTACACAACTGTACTTTATATCACCTTCCACATATTCAGACCTCAAATTGAAGGTGTGAAAACCAAAGGAGGTGGTGTGCAATATTCATTAAAGATAAATATACCTCCAGATTGGTTAAACAGTAAGATTCCCTGGATTTCAGGTGCAATTAACTGTTTGTAGGACACCTATTCAAGTCATTGCCAGCTACAGGACCCCCTTCATGAATCAGGACACCAACTCTGCCTATTTGGATCGACTTGAGTCTATCAAGATACATCTGAACACCATGATTTTGGATGACTTTACTCATCCATTGACTGGGTAAATTACCCGTGCTCAAACTCACTTGCCCAAGGGTTCATTACTTTCAGCTGTACTGAATTCCTCGGTATTACCCGATTTTGAGGGCAAAATAATGGGGTGACACAAATTCCCAATGGCCCACTTCAATTCCTGATTTCTTCAATCTTTTTTTGTATTGCAATTTGAAGTGGTGGATGATGTTATCAGTGACATGCAGGGACGTAAGTGATGATGTCAGCTTCATGACTGACTGAAGCAGACTTCCTTAATGTCAGACTCGGACCGTTTATTCATTCGTGTAATGTTTACTTTTCCTGTTTTGGAAGCAGCACACAACAGCTGCAAGTGTGAGTGGAGCTGCTTTGCCACAACTGTTGTTTACAATTTAAGTTCTCTCTGACAAATAGTTAACGTCAAGACAAGTTCTGCAGAGAGTCCTTGTCCACTCCACACAGCAGTAGCACTGCAAGTCTCCACAGGCACTGGAAGGCAGGGGGCAGGATCAGGATGAAAAAATTACTTTCTCCAGCTCCTCCATATAAGTAAAAAAGAAAAAAAAACTGTATACAAGGTAAATGAATCAAAGAAGGAAGCATTTCTTTCTCTCTCTCTCTGTATTTTAATGCTATTGTTTTTTGATTAAGTCTGATACAAAAAACTGTTAACATCATCTTGTTAGGTGCAGTAATAACTGTCTGCAGCAGAGAGGTTGGCACTTGATGCTTAAAGGATTTAAACTGATAAGAAGTTATATAACCTGCAATAACTATACAACTGGCAGTGGTACTACATATTTCAAAATGTGCAATCATCAGACTTTGGAATTACAATTTTTTTCATGACTGCCTTTGAGGTTGGACCGTTTGAGGTGTCCTGTTATTTCTTCAGATTTTAGTGATTATGCAAACTTGCTGACCCTTTAAGAACACTCATATGGGTTGTCTGTTTTTGAAGGAAGTGACTGGATTGAATGTTATAAAGGGAATGGGAAAAGTACAGTCAGAGGGCCCCCACTTCTGAATGTAATTTGAGTTGTAAGTAAAGAATGTAGCTATCTTAGGAAGAGGCGTACCTAGTGTAGAAGTTGCATTCAGTCTCTGATTAAAACAGTGCAGTGCATCATTCCCACTCCCACAGTACATAGTGTGCAGAGTTTCTGCAAAGTTTGGGCAACTTTGGTTGGTAGCAGATAATGGTTATACTTTGCTAGCCACCTGGCATGGGTCATTGCCTGGACATAAGACTGCTGAGCTGTTGGCTTGCTTTGCTGGGCTGTACTTTTCTGTAAGCTTCATGTTTTTTTCTGCACGCAGAGCACAGCTCTGGGATGAGGTACTGCCAGCAGCTGTATGTTGCTCCCTTTTGGGCTACACACGTAGGCTTTGCTTTTTGTTTGCTACTTGTTTGCCTGATGTTATTAAAATTGTGTCTGTTACTCAACGGATTAATCTCTTAATTGTTTGAGAAATGAAAGCTGCATTGATTTTGAGAGCATATCTCTCAACTGTACAGATTTTCATAGAATGTCTGCATTTTTGTCTCATATTTTTGGTCCATTTTTCATAAAATTGTGTTTGGAAAATTAGTGGCAACTGGCAAATCAGTAAAGATTGAAGTTAGAAAATAATGACAGACATTTGAGTTTCAGACTTCATACCCTTCAGAAAATTCATTTTAATGCAAAATCTGTTATTCTGTCAACTTTTTGTTTGTAAGAGCAATATTTAAAAATTATCCCTATTTCTGAGCCTTTGTACCACTTTCATCTATGGCCTTATCCAGATTTCTTGCTCTAAGAGTTTGAGTGGTATGGTCATACAAGTTTAAACGTTAATATAAATAAAAATACTATTGTTCCAGTTATATTTTGTGTTTAATGTTTTGTCTGCTTTTCAATTTGCATTTCAATGCTGGTATCCCACAATTCCACTTGTGTGGGTGGGATTACATAATTATATATGCAAATGTTACGTTAATCAGCTGACACTTTTTTGGCCAGTTGTTCCTACTTTTCATGGGCCTTTGTCCAGATTTTTGATGATTCCAGGTTGAGAGATATGCAAAGGTTCCTCGACTTCAACTTCAATGCCCTGGTCCAGCTGCTTGACACCCCCACAAGGGGTGCCAACATGCTGGATCTGGTGCTTACCAGTATAGGGGAACCACTGTAGCACCACCACTGTGAGGTCTTCCCTAGTGAGATCTGACCACAAATCAGTCTCATTTGAAGTAACCACTCACACCTGCCCCCCCCCCACCCCCACACCCAGTAGCAGCTAAACTAAAAGACTTCTTCAAAACAGATTATAACCTCTTATGGTATGGTATAAATAGCTTCACTGCACCTCCCCCATCAGATGGAACTGGCAGCAATGCCAAGTTCTACACCAATGCTTTATACAAACAGCTGTATAACTGCATTGACTCAGCCGTACCTGATAGGACCAAAACAAGCTCCGCAAGGAAGAGGAAACCTGCTTGGTGGACAACTGCCATTAACAGGCTTTACAATAGGAAGAAGAAATTGCTGTCTAAGAGTAAGAGGAAGTGAGCCCTAAACTGAAAACACTCCCTCCTCAGCTTAAATAAGCAAACAAGACTTCTTGTGAAGCCAACCAAAGCAAACTTCGAATCCAAATTAGTTTCCTCAACTAAGGACAACCATAAGGTGTTCTTTAGTTACATCTGTAACCTAAAAGGAAAGGCCCACATTTGTGCCAAACTAGCAGTTAATAATACCACATATACTGAGCCTGTGGACATAGCTAACCTGTTGGCCGACAGGTTCTGTGAAAGCTTCACTCCCTTGTCTACGCCACATGTATCCAGTGACATCCCTACCACCTGTCCCCCCTACCTTGTATCTCTAAAGAACAGGCCATAAATGCCCTCTCTAAGGCTGAAAACACAGCATATGTGGGACCTGATAACATCCCAGGTTGAATGCATGTATGCTCCAACAAGAATTAGCAACACCATTGTGTACTCTTTTCAGTCACAGTCTAAGCACTGGCTTCATCCCAGCTGACTGGAAAATGGCCACCATTATTCCTTTACACAAATACTTCCACTGACCCCAGGAACTATAGACCTATTAGTCTGATTAGTCTTATCTACAAGGTCATGGAGCGAATTATCATGAAACCGAATTATCATGAAACTTATCAACAAGGATATAGGTAATCTCCAAACACTTGACCCTACTCAGTTTGGAATTGTCAAAGGGAGATCATGCCTGTTAAACCTGTGGACGTCTTCGAGACAGTCACCAAGGCCCTGGAAGAGGGGAAATCTATGCATACTACCTACCTAGATTTAGCCAAGGCTTTTGACACTATCCCCCACTCAGGTATCATTGACAAATTGACCCTGCTAGGTATCAACCCTTATATTGTTAGATGGGTTGCAAATTCTCTCACTGATGCAACCCATGTAGTGAAAATAGGGGAATCCACCTTCAACAGTAGACCTGTAACCAGTGGTGTTCCACAGGGATCAGTCCTGGGACCTCTGTTGTTTGGAATTTATTTCTCTGAAGTACAAGGAAAAACTAAAGGTCTGTGGCTTGCAAAGTTTGCTGATGACTGCAAACTGGGTGCAGTTATAGAATCCCCCAGACATTGTCAACATCCTACAATAGGGTCTTACACAAACAAATAATTGGTGCCAAAGTCATGGCATTAAATTCAATGCAAAAAAATGTATTATCATCCCTTTCAGTAAGAGCAATGTTCCTGCTAGCTTCCACATCAATAGCAACACCGTAATTATGCACTCAGTGGTGAGAGACCTGGGCACACTGGTTGACAGCAACCTTACCTTTTTGATTACCATGTCTCCACAGTGGTAAGAAGAGCATTCTGTATTGCTCATCTCACAACGTCCGTTTTGATTATATATGCATACTGTTTATGCATGTTATTTTATTTTTATTTTATTTATTTTTATTTTACATTTGTGTACTGGGAAAGTCCGACTGGAACAAGGTCCATTTACAGCGGAGGCCTGGGGAGAAAAGCTCCATAACATAATGGTACAAATACAACAAATGACAAAAAAACTTCTGTACATAGGCATATATACAATCAGAGCTCCATGTCTTTATATGACAACACAATCCACAAATGACAGAAAATTTCTATACAGTGGCATATATACAGTCTAGGAGATTTTTCGTACCTTAGTTTGATTTGAGCAAGCTTGGTATATAGATAGCAAAACTTTGAATTCCCTATTGGTAGTACGAAGCATAAAAATGAAGGAATGGAATCTGGAAAATAATGCTATTCGGGAGATATGTCACAGCGTGAGAAGTAGTTTGTAGGATAGTAGTTCCTAATAGGAATAGCTGAGGTAAGCAGAGGAGATGAGGTGTGGCAAGTTAGGAGGAGAGCAGAAAAGATTTTATGTGATACAGGGACAGAGCCATGATTGTAAGAGGTGTGACTTTAGTGATTTCATGAAAAGTGAGATGGATGGTGCAGAGGAGATACTTTGGGGGAGGTTATTCCATTTCCTAGCAATGATGTGGGAGAACAGACTTTTCTCTGCAGTGTTATTGGCTTTGGTTATGCAGAGCAGAGTTTTGTTGGATGAGCGTAGAGGGCAATTTGCAGAATATTGGTTTACAAGTTGGTTTAGGGCTGGGCTTTTCAGAGGGTTCCTTATGTTGAAGGTGAGGACTAATTGGTGATAGCTAATTAGCTGAGGGAGTTCTAACCACTGTAGTTGCTTCAGGGTAAGACAGTGATGACTTCTAAAAGTGGAGGAGTTAGCGAATTTTGCAGTTGTATTGTAACATGACTCTAGTTTGTTTAGGTCTGTTTTCCTGATATGAATTAGGATTGGTGATGCATACATTACGGTAGATAAGAGGTGGGTTTGGGCTAAGGAGATGTTCTTCGTGTTTCACTGTTGCAGTCATTACATTTGGGTAATCTGCTGGCAGGTTGCCTCAGTCGGCCTGATTAACAAAGTCTTTGGTCTTGCGTCAGTTGCTGTCCCTTCTTCCATGATGTCAGGTCGTCAGGGGTATAAAACATGCAGCTGACGCCATTTTCATCAGTCTTTCTTGCCGCGTGGTGCCCAAAGCCGAAGCAGTTCTCAAGTGCTGGTCGGCCGACTCCTGAAATTTTCATTTTCGAGTTTCAGAACCGAAGTCTTCAACCTAAAGCTAAGTACTCTGTTGGGGAAACTTTTTCTTGCTCCTTACCGATGTCAGTAAAAGTTAATAATTTTATTACTTGTGGGAAGCAAATACCTCATAAGGATTTTCATTTGTACTGTATTCCTTGCCTAGGCCCTGACCACAACGTGCCTTGCTGTCGCTTTTGCGCTAAATTTAATCAATGCACTATTAAGCGTCGGTATATTTTTGCATCAAAATATTTTGGCTCAAGATTTAACTATCCAGAAATGTCGTCGGTTAGCAATCCGACTACCGGAATACACAAAAAATGCAAAGAAAAAGACAGAGGCAGACCGTTGAGGTCCAAAACCAACGACGAAGCTTCTCCTAAGCTAGTCGCCGGTTCTCAGTGAAGTGCTTTCGCAGCCCCTGATACCCGCTACTTTTGATTCGCAGGCCTCTACTGAGACCCATTCGGAGTCCGGTATGCTGCGAGACACTTTAAGTATTGAACCCACGGATGTCTCTACTTTAGATGGGTCTGGAGCCGCTGAGCAGGCACCGGCTTCTGAGGGTGCTTTCATGCCTAAAGATTTGTATATTAAACCGACGCCATCTTCAAAACCTAGGACAAAATCAACTTCGGTCTCTAAAAAACTGACGCTTGGGCCACGTGCACAAGCCCCTATGCCTAAAAAAACAAATGATCAAAGTGGCTGAGGATTTAATTACCTTGATCAGGGGTTCCCATCCCCCTCCTGCTAAGAGGCCTAGGCAAGGCACTGACTATGAATCATCAGATTTCTATTTCTTCTGATTCCTCTTCTGATCAGGAATTATCTATTCCACCTTATGAGGACTCTGATGCAGAAGATTCCATCCTGCTGCCTCTCCTCCTGAGGATTTTTCTTTTGGAGAAACTTTGCATACCTTAAGGGAACACTTTCATTGGGAGAGTCAGGACTTCTCAGAATCTAAAAAGAGGCTTAGGGATTTCCTTCTTCTACCTCAGCATAGGCCTTTGGCTATACCTCCTGTTTTAGACATTGTTGATGATGTTTTCTCAGAATCCAGCATGCCTCCTGATTCCCTGCCTCTGACTCTTAGTAAGCCAGACAGATATTACAGGGTTCCTGACTCCAACAAATTCCTTTTTAAAAACCCTACTGCTGACCCTGAAACCATTCCTCATGGTCCCAATGGCGTTAAGGCTTCTACTGCTAAAAATCCTACCCCTTTTGATAGAGATTCCAGGGTGCTGGATAGATGGGGTAAGAAGGTTTACATGTCTGCAACCTTGGCAATCGGAGCTTTAAACTGTGAATTTCTTATGCTTAAATATCAGCAGCATGTCATGGGCTTACTTAAACAGAAAATTATGTTGATTTCTGACTGTGTGGAAAATGGAGTTAGAGGATTTATTGCATTCAGCTGAACAAGTTGGAAAGCATACTGATGTGGTTTTGATTCCTTGGAGGCCTCTTGCAGGGCCGCTGTAACTGGATCTGTGATAAGAAGGCATGCTTGGCTCAAGGAGCAAAATCTGTCTGATGATGTTAAAGAAAAATTGTTGGATGCTCCTTTACAACAGGACAGTCTATTTGGTAATAAGGCAGAAGAAGTTTTGAAAAAGATGGAAGATAAAGCTAAATCTGTGCAAACTGTAAAAGATTTCCTACAAGTGCAGCCACCCAGGTTCAGTAGGAACTGGCCTACTAAGAATTGGTCCTTTCCAGTACCCACCAGAGCTGCTCAGGTCAAACCCAGACATTCCAAAGGCTCCAGGTTTCAGTCAGAAGGAACTTACAGAACAAAACCATGGGGTGCTTCCACCTCCAAATCTGGAAGTAACAAGGCACCTTCCTACGATAAATAGTCTCAATAACTTTCCTCTGCAGTCACCAAGCACTTATCTTTTGGCAACCCATTTGGGGGAAAACTAGCACTTCATGCACGAAATTGGCAACTAATTACCCTGGACAGGTGGGTTTTAAATATAGTATCCCAGGGATACAGATTTCATTTCCACACATTGCTAATCCCAAACGGATGGCCAGATCTGCTTCCAAATCAGTGGGCAGAGGCCCAGAAACAAGTTATGTCCCTCATGAGTATGGGTGCTATTCAACCAGTACCAGAAAAGGAAAAGGGACAAGGTTTTTATTCAAGACTTTTCCTGGTACCCAGAAAAGACAAATCATGGCGTCCAATTCTGGACTTATCCATTCTAAACACATTTCTGGACATTCCAAAATTCAAGATGCTGACTCTACAACAGTTACTGCCTATGCTAGGCAAGGATGCCTGGTTGGTAACTCTAGACTTAAAAGAGGCTTACCTGCATATCCCAATCAGGGAATCCTGCAGAAGATACCTCTGCTTCAAAGCAGGCTATTTGCATTACCAGTTCTCTGCACTGCCTGTTGGCTACTGCGCCCAGGGTCTTCACAAAGTGCCTGGCACCAGTAATTGAATTTTGCAGACAGAAACATTCAAATTTATTCTTACCTGGACGATTGTCTAATTCAGGCAGAAAACAAGGACACTCTTCTAAAGCATCTGGTGTTTGTAAAAAGGCTTCTAACTTGTCTAGGGTACACCATAAACGAAAAGAAACCACAACCAGTACCCTCTCAAATAATTACATTCCTGGGTGCAAGCTTGAATACAACTGCCCAGATGACTTACCTTACGCCAGAAAAACAAATTCAATTGATGACTCACTTCAAACAAGTGGCCACAAAAACCCAGTTATCTGCAAGGCAAATTCTGCAGGCCTTGGGGTTCATAGCTTCCTGCATTCTCATAATTCCATATGCAAGACTGGATATGAGGAAACTTCAATGTTACCTAAAAAGCTTATGGAGTCAACATTGTCACAGCCTGGAAACAATGATTCCTGTCATTCCTTGCCTGCAGCAAGTGTTCCAGTGGTGGGCAGAGGCCTGTCACCAAAACAAGGGACTGTCATTCATTCCACCCCCTGCCACCCAAACCCTGACTACAGATGCATCAGATTATGCTTGGGGTGGGCATCTGGCAGGAGATGCATTCAGGGCAAATGGAGCCCAAATCAAATGCACTTACATATCAACCAGAAAGAGATGCTAGCTGTACAGAATACTCTTGACAGCCTTCAAGGACCATCTTCATCCAGGACAACTACTGGTAAAGACAGACAACACCACAGTCATATGGTACATAAACAAGCAGGGGGTTCCCATTCCTACCCCCTTTTCAGACTAGCCATGGCCTTGTGGAACACGGCCTTGACTTACCAAATACATCTACAAGCTCAATTCCTGCCAGGAAAGCAAAATACTCTGGCAGATGAACTAAGCAGAAATCTTATGGACCCACACGAATGGAAACTGGATCCACAAATCTTCCGCATGTTGACACGCAAATGGGGGAGCCCAGACATAGATCTTTTTGCCTCACCCCAAAACTATCAGTTGGACAAATTCTGCACAAGAATTCATCACAAAAAAGCTTGGAAAGTGGATGCTCTATCCTTCAGCTGGAAAAACCTATCTTTCTATGCCTTCCCCCCTCTGCCTCTGCTCTCCAAGGTCTTACTAAAAGTCAGACAGGAAAAACCAAAAATGCTTCTGATTGCTACAGACTGGCCTCGCCAACACTGGTACCCGCTCCTACACAATATGTCACACCTTCCTCCGCGGTACCTGCCTCAGACACCTTATCTACTGTCTCAGCAGAACTATCAAATTCTGCACACTCAGCTCCAAACTCTGAATCTTACAGCATGGCTAATCAACTAATTTCACCAGTTACATCTCTCAGCAAACCTGTGATGGATGTCATCTTGGAGGCTAGAAGGCCTAGTACTAGAAAATCATATGCTGATAAATGGAAAAGATTCTGTGCCTGGAACCAAGCACAAGGAATAAGCACAGCAATGCCCAATATTCCTCAGATTCTGCAATATTTAACTGAGATGCTTCACAAGGGCCTATTTTTTTCTTCCAAAAATTCATGCCTTTGCCATTTCAGCTCATTACAACACAGAGCCTCCCCTCTTTTCTCATCCCCTGCTAAAACAGTACCTCAGAGGGGCCAAAAATTTAAGACCTCCCAGGAGAGCACCAACTCCTGCATGGGACCTCAATTTTGTGTTGGAAAAACTCACCCTACCTCCATTTGAACCAGCTACTACTGCAGACATAAAATTTCTCTCTTGGAAGACAGCTTTTCTTTTAGCAGTCACTTCAGCTAGAAGGATTTCAGAACTACAGGCTCTCATGGCAGTGGAGCCTTTTATTATCTTTTACCCGGATAGGGTGGCTCTCAGGACCAATCCATCCTTTATGCTTAAAGTGGTATCTAGTGTGGCTCTTAATCGGACCATTCATCTGCCAACCTTTTTCCCAAATCCACAGAACAAAGGTGAGCGGATTTTGCATTCATTGGATGTCACAGACAACTAAGATTCTACTTAAACGAGACAAAATCTCTAAGAAAATCTGAATAATTACTGGTGGCATTTGCTGCAGGGGCAGAGGAAAAGGCCATCTCAAAGCACACTATTTCAAAATGGATAAGCCATTGTATTCTTTTCTGCTACATACACTATGTTAACCTGTCCCCAAGGGGATCAGATCCCATTCCACCAGGGCTGCATCTACTTCTGCAGCCTTTCTCAGAAGGGTTCCTACCACAGACATTCTAGAAGCTGCTATCTGGAGCTCAGTTCATATGCTCACCAAACATTACCATTTACTTCTCTTCTCTAAATCCAAAGCAGGCTTTGCCACTGCTGTCCTGCAGGGCCTTATAGCTGCTCCTAATGCTGTATAATTCCATCCTCCCAACCATAGCTTTGGGATTCTACTCAAATGTAGTGACTGCAACAGTGAAACATGAAAAACATAGTACAGTTGCGTACACTTACCATAAATGTAGATGTTCGAGTGTATTAACTGTTGCAGTCCTGGTTACCCACCCGCCAGCCCCCTGTTTTTCTCTTACTATACCTCTTCTTTCCTTTACTATACTCAAAAGCCTTTTTGGTGTATTTGCTTTTATTTGGAGGTATATTTTTTTGTATTCTAAATTATATGCATATATATATATATATATATATATATATATATATATATATATATATATATATATATTGCTCCCCATTTGGGGGGCACCTGACATCTGGGGCAAGAAAAACTGATGAAAATGGCGTTGGCTGCATGTTTTTTATACCCCTGACGACCTGACATCATGGAAGAAGGACAGCAACCGACGCAGGACCCAAGACTTTGTTAATCAGGCCGACTGAGGGCAGCCTACCAGCAGATTACCCAAATGTAATGACTGCAACAGTGAATACACTTGAACATCTACATTTATGTAAGTGTACACAACTGTACTATTCTAGCTTGGTCTGAATGGAACTGTTTGTGTTTGCACCTTTGTGATGGTTTGTGAGATATGGACATTAAAGTTTAGATTGTTATCTATTTCAACCCCAAGCAGCTTAGTGTGAGGAGAGGGGGAGATTGTGGTTCCGTTTTTGGAGGTGATAGTGAAGGTAGGAGGTGTGGATTTGGATTTATTGGGGGTAAACAGGAGTAATTTGGTCTTGCTGGGGTTTAGAATGAGTTGGTTATCGGTAATCCATTGTTCCACGGAGCAGAAAGATTATTGGGTGAGCTTTTGAAGAGTGGTTATGGATGGGGCTGAGCAGATTAGGGTGGAGTCGTCTGTGTACTGTATAAGTGATGCATGCAGGGTGGAAGTATGTAGCTTGTTAGTGAAAATGGTGAATAGTAGAAGACCCAGTATTGATCCTTGTGGGATGCCTATAGTAGTTGGTAATAGAGGAGATAGTGTACTTTGCCATTTGACTGATTGTTTTCTGTCAGAGAGACAGCTTCTAAACCATGAAGTAGTAGAGGGGGCAAAGGATGAGGTTGACAGAGTGTCTAAGAATAGGTTGTGGGAGACTATATCAAATGCTTTTGATAGATCTAGGAATATGGCTGAGGCAAAATTGTTGTTGTTTCTTAGATGGTTAATCTGATTGGTAAAGGAGAGTAGAGCAGTGGTTGTGCTATGGTTTGGGCAGAAACCATGCTATGTGGGGGAGAGGAGGTTTTGTGAAGATAAGAAGTGCATTACCTGGGTGTGAATACATTTCTCCAGAAGCTTGGAAAGGGGGTACAAGATAGCAATTGGCCGGTAGTTTGATAGTTCATAGGAGTTTCCACCTTTGTGAAGGGGAATTATATGTGACACTTTCCAAAGATGGGGTACGTAGGTTTCTTGTACAGAGCGGTTTATAAGAATTGAGACAGGTAGGCTAGTGATTCTGCAGTTAATTTTAGAAAATTTGTGGGTAAACCATCTGCTGTGAGTGTGGTAGGTTTTAGTGTAGAGAGTAGCTTTTTAACCGAAGAGGTTGGTACAGGTGAGAGAGTGAAGGTGGGTATGTTAGTTTGTTCTACAGTTCGGGTGGTTTTATGTGTTCTTGTTGGATAGATAGTGCGAGGATAGATTCTGTGAAGTGATGATTGAATTCTGAAGCTATGCTATCATTATCAGAATTGTTGTTGGAAGATGGGGTGGTGGTTTTGCCCAGTTTTAGAAGGGTATTGATGGCCTGCCAGAACTTTTGGGGGTTTCTAGAGTGCTTGTTTAGGATGTCTAAGAAGTAGTTCTTTTTATGTAATTTTGTTTGGGTTTTGGCCTTATTTCGTAGTTCTTGATATTTCTATCTGTCTTGGATAGTGTTATTATTTTTCCAGGTTTTCCAGGCATTGTCTCTGGCTTTTATTAAGGCTTTTCTTGTCCTATTTAGCCATGGGGCATAGTTCACTTTAGTCCTGAGTTTCCTGATGGGAGCTAGTATATTTAGTACATTCATAAAAGTAGTATTAAAAAAAATCAACTGCCTGGTCTAAAGGTAGAGGTTTTAGTGGATTCCAGTCCTATTGCTGAAGCATACTGTTAAGAGTTTGTGGATTGACTTTGTGCTTGTCCCTAGTCTCCTTGAATAGCATGGGTTTGGGTATTTTTGCCTGTTTACGAAGGAGGAATGTGGGGCAGTAGTCACTCAGTGTATCAGGTAAGCAACCCACATGATCATTTTCTGTGGGGATATTAACTAGTGTCCAATCTAGAATGGAGGTTCTATTGTATTTTTTGTCTACTCTGGTGGGTTCTTGGATTAGTTGTGAGAATCCAAATAAGTTAACATGGTTTGAGGGGGTGTTGGAGTTGCAGGCTAGCCAGTCTAAGTTTAGGTCGCCAAGCAGGATGGTTTCTTGGGGTAGGTTGATTGCGGACCATTATAGTATCTCTTCTAATATAGGTGGGTTATAACCTGGAAAAATATAACTACAGAGGATGTTGATTCTCTTTTTCTTTTTAAGGAACATAACGGAGTCTAATGTGTCTGCATTCTGGAATTTGGAAAGTGGGGATTTTAGTGGTTGGAGGTTGAGTGTATTTTTAAATAAGACTGAAACTCCACCTCCCTTTTTGGTACCTCTGTCTTGCCTTAGGATATTATAGCCTGGAGGAAGAATTTCTTCGTTTTGTGTGCCAGGTTTAAGCCAGGTCTCTGTAACGGTTAGTATGTCTGGGGAGTAGTGGGATATGAATGCGTGAAAGACATGTAGTTTGTTGGCTATGCTACGTGTGTTTTTATTGATAATAAGTAGGTCTGACTTGTGTTTCTGGGATAGGATTGGGTTGCTTGGACCTGGGTTGGGGTGTATATCCCCTGAGATTAGTAGCCATTTTCTGAAGAATAGTGTGAGTTTTATGGCTATATCTATGTGTATTTTGGGTACTGTTCACCTTTTGTGAGGTAGTATGGTTGCTGTTTTGTGTATGTAGAGTAATGAGTTGTTGTTAAATATTGTGGAGCATATTACTATATTTGTGTGAGGTGGTGTGTGTTATGTGGTAGGTAGTGTTTGTTTGTTAGAGTGTATGGATGTGGAGTAGGCTAGAGTGGTGAGAGTTAGTAGTAGTAGTCCTAGTGTACCTTGCAAGGTGTGGGTGCGATGTACAGAGGAGGTTGTTGTGAGGTGGAGGGTGTGGAGTTGATGTTGGAGTGGGTCTGATGACTGAGGGATGGTAATAGGCTGTTGTGGAGGGGGTGGGGGTATATGGGCTATAAGTGTAGGAGTACTGGGGCGGGTGGAATTTGGGGGCAAGGAGAGTAGGGGAGTGAGCCTGAAGGGTGAACAGAGCGGGCTAGAGCAAGAGAACCTAAAGCTGCAGAAACCTATCAGTAACAGCAAGAGATTGACTGAGCAAGAAGGTGTAGCTTAGCCTAAAGATACGGTAAGGTAAGATTCAATAATAATTAATCTGTGGTTAGCTTCCCTAGGAGGGAGTGGGAAGTTGGAACTATAGAATGGGGAGTATGCTTTAACTAAAAATTCCACCCAGCTATGGTAAGAAGGGTGGATTAGTAAAGTATGTTCCTGCCGAGTGGTCAACTTCATTAATGCTCTCCAAGTTAGAAGCTGAATGGAGCTCAATGCAGCTGTGCTCACCTCACAAAGATGGTCACAAAGTACGAGAAAATGTTAAAAACAAATTCAGTGACATTCACCTAATAATTATTTCTACTGGAAGGCTTGTGTTTACAAGTTGAGAATTCCCAAAGATGATTTGAGCTTTTGCTGAAAATTGCTTCAGAACCAAAGGTGGTGGTGGTGGTGGTGGGGGGTGGGGGGGTGGAATCCCAAGGCTTGTGGATGGCCCGAGCAAACTGCAAAAAGAGAAAAAAAGAGAGTGTGAGCAGAAAGTGGGTAGTACAGTTCTAGGAGCAACGGAGACAATTAGGAGAGTAGAGGATATTAGTCAGAGAGTGATGGAAGGATTATCAGAATACAGAGAGTTGGTACAATAAGTAGGTACACAGATAAACGTAGTGGGAAGAGTAAAGAATCACAAAGAATAGGAAACAGTGCCTAAGCAGATTATTAGACAAATTTAACAAGGCGTGACAAGTCAGGCTTCACTTGAAACTGTTTAGTAATCTGGTTAGAGGTATATTATATTGAACATTTAATATAACTGATTATGAATGTTATATTCTGATATCTGACAATAACAGACCATAAAGTGATACCTATTTATTTCATTAGCATCTGAACACAGATAAAAGCATAAAGTGAAATCTGGTACTGTTATGCAGTTGCCTGAAAACATAACTTGAAATTGAAATTCAGCAAATACTTCATGCTGTGACATCACTAATTTGCATGAATACACTTTTGCATCTGTATCTGTAACTCTAAAACTAATCTGCATAAATTCATATCTGTTACATATACATTCTAACTGTAAAAAATACTTTTCTTTAGATAACTGAAACAGTTTTACATAAATTCATTTAGCATACTGTATGTGTACTTCATAATTTATGCAGTTAACTACATTATATTTAAAGAAGCATTGAAGAAAAATAATTTGCACACTCTTATTTTCTTCTGTCTTTTCTGTCGATAATCCAGTTTTCTTAAAACTTGACTTGTGCACCACAGCTCTTGCGAAGTTCCAACCTTACTTTGCATTGTTCCAGTCACTGCTGAGGTACTGGAGAAGTCACCTTAATGTCCTTAAATTATTTGGCTTCCAAACCTCTCCTCATACCCCTCTGACCGGGCTGTGGGCAGAATATACTGAACCTTTAATAAACTTGCAAATGAAGTTGCATTAAAAAACATTTCTGTAATAAACTTGTCTTTCTGGTATAATATCTGTAAAAATTCGAAAAAGCAGTATCTGGTTAAGTAATGTTTGCAGATATAACAATTATAAAAAAATTGCATTGCTGGTTGTTTCCCTGACATTATATATATTTTCCTGCCTGAAGTTAACCTATGTCACTAATAGATAAATGCTTATAGGTGTGTAACCAAAATAATAATGTACTATAATGAAATATAAAGACTGTATCTTCATTACTGAATCATATGGAAAACTCAATGGCAATTTTCCCCGTCATAAACTCAAATAAACTGAAGTAATAATTATTTGACACTGTACTAATTCTTCAACATTTTTTGTATTTTTTGCACCTTTATAACATTAATCTTAACTTTTGATTTTTTCTCTGTGACTCTCAGACTGTAACTTGTATAGAGGAATGTCTTCAGTGTGCAGTTCTCTGCCCACTGTCTTACATGTGTGTTCTTTCTGCTGAAGTCATTTAGCTCTTTCAGTACTTTTGAGTGCTACAAGGGTTTATTATCACTGTATAATTTGTCTTGTAACCTAAATCTCCTGATAAATATTAAGAACTGTTAGTGCATAAAAACTGTCACTAATAATAATAATATTTAACTGATCTTTGCCATACTGTTTTATAGCATAGAGTATTGTCTTTAATTTAGCTTACTGAGCTGACCTATAATCAGATAACTCAGTTATGTAAGTCTGTGCCTCTGATGTGCTCTGGTAAACTGTAATTTCTGCACAAAATGAATAAAATCTTGAATTGTTTACCAATACATATTTACAACTAGAAGTGGGGTGGCACAGTGGCACACAAATAGTGCTGTCACCTCACAGCAAGAGGTTCCTCGGTTCAGTTCTCAACCAGGTGCCTTCTGTGTGGAATCTGCACATCTTCCCTGTGTGTGCATGGGTTTCTTCTGGATGCTTTGATTTCCTCCCACATTCCAAATACATGCAGTAGGTGGATTTGACACTCTAAATTGGCCATAGATGTGAGTGTACATGGGACTGTATGGAGTGTAAGAACTACTAGGGCTAGCCACCCAGTGATGTAAACGTTGGCTCCAGATGATTGTCACTGTTGAAGTGACACACGATGTGCAAAAATGGGAAAAAGGGATTGTGGATGGTTGGATGGAATTGATCTGATCCAATTATGGAGCTCAACATCTCTGTGCTTTACAAGTATATGAAGTTCCTCATACAGAAAATTACATTGCATTCTTTCTTTATCTGAGATTTGAACCTGTGGCTGCACTGACACAATATTTATGCTGCACTCTTTTCTTGCATGGGATCCAGACCTTTGATTGTATTTCACGTTTAAAAATGTAACACTGACTTTAAATTCTACTCTCTATAAAACTAACAAAAGATTGTTTAATATTTGTTAATGTTCTTCTGCCTGTATATGTATCAAAATATGCATTGCAACACTTTATTACCACAATTCAGTGGTCTTGTCAGTGTCTGCTGAAGCAAGCAATAGCAAACAATTCATCTGACACGTCTGTAACAGTAAACCATTTATTCTGCAGATTTTACCATACACATCATGTGTTACCAGAATGGTGTACTTATTTACTAATTTTAAATATAGTACTAGTCTGTAACTGTCATCTTTTTTTCCTTACTAGCCATAAAAGTGAACTGAATAGACTTGATTTGTTTTACTCCTTTTCAGTCTGTCATTGCTTCTCTGAGAATAAGATACTGTTTTTGAAAATGTGATAACTTTTCTACCTGCACTTCAGCTATGACAACTGAACCAAAATTTATTTTGTCTTTATCCCTCAAGTCTGTGTATTTCTGTAGTAACTGATTTTTTAATTTTTGTACATCATCTGCACAATTTACAGTACATAGTTTCTTAACGTGCCATATGTTTGCACTGCTGCACATTCTGTAGCATTTTATTTCTCCATAAAATATTCTTACTGAAGGCTAAAACAATATTTAATTCTGACAGCATGTCCATTCCTAGTAAGGTACTGTCACACTAAGAACTACTCACTTCTGTAACCTTTGATCTTTCAAATCCTGACAACATTATAGCAGTCCTTTGGTACAGGTATGTTTGTAACTGAAATTGATGTGTGTGTATTAATCAGTACACTATTCCATAATTCCTTTTCTGTAAGCAGTGAAATATGCAGTCTGTCATTTCTGTCTTCCTTAAATGTGTTAGATCATCTGGCTTGGTGCTGAACTGCCACACACTATAGAAATCCTTTTCTATAAAACTAGTAAAACATTGACTTGAGCTATGGTATGCATTTCTTCCTTTATTTTTCCCTGAAGTCTGTGTATTACTTACATTGGTGTTTAATTTATCAAACTTGTGTGTAATGTCTGCATACTTATCCCCCCTAAGTGCACTCTATACTTAGCTTCTGAAAACAACAAACTGGAATTCATTACATTCTAATTATTTGTATCTGAAGTCATATTGTTAACATTCGCTAGAGACACTGAAGATGAGTGCGTTATATTCTGTCCTGAAATCTGCACGTCACATTCACTATTTGTGTTTATGTCAGGCTGATCTGTATTTGGAATATTTCCACTTAACTCTGCTTTTTGAATCACATTCTGTATAATTTACACTGAGTTTTGGAAGACTGTAAACTTCAGTTTGTTTCAATTTGCACATTATTTAAATCTGAAATTATGCAGATATCAAAAGCTGAAAATACAGTTGTTTCTGTAAAAACTGATCCATACTGCAGATGATGGGGAATTTATTTTCATAACCTCATTCATTACAGTTTCCTTCTGTGTTTTAACCTGTTTCTGCTTAGAAAGATTTAACATTCCTGAACTGATAATGTTTATATTTAAATGAACATTTCTGGAACACATTTTTAGATTGCTTTACCCAGTTTTTAACTTTAAACCACACATTTACTGGTGTTTTTACTGTAGAAGTCTTTACATTGTTTTTTTAATATTTGCTGACATAGCTATACAATTTGCATTTACTGCTGGGTTTACCATATAAGTCTTTAAACATTTCTGAGATTTAGTGTCTGATTTAGCTTGGAAATAAATTATAATAAAAATTAATGTAGACATTGGGAAAGTTGAAGAGGTGTTGAGAAGGTGGCCAGGGGTCTTGCTGCTTCTTCTAACTCTCACGTGTAGGGATTTCCTTGCGTCCTCTATGTCACACTAGAAACTTTGAAGGTCTGTCATCTTTGGAAATGTGAAGTTTTCCGATACAGTTGCTGTGTACTGGATAATGTTCTTTACACTGGTAGCTTTCAGTGCTGTCTTCTTTCCTGGAGATTCTAAAGTTTTTCAACACTTTACCGTAGATTTGTTACTTTTAAGTAATGTCCTTAAGGAACATTGCTGCCCTTTAAAGTACAAATAGTCTCTTTTCTGATGAACAGCTGTAGTCTTGCAAGGCTGCTATAGGGTTTTGGGACTCTATAACTGTTAATGTTGTTACTCCCATAATATTGGCCACCATTGTAAGAACTGGAATAAATAGCTTTATCTTTTAATTACCCAGAGCCTTGCAGAACAAATATCCCAGTTTCTCCTTTATGTGCCAAATATTCTTGTACCTTTCAGAATAAAAGTATTTACTCAACAGAGCTTTGATGAAGGTGGTTTATTATGTAGTAGCAACATACAGTGGAGCTATTTGTAACAGTTTAACAAGATCTACTTAATCTTCTCCAAACTGAACTGACTTTTGTCTAGAAATTGTCTATTATAAAACCCTTTAAATTTCACACAAGTTCTACACACCTCTTTAACCCTGGTTCCTAAGCTTCTTACTGTCTAAACAAGATCGGATTGTACCAAAATGTTTTGCACATTCTGTTAGCACATTTCATCCTTATCAGTAGTTTGGCCTGAAGGTTGTTTCACTGTGCCCATTTGTATCCTTCACTGAAACATTATTTTCTATTGAAACTGTACTTACTGAAACTGCATGTAAAACATTAAATATAAAATGAAGATAAAGGCCTGATTTAATTTGGCTGCATTTCTAGGCATGTGCAAAGAGGGTCAGAGGTTACAGCAGTGATCAGGATTTATTCTGGCAAAACTATATTTATGCCAGCCCTATTCTTAGAATTTCTTAATTCTTTAATGCACCGTTTTAAATACTTTGAAACACCCACACTAAAAACAGTGTTGCCCTTGTACTACATTACCCTAGGAATTATTCATTTGGGGTGCTCTGATGAATGGGAGCCACACACCAATAACTATAACAATGAAGACAAGTGCAGCAGGAATGGAAAAAGACTGCATGTTGTGAAAAGTAGTCAGTCTTTATTACAAGTAACATATGCACAAAATGGGCTGGCTTTATACTGTACATGTAACACTTCTAGCTGTAATTTGGACATCACAAAAGGTGGTCTAGAAATACCTCACAGTTACTAGTTGAGTTACTGTAACTGTATCGGAAAATACCATAGAAGTAAAGTTGGCAATGAGAAATGACCTTTTACTAGAAAGCTGAAAAACAGTTTTTCAGGGGAGTAAGCTGCCCTGCAACTCCCCCATGTTGAAATCAGTACCCCTTTGCTGTCAATTGTTTTTTTAACTCCGGGATTTTTCAGCCTTGGGGATAAGCGGAAAACTTTCTTTAAGGTTCCATGATCATTATATACTGAAACAGCACTATGTGAATGGCTGGTTCTTATTTCTTAGCCAAGTAAATGTACTGGTTCATAAACCTTTTTCAGCCACAACCCAATCTGCAAGGACAAGGGTAAATGTAGTAGGTGATTTCAGCTACCTTAATATAGACTGGGAACACTATTCAAGCCCAAACACTCTAGCCCAAAGGTTCCTGGAGTTCATAAATTCAAATGCCATGGAACAACTAGTCACCATCCCCACAAGAGGAGAAAACATACTTGATCTCATCATCACGAACATGGGATCACAATGTTCAACACCAGAAGTATACCCCTCACTGGTGAGATCAGATCATAAACTAATCTCGCTGGAGGTCCTCATCCCGCCTCCACCTGAAATAAAAAAGACCACAGTGAAAAACTTCTCAAAAGCCGACTTCACACTTCTAAAAACTAGTGTGGTCTCCTTTAAGGCCCCTGAGCCAGTGGTAAGCATTACTCAAACCACTGAATCACTTACAAATGCCTTCTACCAGCACCTACAGGACTGCATGGATCAGGCAATCCCAAACAAAACTAAGACTCTTTGTACCAAAGGCAAGCGTCCAGTCTGGTGGACCCCAGCCATAAACAAGCTCTACAACAAAAGGAGGAAGCTACTACAAGATAGAGCAAAATCCTTGAAAGGTAAGACACCTTTGATCATTATAAGTAAAAAAACTAAGAGCTCTCATAAAATCATCCAAGGCAAATTTTCAGAGAAAAATCGCCAAGGACTCAAAAGACAATCATAAGGCCTTCTTTAGCTATGTTAGAAACCTAGGAGGAAACTCCCAGATATGCTCGGAATTAGTTCAAAATGATGTGAAGATTACTGAACCTACACACATTGCCAACATACTGGCTGACAGGTTCAGTGCAAACTTCTCCCCCCCCAAAAGGAGAGATATCTATACCAGAGGATTGTAGCCCCCCAAACATCTCCAACGCCCAGGTGAGAACTGCTCTCTCCAAGGCAAAAAACACAGCATCCATGGGACCGGATGGTGTCCCCGGCTGTGTGCTCCACGAACTCAATGAGGAATTAAACCCGCACTTAGGACAGCTGTTTAATCTTAGCCTCACCTCAGGATACGTACCCAAGGAGTGGCGCACGGCGACTGTGGTCCCACTTCATAAGGGCGATGCCTCCACCGACCCTGGAAATTACTGTCCCATTAGCTTGACAAGCCTTATCTGCAAAGCCATGGAGAGGATCATAATGGAACTCATAAATAAAGACATAGGGAACTTGCAGACTTTGGATCCATCCCAGTTTGGCTTTGTCAAAGGCAGATCATGCCTATTAAACTTGGTTGACTTTTTCGAAACAGTCACCAAGGCCATTGATGAGGGTAAGGCAGTCCATACAGCCTACCTCGACCTGGCAAAGGCCTTCGACACAATACCCCACTCAGGTATCATTGAAAAACTCATCGGCTTAAATGTAAACCCATACATCACAAGATGGGTTGCAAACTGGCTAAGTGACAGAACCCACAGGGTCAGAGTTGCTGGCGCCATGTCAGACTCAAAGCCTGTCACAAGTGGTGTCCCACAGGGCTCAGTCCTGGGACCACTCTTGTTCGGCATCTACTTTTCTGAAGTACAAGCAAACACAGGAGGGTTATGGCTGACAAAGTTTGCAGATGACTGCAAACTGGGCTCCATAGTCGAAAACACATCTGACACAGATATCCTTCAGAAGGGCCTCACAGAAACGGATAATCTGGTGCCAGAGCCATGGCCTAAAGTTAAACGCCAAGAAATGCATAGTCATACCCTTCGGGAAAAACAAGGTTACCCCTAGCTACCATATAGGTGGCAATCCACTGAGCACAGAAGAGGTCATCAGGGATCTGGGGACCCAGGTTGACAGTAACCTTTCGTTTGACACTCATGTTGCCAAAGTAGTTAGGAAAACCTTCTACATTGCCCACCTGATCATGAAGGGATTCACATCTAGATCTAGGGAGGTCATCGTCCCCCTGTAATCATCACTCATTAGACCTATGATTGAGTACAATGCCCCATTCGGAATGTATCTGACCCGACACCTGCAGCAGCTGGAAAGGCCCCAAAAGTTCCTCACCAAAAGGATAAAGGGTCTCAAAAATATGTCTTATGCTGCCAGACTGAAAGAACTCCAGCTCTATTCAGTCGCATACCGCTTGCTCAGAGGTGACCTGTGCCTGACATATAAGGCCATGTCAAACCCAGATTTGATGAATATGCTTCACCTCAAAAAATCTAGATCCCTCAAAACCACAAGGGCGGGAGACTTAAACCTTGACATGGTTATTAACAGAACGTGCTGGAGGGACAGATTCATCACCCAGAGACTCCCTATGCTGTGGAACAAAATCCCGGTACATGTGAGGCAGAGCACCTCGCTGGCCTTGTTCAAGAGGAATCTTGACCAATGGATGGGAGATTGCAGATATACCCCAGGGATTATTTCAGTGTCACTGCTTGACAGAGGCACAGCAAAATAATAGGCATAGTTTTCTTCAAACTAAAGGGGAGGCGAAAGCCACATAACTATGGGCTAGGCTTATAAATGCCCTTGGGCAGATAGCCTAGTATGAACCTATGAACCTATGTACTAAATGGACAATTCTATGCAGCCAGTTAACAAACATGCTTTTGAAAGGTGCAGAGAAGTGGAGCCCCAGCAAACCCACGTACAGGTAGATCATTCAAACTCTATAGAGTTTTCAAAGAGGGAGAGACAGAAGTCAAGGCAGAAACCCAGACTCTGGAGCTGTGAGGCAGAGATCTTACCATTGAGCCATCATGCTGCATGATGGGATTAAATAGGAATCAAACTAAATGGGATTTTACAAAAGAAATTTGCCAGATACTCTTTTGAATGTAGTCTCCTTGATGTAAACCATATATCCTGCCCAAAGAAGTACATATGTCATGATAGTCATGTGGTTACCAGTTTCTTATTTTGATAATCCAGTAACTGCACTTGTCCAGGTGGATCATTTTCAATCACCACCCAAACAGAAATTGGAAAACAGGTTCACTAAACAAAATGACCAACATCAGTGGTGATGTACGACAGATGACATAAGGACAGTGGTTATGTAGCTGTTCAGCCGCTCCTCTATTGCTGAATCAAATAATTAAATAATCTTGTCAAAACAGATACAGATATGTTCATAGGTAGGTACTAGGCTATCGGCTCAAGGGCCTAAGTAAGCATAGCCAACAAGGTTCCCTGGCTTACGCCACCCAAGAAAGTTAATTTCCTGTGCCCCTGTTGAGCAGAGTCACAGAAGTGATCCCCGGGGTGTATTTCCTATTTCCCATCCACTCATCAAGATTTTTCTTGAAGAGTGCTAATGAGGAACTTTGCTTGACATAGATGGGTAGCTTGTTCCAGAGTATAAGAAGTCTCTGGGACAGGAATCTATCCCTCCAGCATGTCCTGTTTATTGTGGTGACAAGGTTTAGGTCCCTAGAGCATGTAGCTCGGAGGGATTGGGATTTCTTTAGGTGTAGCATGTCTAACAGCTCTGGGCTTAACATAGCTTTATATGTTAGGCAGAGATCTCCTCGGAGAAGGCAATATGCTACAGAGTAAAGCTGGAGTTTTTTGAGACGGTCAGTGTAGGGCATCTGTTTGAGGTCAGTAATCCTCTTTGTGAGGTACTTCTGTGGCCTTTCCAGCTGCTGCAGATGTCTTTTGAGGTACATTCCAAAAGGGGTATTGTACTCTATAATGGGTCTAATGAGTGTCGAGTACAGGGGAACAATTACCTCTTTTTTCCTGGATGACAACCCTTTTGTGATGAGGTGTGCCACATAGAAGGATTTCCTGACTACTGTGGTGATGTGATTATCAAAGGAGAGACTACTGTCCACCTGGGTCCCAAGGTCTCTTATCACACATTTGGCATTAAGTAGATTGCCGTTTCTTTGGTAGTTCATGGGTACAGAGTTTTTACTAAAGCGGATGACAGTGCACTTTTTGACACTGAGCTTGAGGCCATGCCTCTGACACCAGGCGTCTGTCTCGGTGAGACCCTTCTGTAGGATGTCTACATCATTTGGGGACTCGACTACAGCTCCTAGTTTGCAGTCATCTGCGAATTTCGTTAGCCAGGACTGAACCCTCTGGTACTCTACTTGTCACTGGTTTGAAGTCAGATTTGAAGTCTGCAACTTTTACAGTGTGGGTTCTGTCAGTGAACCAGTTGGCAACCCATCTTGTGATGTAGGGATTTATACCTAGTTTAGTGAGTTTAGCTATAATTCCAGAATGGAGGATGGTGTCGAACAAACTGAACTGGGTGGGGTCCAGAGTTTGGAGGTTACCAATATCTTTGTTTGAGTTCCATGATGATACGTTCCATGGCCTTACAGACCAGGCTCATCAGGCTAATAGGGCGTAGTTCCCAGGATCAGTGGTGGCTCCCCCTTTGTGGAGTTGAATAACTGTTGCTGTGCACCATTCAGTGAGCACAAAGCCTGATGTGAGACTATGATTTGAACATGGTGCTTAGGTGGGGAGCCAGTTCGTTCTGAAGTTCATGTAAAACGCAGCCTGGGATGTTGTCCGGTCCCATGGATGCTGTGTTTTTGGTTTTAGAGAGTGCAGCTTTTACCTACATAGATGTGATTACAGGGACTCTGCATTCTTCCTGTATAGATATGGTCCCTTTAAGGGGGTGGGGGGGGGGTAAAGTTAGCACTGCACTGAACCTATCTGCCAGGATGTTGGCAATATCAGTTGGTTCTGTATGTTGCCATTGAGATTCTTGACATAGCTATAGACTGCTTTGTGGTTGCCCTTAGAATCAGTGGTGATTTTGTTTTCATAGCTAGCTTATAAGGGATCTCAGCTTCTTACTGAGGCTGACCAGGGAGCTCCTCCACTCATGGGATTTTACTCTCTTTTGCAATAGCTTCTTCCTTCTGTTTTAGAATTTGTTTATGGCAGGGGACCACCAGATTGGCTTCCTTTTTTTGGAGGATAGTGTCTTGGTTCTGTTTTGAACAGCACGATCCATGCACTTGTCTAAGTGTCTGTAGAGTGCATTTGCGTAGGATTCAGTAGTCGTAACTGTATTGTCCATCTGCATGAGTGTCATGAAGTTCACCATTTCTGTCTTAAGAAGCATGAAGTTGACTTTGGAGAAATTTTTTACTGTGGTTTCCTTAATGGTGGGTGGGGGCGGGATGCATATATCTAGGGTGATTAGCTTATGGTCAGATCTGACCAACGAGGAGTTGACTTCAGGTGTGGAACACTGGTCACTCATGTTGCTAATGAGACAGATTCCAGTGGAAAGAATGTGAGAAGTTAAGCTTAAAAAAAGGTAGGTGGGTTTTCTCTTTCTTTGATTCCAAGGTAAGGAAATGAAAGTCTTAAAAGGTACAAGCAGGTTTCTGGTACCTACACAATACTGGAGCCATACTGTAGGAAGAAAAGTAATCTATGGATTAATCCAAACTGCAGGAGAGGGTGGAATAATGTAAAAAAATGAGAAAATATCCAGAGATGAAGTGTTTAGAACAGGCATAGAAAGGAAAGGGTATTTAAGCCTGTGAAAATAACAAAGAACATATTTGTTCATAAGTTCAGTACATTTGAGAAGGTGTATCAGTTTTCAGAAGTATGAAGTAAAACACAGAAAACTATGATATTACATTTTTATTGCAGTTATGATCATATTTCGAGTACTATAAAGTATGTGGGAAATGTTACATGAAAGGGAAATGTACCCTTTGAGCAACACCATGAACCTATGAACACCAGGAAAAGTACTCATGATGAGCACTTGTTTTTATTCAACAATAACACAACAAGAAGGTAAAATCTCTCAAAACTCAATATAAGTATAATTCTAAAGAAGAGTTGTCATATGTCCCTTTTGAAGGTGTGATTATCAAAAGAAATAGAAATCACTAAAACAAAGAATAGGGTTGACTGGAATATAAATAGAGAATCAAGAAAATTGAAGAGCAGGATTATCTGACTCACGTCTATTTTCTTAACCTCCACAGGTAGAAAACTGATGAACGGGATGAAGGACTGTGGTTGAGGCTGACTTGCATCATAAGTGTTGCAATGTTTTGAAGCCAAAGAATTGCAAACTATTTTCTTTACTATCAGACATAACAATTATTATATGGAAGACGAAACAATTAATTATGATGTTGTTCAAATTGGATTCATAGAATTCTAACATTTGTGATGAAGCTGACCATGCCAAAATGTCCTTCTTATTGAGAACTTGCATCAGCAAAGCAGATTAAAGGATTCGTGATAGGTACAGACTGTAATGTAGCTATCAGTATTAACTGAGACTGTCATGTACTTCCACTTGTAAGAGTATGAGATTAGGGAATATAGTTAAGAGAACTATCCTGGTTTTAGATTTATATGATAATCTATGCTCAGTCTAGCATGTGTATACATAGTCAGTATAATGCAGGGTCCATTAATAGGTTGGTACTAGGCTACCGGCTCTAGGGCCTGTACAAGCCTAGCCATAACAATTCCCTGGATATTTCTTCCCACAATATTTACTTCCCTGGACCCCTGTCTAACAGGGCAACTGACGTGCTCCCCGGGGTGAATTTCCTAACTCCCATCCAATCGTCAAGGTTCCTTTTGAAGAGGGCCAAGGAGGCACTCTGCTTGACATGTATGGGCAGTCTATTCCAGATTATGGGGAGTCTCTGGGTCAGTAACCTATCCCTCTAGCATATTTTGTTTATTGCGATGACAAGGTTTAGATCCCTGGAGCGTGTGGCTCTGAGGGATTGGGATTTCTTTAAGTGGAGCACATCCAACAGCTCAAGGTTTGACATGGCCTTGTATGTTAAGCAGAGATCGCCTCTGAGTAGACGATATGCCACAGAGTATAGCTGGGTTTTTTTTAGATGGTCAGCATAGGGCATCTGCTTTAGGCTTGTGATTCTTTTAGTGAGGTATTTCTGCAGCTTTTCCAGCTGTTGCAGAGGTCTTGTGAGGTACATACCAAACTGGGCATTGTACTCTATAATGGGTCTAATGAGGGATGAATACAATGGGACAATGACCTCCTTTTTTCTGGACGAAAAGCCCTTAGTGATGAGGTGTGCCACATAGAAGGATTTCCTGACTGTTGTGGCAATGTGGTTATCGAAGGTGAGACCACTGTCCACCTGTGTCCCTAAGTCCCTCATCACATTTTCGGTGTTTAGTGTACTCCCACCTATATGGTAATGCATGGGTACATGTTTTTTCCCAAAGAAGATAACTGTACATTTCTTAGCATTAAGCTTGAGCCCGTGGCTCTGGCACCAAGCATCTGTTTCTGTAAGGCCCTTATGTAGAATATCCACATCATTTGGGGATTCAATAATTGCTCCCACTTTGCAACCATCTGCGAACTTTGTTAGCCAGAGTCCCTTAGTGTTGGCCTGTACTTCAGAGAAGTAGATGCCAAACAAGAGCGGTCCCAAGACTGAACCCTGAGGTACTCCACTTTTCACTTGTCTGGAGCTGGATTTGGAGTCGGCTACTTTTACAGTGTGGGTTCTGTCGGTAAGCCAGTTGGCAACCCATCGAGTGACGTAGGGATTTATGCCCAGCTTAGTAAGTTTATCTGTGATTCCAGAGTGGGGGATGGTGTCATAGGCCTTGGTGAGGTCCAGATAGGCTGTGTGGACCGCCTTACCCCCGTCCACAGCTCTGGAAACTGATTCAAAGAAGTCAGTCAGGTTCAGGAGACAAGATCGGCCCTTCACAAACCCAAACTGGGTGGGGTCCAGTGTTTATTGCTGAGAAAGGTTTAAGTGAGATAGTTAAGGGAATACAGCCTTTGAAATGATTGGATGTAATGTGGGTATGAGCTTCTGAGTTTGGGACGAAAAAACAGAGAAAACTATCTCCAGTGGAGAGTTAGTTATGGGTGAGTTTCTAACTGACAAGAATTGTCAGAATGGAGAGTTCTAGAAGGCTGGTTAGAGAGTTAAGGCATATGCTATGTTTAGACATGGGTAATTCAGGGTTTACTCACAGATGGTACGGTATGGTTACAAGAGAGCCTGTCGTGTACAGTACCAGTGGTTGTATTGTGGACATCCAGTTATCACTGTAATTTTTTAAAGTCTTTCTTCTGAAGTTTATGTTTAAAGTTTTCACTGCAGTTTGGGATTTGCCTTATTTTTTGTTTATCATGCCTACACTGATTTCCTTTACAGTTTGGTGTCTACTCTGTTTGCTTTGACAGGTATATAAATGAATTCTTGCAGTCTGACTGATTTATGTTCTTTTGCAGCTGAGATATTTTCTCATGAGTAACGCTCAATTTATGAGCATGCATAGATGAATGGCCAATAATATTTCACATTTTGGAACATTAATTAGCTTGTGTAGAGTGCACAAAAATAAAGCAGAAATTCAAGAGAAGTTTAAGTGATACTGCATGTTGTGTATGTGGATCTTGAGGGTTGATGGCTTATTTTTAATGTAGTGATATGCTTTCTTGATTGGGGAGAGAAAGGAATGTCTGCAGACTTTATTGACAAATATTTGTGGAAGGTAAGTGTTGATACAGAAACAAAACTGATTATAGATGAGCCATATTTAGTTTGGTGTGGGAGTATACTTTAAAGAATGTTATGGCTATGTTAGCAAGGAAAGGTACATGTATGTATTACAACTATCAGGAAGAGCATGTAATTTTTACAAAAAGTAAGTACTCGTATGTTAATAAATTAATTTACTTATAAAAGTTAGCTAATTGCAGGCAAATAATTTACTGTCACAATGATAGTAGTGCTATTTGTTTCAATGACCTTCATTTGGAAGTGGGCATAGGTTGGTTTATGCTAGCCATGGAAGGATGACTCATTTTCCTTTTTCCAAGTGTGTGTGTGTGTGTATGTTTGCATATGTGAGTGCTGTATTGTCCACATATTGTGATAATTTGTCATGAATATGACTCCATACCATAGTTAGCATTTGAAGGTGACAATGTTAGCTACCAGACGTTTGTCATGCATGCATGACTTAACATGACATACTTCTGAGTGTAATCAGGAGTCTGGGTCCAAAATGGCCATGTTATCAAAGTCCTTCAAACTGCTTAATTGATCTGAAAGACTAGCTATCCACAAGCAAGATAATGACTTTGGACATGTGGTAAGTAGCCTGTATGACAATGAGACAAAAATAGAATACAGAGTTGACATAGGCCTTGTAAGACCAGTTCAGATGAAGATGAATAGGAGGAAAAATGCAGGCCTACACATGACCATCAGTCCTGTTCTATCTGTCAGACCTTTGTACCTAAGACTTTATGCAGTAGTTTGTTAGGTTTAGATCTCTACTTAGAAAACTAGAGACTTAAGCATTTGGCTAGGGATGCAATGGAAGGCTGTGTGAGTTCTTCTGAGCTGTACATCAGCAAAGCCAGGCCAGAATTCTCTTCAGCTGCACCTTCTCTCTCCGACGTACCCCTTAAGGTTGATGAAAACCCAGTGGTGCAGTTGGAGGTAGGGTCTGCGACTTCAGTGGGTACCGTATTGGAAGCCATCAGAAGTGGGGATCTGAGCACGTCCGAGGCAATGCAGATGTTCGGTTTGGACAACTTGGGGGGGGGGGGCATGGCTTGTTATTTTGGAGGACTCTGGAACCATTCCTGCTTCCCTGCCTAAAGAAGTCGTGGGCATCAGGCCTACATCTGCACTTTCTCCACTGCAAGAGAAGCATATTAAAAAGAAGCAGAAGACAAGGCATTCCACTGTCCATTTCGCCTCTCCATTGGATTGGAATGCCTTTTCCCAGGGTCTTATTAAGGCTCTGATGGCCTTGAGATCTCCAACCTCAGCTTCACCTCTTCTCCTGTTCTGCTGTTTCCTTCCCGGGAGTCTCCTACTGTGCAGTCAGCCTCTTACCCAGTACAGGATTCTGACTCTGAGGGGTCTTCTTCAGATGAAAACTCCTTAGTATACTCCACACAAATCCCTTCCCCTTTGACTATGCCTCACTAGGGGGGGATTCCCCCATGGAAAAACTTTTTTGGGGGAGACTATCAATAAAATGAGGGAATTCTTTAAGTGGGATTCTTTCCAAATCTCAGAGGAGCAAAAAAGCTATTATAATCTTCTTCAGCTGGAGGGACATGCTCCTTCAGCAGTACCTCCAGTCTTGCCAGCTTTCTTAGATGCATTTGCGTCTACTTCTAAGATCCCAGACTGTCAAGCTCCTGCTTCAAAAAGACCTGACCATTTTTATAAGGTCCCTGATGATTGCAAGTTTCTTTTTAAATGTCCTTCAGCTGATACAGCTGCGGTATCCATTACCTCTGATAAATCCTGTCGAGTTGCTCCTTCAACTAAGTTGTTCCCTTCTGACAAAGAAAGTAAGATTTTTGAAAAGGTATAAATTATACTTCTTCTACCTTGGCTGTCAGAGCCATTAATTGTCAAACAGACATGTCTCGGTATGCTCTAGTCTTGCTTTCTCAGGCCCTGTCCCAGTTACCTGACTCAGAGGCTGTCACTGTCTCTTTCTCTATTGGCTGCATCCTCCCAGGTAATTAGACATTCAATGAAATGCAGCTGTGATGCTGTTGAAGCTTCCTGTAGAGGTGCATCTTCTGCTTCTGTTTTTAGGAGGCATTCCTGGCTATGTTTCCAAACTCTCCCTGATGATATCAAAGCCAAATTACTTGATGCTCCCTTGGACAATTCTGCCCTTTTTGGCAAAGTGGCTGCAGAACTTTTTAAGATTCTGAAGGAAAAAAGGTAAGGAGCTCCAGGCTTTAAAGCACTTGCTGGTCTCCCCAGTTCCTAAATTCCATAGGAACTTCCCTGCCAAGACTGCCTGTGTCAGGAAACCTGCTCGCTCATCCTCTTCTACTCCTTCTGGGACTAGACCATGTAAGTCTTCAAGGAGGCCTCCTCAGTCTAAGGCTATTGCTTCTGTTCCTTCTCCCCAACAGTCATTTCAGCCAAGGCTCTCTATGATGCTCATATTCATCTTCAAAGTCATACTCCTCTATCCCTTTGCCTTTCTCTATCCCTTTCTGCCTGGAGGAAAGTTATTCAGGATTTCTGGGTGCTCTCAACTATACAAAATGGATACTTTGACTTGGAAGACCCCCCCCCCCTTTCAGGGGATTCCTCAGCCACCTACCAATCAACTGCATCTCTTTCCTCAGCTTTCTAACCAAGACACCATTCAGCCTGTCCCTCCGGGCCAGCATGGAAGGGGGTTTTAATCCATGATGTTTCTGGTTCCAAGAAAAAATGGTTCTTGGTGACCCATTCTAGACCTCTCAACTTGAGCACCTTCCTAGTGGTGCCTTCTTTCAGGATGCTATCTCTGCACTCTCTTCTTTCCCTTGTACCACCCCAGGCTTTCCTAGCTTCTCTGGATCTCAAGGATGCCTGTCTGCATATCCCTATTCACCCTCTGTTTAGGAAATTCTCACGTTTCTTGGTGGGCTCTTTGCACTTTGCTTTCTGCCTTGCCTTTTGGTCTTTCCACTGCCCGAAGGGTTTTTACAAAGTGTCTAGCCCCAACCATCGCCTTTTTGAGATTGAAAGGTCTTCATGTTTATCCTTACTTGGATGATCTGTTCTTTCTGGCCAGCAAGCCAGACCGTCTACTTCAACACCTCGACCTAACTATTCCCTTTCTGCAGGTCTTAGGATTCACAATAAATTTCACGAAATCAAGTCTGACCCCAAGTCAGAATCTCATTTTCGTGGGCTGCAGGTTCAGGACAGATTTGATGATTGTGTTTCTACCTTTAGAAAAAACATTTTCACTTATAGCATTCATAGAGTCTTTTCTACCCCTTCCCTCCATCACAGCCAGGGAGTTTCTGAGACTGCTGGGATTCATGGCCTCTACAATCCCCATGATGCCCTTTGCCAGACTTCACATGAGGACGTTCCAGTGGTTTATGGAGACAGTTTGGTCCCAGCATGCTCATCCGTTGGAGGCTTTGATTCCTCTTCTCCCTTGCTTGACAATAGAACTTGGTTGGTGGATGCAGCAATTCAGTCAGAATCCTGGCTTACCACTTCAAATACCTCAGCCAGTCCAGCAACGTTTCAGAGATGCTTCAGACTTAGGCTTGGAGGGCAACCTGTGCTGCCAAAAAGGTACAGGGTCTTTGGTCCCCCCTGTCAAAAAAGGGGAGCACATCAACATCGGAGAAATGAGGGCACGGATTTTAGCCCTGCAGACCTTTCATCCAGTGTTTCTACCAGGACCTCTCAGGATTCTTACAGACAATACTACAATCTTTTGGTACATAAACAAGCAGGGGGCACAAACTCTCATCTTCTTTGTCACTTAGCCATCAAAGCATGGGAAATAGCTATTCAGTGCAAAGTGCCACTGCCTGCTATCTACCTTCCCTCTGCTCAGAACTTGGTGGCAGACACAGTAAGCAGATCCATGAAACAATCCCACGAGTGGATGCTTCACAGGGACATGTTCCTGGATCTGGTTTATCAGTGGGATACTCCAGAAATGGATCTCTTTGCCTCCTGTCTGAACAGACAACTTCCTCTTTTTTTGTGCCAGGGTCCTTCACTCTCAGGCTTGGAAGGTGGACGCTGTGTCCTTCTTATGTATGGGGAAGTTTCTTTATGCATTCCCCTCTTCCCTTTAATTTAAAAAGTACTGTTGAAAATTCTACAGGACAAACTAAAACATTTGCTGGGTGACCCCCTTTTGGCCAAGACAGTACTGGTTCCCTCTTCTACTGCAGTTAGCCAAGAGCCATCACTACAAGTTGCCTCACAGGATAGACCAGCTCACTCAGGACAAGGGATCTCTGATTCACCACAGCTGTCAACTCTGCAATTGACTTTGTGGGTGATCAACTTTTGATTCCTTTCAGGCACCTGTTTTCTAAGGACATGCTTCAGGTTTTGCAGGAGGCCAGGAAACCTAATACCAGGAAATCTTACATTTCCAAGTGGAAAATATTTTCTGTCTGGTGCCAAAAAAGAAAAGAGGACCCTTCTTGGTGGATATTCCTTTTGTGCTTTCTTAACTGTGTGGGTTGCTTAACAGTGGTCTTTCTTATTCATCTGTCAAGGTCCACTGTTCAGCCTTGTCTGCTTGCTTGCCTTTAACTCCCCCCTTAGCTTCCAGGCTAGAGGTTAAGCTTTTCCTAAAAGGTATTCTACACATGAAACCTCCCAGGAAACCAGCTCCTCCCCCTGTTAGAGAAGCTTACGGCCTCTCCTTCTCTAAAGTTTTGCACTTGGAAAACAGTACGTCTGGTAGCTTAACCTGGTAGAAGGGTTTCTGAGATTCAGGCATTAATGGCTTCACCCTGTTTTTTGTTTTTTTTCTCTCACAAGGATAGAGTATCTTTGAGAACTCTTACTTTATGCCAAAAGTGGTCAATGAGTTGTCTCTGAATCAGTCTACTTAGTTGCCTACTTTTTCCCTTCTCCTCAATCTCCTATTGAGAGGATTCTGCATTCCTTGGATGTGCATAGCCAGCTCAGAATATGCCTTGACAGGAAATCTGATCAACTTTTTCTGTCTTTTCATCCCAGGGCTCTGGGATTACCTGTTTCTAAGTAAACTATTTCTTCATGGATCTCTAAGGCCATTGTGTTTTGGTATGATTTTCATGGAAAATCCTTATCCTCTTCTATTAAGGCCCATTCCACCAGATCAGATGCACCCTCAGGAGGTTACTTCAAAGGACTGAATGCTCAATCCATTTTGGAAGCTACTACCTGGTCTTCTGTTCATACCTTTACAAAGCTTTACAAATTGGATAATATATCCAGATCCGGGGTGGGATTTGCCAGAACAATCCTGCATGGATTTGTGGAAAATGTTTCTGCTTAGTCATCCCTCCCCCCTTCCTGGGTTCCCTTTCAACTTTTGCAGTCTCCCATATGTAAAGAATACTGCAACATTGAGTAGAAGGACATAGATTATTTGTGTAAAATCTTACCATAAGCATAGCTGTCCTTCTGTTCTATGTGGCAGTAGTCTATCCCACCCACCTTCCCCCTACACCTTGCTGTTTACTAAGATGACTCCTTTTTTTTAAATTTCCTGTGGATATTTGTTTTTTCTCATAGGGCTACTTTATTCTGAGGATTGTATATGCGGATGCTCTGTTTATGGCTGACATTCTCTGTGCCTTTGTGCGATGTCCCACGTACAGGCTGTGGCAATAGGTTTTGTGTACAGGCTGGATGTCGAGTCATGGAATGGAATACAAACCATATGTAAAGAATACTGCACCACAGAAGAGAAGGATATCTATGGTTATGGTAAGATTTTACACAACTAGTCTGTATAATATATCCACACATGTAAAGTAAGGAAATGTAACCTTGTATGTAGTGATTTCTGAAATTCTGTTAATGGCTTATTGTGTTTACTAACTTACTGGACTTAGTCTTTTTAAATTAAATTAAATTTGTAATTTCTTATTTTTTTTATTTATTCTCCTTTTTTTGCAGGATTAAAATATCTCAGCAAGATGAATCTGAGTCAGGTAAATCTGGATGCCACTGGTGTGACCCCTGTTGGGGTAGCTGACTTGCTTTCTTCATGTCCTACCATAGTGAGCATCCGTGCAAATAACCTGCGAGTCCTGTCACCTGAAGAGGTTTCAGATGAAGATACTACACTGTAGAATCAGAAACTCTGAATCAGAAAACCACTGCACATCTATATCTTCTAATTATTTAATTTGATTTTAGTTGATTCTTCTCAGAGCAAAAATGTATTTTTCTACTTTAGAAGCACTTATTGAGGAATTTGCTTGCATTGATACCATGCTGTCAGTACAAGGCCTGATTGGAATCTTTGCATTTCTTCGCTGCTTTCTTCTGATATTGACTCAAGACTATCTGGAAGGAACACTTTTTTACATCCTGAAACCTGCACACTGCATTGTTGGTGCATATTTTTTTCCATTATTGCTGTTTAACACCAGTAATATTTCGGGTCTATGTTTTTTTTTTTCTTTTTTCAGGTACAGAAGGGCTATATACAACTTTCTTTGTATACTACTTCCTGTTTTTCTTTCCAGACTCTCTTTTTTGGCCATATGCACTAGACTAATGGTGACAGTGATTGTCTTACTTCCCATTTACTTTTACAGTTTCTTTTCCTATAGTTCATTGAAGCCTGTAAGGCCAGCTTCCTGACTGAGCTGCATGTACTGCTTTGGTAGATCATAGGATGTTACTAGGCTATTGGCCCTGAGGCCCTTATAAGCCTAGCCAAGAGTTTAGCCCATGAAATGGGCAACTTCTCTCTTTGCTGTTTATTGTATTGATGGGATGAGTGAGTTCTAATTATGTTAGGCTTTTGTAGGGTACTCTTTATTTCCACAGAGTGTGTGATAGTATATATTTTCTTTTTACTTGACTGCCTCTTCAGCAACCTTAAAGTTTGGACCAGACCAAGTTTGGACCAGATCATTTCTACTACTCATATCTTAATATTGCCATATTCTTCTACTTTATTTGTCTGTGTTGCAGTATATTTTAAAATGTCATTCAAATTCCTTTTACAAATGTAGTACACGGTTTGCTCTTTTCTTGGTGTTACAGTTGAAACAGGTCATCTTATGATTTTGCTATTCAATGAGTTTTTTTGACTGGGTTCTTGTACCTACTACTTCAAGTTTACCTTGTGCATCTGCCCTGCTTTTTATCTGTTTGAGTAATTAATTGCTTAGAAGCTTACACTTGTCTGTATTTTATCATAGTGCATAGTTTCACATTTTGTACCATTAATCACTTATGATCTAGGACAAAGCTATATATGTACAGTAGAAGCTCTTCTTGGATAACTGCACTCCATATATTAATCTTCTGATCTGGCAGATGAAATGTCTTCCACGTTCTCAACAAGTATCAATGATATCGCACCATCATTTTTTTGTGTCACCTAATGTTTATTTCTGATATGGGCTCATACTTTGCCTTAGTGGTTTTCATGTTATTGAATTGATGCATATTGATAATGTATCTGTTTCTTGTTTTAATAACTTTACTCTACTGTACTTGAGCTTTGTTTCTGCTTTTATTGCACTATGACTGTCTGGACACAGGAGAGAAATTCTCAAGGAATGTAGCTCATATATTTATTTATTTTTTTAATTTTACTAATTTGGTAACTAGATAGACACTCTTGTTAGAAGAGCATTCTCTCACAAGGACCACTGTCTGCTAGATTACTTGCTCAGTCACACTGTTTCTCAGGTGGAAACTCAAGGAGTCAAAACACAATACTAGCACTACAGGAGAGAGCTTGTTAACAGCTGTTAGCCTTAACTACCTGAGATTATCACAGATTTAAAACATCTCAAAAAGGAGAACACTGTGGTATAAAACAATCAAGTTTTTTTATCTGATTTGAAAAATCATTTTGTGAGAAAGCTTGTCATATTTTAATTTGATGTTTTAAAATTAGATAGTTTTATGCCACAGTACTCTCCTTTTTTGAGTCACCTAAGATATTAGATATCTTGTTTGTTTATCTGGTCTCGGAGTTTAAATGCTTGAACTACCATTTTTCTGGGACTTTTGAATATGTTGTCAAGATTGTAAATGATCACTGCACATGTTGTCTCTCCTTTGGGATTGCATTATTTAGGGTCTCTTTTGCTGTTTAAATTGTTTTAGTATTGTACTGTGTACTGATTTATTTTACAGTAACTGCCTGTCAACAGGGGGTGATGATACCAAACTTGTTATTGTGTTGTTTCATGAGTTAACGGTATCATGTAGTTATAAAGTACATGACTATTCATATATGTATCCAACAGTAACTATATCAGTATGTCTGATGTCAGACTGGTGAAAGTTAATGCAGTGTCCTGACAAAATTTGCATATTCTACCGGAATGATTCATTGAGTGCGATTTTTTTAAAAATATAGAAACCAAAAATCAGTGACCCTGCTTAATGGGTCCTATGGTTGGGTGCATCCTTAATACCATTCAGAATCTGACATCCTTTTGAGAAATGTCCATGGTCAGGAACAGCCATGCAGCCGTTATGATGCACGCTGTCATGCAAAACATTTACTGTGAAAGTTTATGTAAGTGTATTTGTCCCCTGCTAGTTCTTTTCTTTTGCATGCACATTTCTGATCTCAGTCTTTGCTTTCATTAGTAAAATTCATATGTCCACATGCCCTTTTCTTTTAAGTTGTTGGTGATTTTAGAAATTTAATAAAATGCGAAAACTGGAACCAGTCAACAAATCTCAAAAGAGCAAACAGTCTGTTCCACTCTGCACGGACCACATACACACCGACACTTAGGATGTATAAAATCACGTATTTAATGAATAATGTACACACAATGTTAAGCGCTTTCATCTAAAATACTTAGACTTCTTCAGAACAATTCATAACAGTTACTTCCCAGTTTAAATACATCATACAACCTATCAGAAATATTCTGTTGATTGCAAACAATTAACCATTTAAAGTGCCAGTGTGCCTCTACTTAATACCATCAGTCCTAAAACGTATTGTTATATGTTAAAAACATACAAAAGTCATATTACTACATACATAAATATATAAGAACATATTAAACCATCTGAATACACATTTTGCTAAAATTATTATACCTCTTCAGATGTATAATATCTGATTAATTTAGCCTCATTGGCCTATATCATACCTTACTAACTTACATTTTCTAAAATAGGTCTTACAGATATATGGTCATTTAATCCAGGGGGGGATGAAGCATTTAGTTTAATTTGCCATCTGGCTTCTAACTCACCTAGTTTCTTTTTAATACACCCACCCCTTGGATTTTCCTTGGCTATATCTAAAATACCAAAATGAAAGACGCTACAATCATTATTCTCTACTAAGTGTCTCCATAAAGCATTATTTGTGTCTTTTTTTCTTTATGCTGTAATAATGGTCATATATCCTTTGCCTAAGGCATCTGTCTGTCTTTCCTATATAGTAACAGGGACAGTTAGTGCATTTCGCCAAATACACTAAGTGCTGCGTTCTACAATTTCCTTTTTTATACATAATACTTGTATGATTTATATCTTTGAGTGTAATATTCTTCTCATTTGTAATATATTTACACTGGTTACAAGTACCACATCTTGTAGTCCCTTTACTGTCCATAGTGCTACTAACATTTCCCTTTTTCCTTTCTAACTCATTTTTAATATTATATCCGTTTCTAGAAACAAATCTGGGTATTTTCCCAGCTATTTCCTCTATTTTTTTGTCTGTCCTTAAAATATTCCAATTTTTGGAAATAATATTCTTAACATCTGCACTCCATGGGGTGTGTTGTATTATACACGCTCTGGTGTATTCAGTGCTGTCATCTTTATTTTTGGCATTTGTACTATTTCCTATATTTAATGGGCCTCTTCCAATGAGAGGTGTATATTTTTTACCCCATTCATTTCTTACATAACCTGTTACATCCATGACCAACCAACTTGGGTACCCTCTCTGTAGGAACATGTCCCCTATAACCTCCAATTCTCTTAAAAAGTCCAGGTAGTCAGATGTCATCCTGGCTGCCCTGATGCATTGGCCTGCAATGCAATTTAGATGAAAGCGCTTAACATTGTGTGTACATTATTCATTAAATACGTGATTTTATACATCCTAAGTGTCGGTGTGTACGTGGTCCGTGCAGAGTGGAACAGACTGTTTGCTCTTTTGAGATTTTAGAAATTTGTCTTAATACAACACTGGTTGATGGAAGGAAGCTCCCTTACAGGATTGGTAGCATGGCCCTTCTAGTAGATTTTTATTTATTCAGTTGTTAACTGGGTTGATAGTTGATCTACAACATTAATAGGAACAATTGGGATTGTCCAGAAGTACCCAGTTCATCTACATCTGTGAGCTGATTTAGAATTAGTACAATGTATAACACAATAAGAGCATGGAATAAAATAGCCTACCAAAAGGTTCTGCAAGCATGCAGAGTAATAAGAAGATATTACAAGTTTGAGCAATAAATATTGCATATTCAAGTAAACAGTTTAGAGCGGTAACAGAAATAATGAGGGCAATATTGCTGCTTACATAACATAGACTGTACTGAGTGAACAGATTGATAGGACATATATTTGAAAACATATTGAAAGTTGTGCATAAATATATTCTAAAGTAGTCTAGGTGAGAAGAAGGCAAGCAAGGAGGTTAAGATGCAGCAGACTGTGTAAATAATTTGGACTTGCTACAAAATGTCTGAGAGGCGTGGATGTTCCTAATATTTGATGGCTGTGTATACAGAGCTTAAGGCCGGTAACTAAAAATGCATGGTCTGAAGCTGAAAAATAATTAAGGGGTATGTGAAACAGAGGAACTTTGCTTATGATAGAAATTGAAATTCTGGGGTGAAGTTTTGATTCTAGTTGCGGTGAGATGTTGAGGATGATAATTTTAAGGATAAGAGGTGACAAATTCAATCAGAATGTTGTCTAACTTGGAGAAATTTAGCACAAGAAATGAAGGTGCAGTGGTGCCCAAATTTATGTCAACGTAGGATGACTGCCTATTTGGTTTGAAAGAACTTGGAGTAGAAGTTTGATACTGAGAAGAGCTATAGTGAGGTGAGGTGAGTAAGGTCATGCTCCATTTGGGCATGGAGAATATGCTTTCATGTTACTTCATATGGTATTGTGAGAGTTTGCAGTAGAGTAAGAATGATTTGTTTTATTTTTGAGGCACCGTGGGATGCCATTGAAAGTGAGACAGCAAGGTAATGATCAAGATATTTGAAAGTGGAGACTGCATTATTTTGTTTGCTTTGCTACAGTAAGAAGATGGATTGAATGATAGTGGTGTTAAGGCTAGAACAGGTTCTAAACGGCCGTGACTTTAGTTTTGTTAACATCTTTATTGAATTATCACTTGTGATATAGGCAAACTTAGATTTACACAAGAGTAATCTAACTATATTAACAAGTTCACATTTACAAACATTATACATCACATGTATTATTTTATACAACATAATCATACCAGCAATACATAAATTGTTCCCATGGCTTTAGTATTGTCCCATTAAGAACAATGTTATTTCATTTTAAGACAGTTAAGGAGGGTATCTTGGAGCATACCTATCCTGATGGAATTGAGTCATTTTGAAGACATAGAAAGTGACATGATTGTCTGTATGTAGAGTAGTTTTAGTGAAATGAAGATCAGAGGGGATGTGATTGATAAATGTGTTGATAAGAAGGCCTACAACTAATCATTGTAGTACACCACAGAGAATAGGAGCTTTGAAAGAGACATTACAGGTGAGCTTTACTCCAAAAGCTTAGTTTGTAGGATAGCAATGGAATCTTTATTTTAGAAAAGTCCAAATGAAGTTGCTGAGAGGCAGCTGATGAAAATAATTGTTGCCTAGATCAAAGACCTCGTGTCAGTAAATAAGTCATCTGTGGGTTGGTTTTAATCCACAACAGTGACATTAGAATCAGCGACAGAGCTAAGACTATGGTGGGAGTGCTTCTGCCAGAGACAAAATTATGTTGGAATCCAGTGAGCAGGTTATAATCTGATCTTTGTTTATAGGTGACATCCTGTAAGAGCTTGACAAGAACAGTACGATGTCCTTCATGGATGCATCTGCAGTCATAACAAATGGGTTGTCCTGTCGTCAGGCAGCCCTTCGGTCGGCCGGATTCCAAAGTCTGGGTCCTGCTTCGGCTGATGTCGCACTTCACCCGACGTCATCTCTGCTGGTCTTCGGGTATAAAGGCATCAGCCGACGCCATTTTCCTCAGTCTTTCTTGCCGTGTGGCGCCCGAAGCAGAAGCTGTTCGCAAGTGCCGGTCGGTCAGATCCAGAGATGACTACTTCGAAGACTTCTAAAAAGCTAAGTACCCCGTTGGGGACTCTTTCTTGCCTCAGCCGATGTCAGAAAAAGTCAATAACTGTTTAACTTGTGGGAAACCATGGTTAAGCAAGCCGCGAGTGTCTCGGTTTCGGCTGAAACCGAGAAAACTGGTCAATCTTCAGCCGAATCCATGACTACTACTGAGGCTCCTGCTTCCTTATCTGAATCAGCCTCAGAAATTTTGCCTACAACTGTGGTTACCACTGATCTATCAGACACCATCCCCTTGGATATCTCTACCTCAGCACGTGGTGCTGCTAGGCCTCCTGCAGCCATGTCTATTAAGGCCTTTGCCAGGGCTAAAGCAGCCAAATCAGCTAAATCAGTGCCTGTTAAACCACCCTCACTCAGGCCCACTTCTAGTTCTCAAATGCTTACTCTGGCAGAAGATTTAATATCCTTAATTAGGGAATCCCAATCTCACCCAGACAGGGCCTCTCAGCCCCCAGAAAAGAGACCTAGAGCAGAGCCCCCCGAGCCTGTGTCCTCTGATGATTCTGCGGATGACTCAGACATTACAGACCAGCCAGAGGCTCCTTTTTCCAATTATGAAGATTCAGATGCTGAAGAATCCATTCCAGCTGCCTCTCCCCCAGAGGAATTCTCTTTTGGGGAAACCTTACATGCCATGAGAGAACAATTCCAATGGCAGGGACAAGATTTCTCAGATTCAAGAAAAAGGCTTAGGACCTTTCTGCACTTACCACAACATAGGCCCCTAGCTATACCTCCTGTCCTTTCTGTTGTGGACAATGCATTTAATGATGTCTGCACTGCTCCTGATTCTTTACCTCCAGCCCCTGCCAAACCAGATAGATTTTACAGGGTGCCAGACACTCATCACCACCTATACAAGGCCCCACTTGCTGACCCCGAAACTATATCCCAGGGGCCTAAGGCAGTAGCCTCGACCACAGCAAAAAACCCTATTCCTTCTGAAAGGGAATCCAGGTCCTTAGAGAGATGGGGGAAAAAAGTCTACACCTCTGCTACTCTCTCTGCTAGAGCTTTAAACTGTCAGTTTCACATGATCCAATACCAAGAGTTTATGCTTGATCAGTTAATTAAAAAGCTGTCCTCTGATGAATCTTTAGATAAGAAATATGTATTAGAAATGGTGAATAACATCCAACAGGTTAGTAACCATTCTTTAAAATGTGGCTATGATGCACTGGAGGCTTCATTTAGATCAGCCATGACTGGCACAGTGATAAGAAGGCATGCATGGTTGAAAGAACAGGTCTTGCGGATCATGTTAAAGCTAAGCTATTGGATGCTCCTATGGATAAGGCCAGTCTATTTGGGGAACCTGCCCAGCAGGTAATGAAGAAAATGGAAGAGAAGGCAAAATCTGTACAAACAGTTAAAGATTTCCTACAGGTTCAGCCCCCAAGGTTTAGCAGGAACTGGCCTGCCAAGAATTGGTCCTTTCCTGACTCCACAAGATCCCAAAGGGGCAGGAACAGACGCTCTAGGGGCAGAAATCAATCCAGAGGAGGTGCCTACAGAGGGCGACAGTGGCAAGGCAATAACCGAGGCACAGACGCAACCACTGCCACTGCAACAGGACAATCACAGTGACTTGGCTCTGACTCCGCCTACCAGGGAGCAATTAGCAGCACCATTAGGCGGAAAGTTAGCCTTATTCTCGAAAAATTGGCACTATATTACAAAAGACAAGTGGATTTTGCAAACCATAGACCAAGGCTACCGGTTCCACTTCCACACTTTACCAGTAAAAAGAGGAATGCCAAACCTGCCCCAAATCAAAAATAGAAGCCCTGCACCAGACAGCAGAATTAATAAAGATGAGAGCTGTGGAAAGGGTACCAATAACAGAACAGGGCAAAGGATTCTACTCCAGACTCTTCCTAGTACCAAGAAAAGAAAAAACTGGAGACCTATTCTCGACCTGTCCATCTTAAACACATACATCATTGTCCCAAAATTCAAAATGCTGACCCTACAGCAACTTCTTCCCATGCTGGGCAAGGAGTGTTGGCTGGTAACTCTAGATCTCAAGGAGGCATACCTGCACGTCCCCATTCGACCAAATTGCAGAAGATACCTCAGATTTCTTGCAGGATCAGAGCATTATCAATTCTCAGCATTGCCCTTTGGCTTATCCACTGCCCAGAGTATTCACAAAATGCCTGGCATCAGTAATCGCTCACTGCAGAGTACAGGGAATCCAAATTTATCCATACCTGGACGACTGCCTGTTACAAGCGGACAACAAAAGCAAGCTGACAACAGATTTACAAAGGGTCATTTACTTGCTACAAGCCCTGGGATACACAGTCAATTTTCAAAAGTCAAGACTGATACCATCCCAGACAAGAACTTTCTTGGGCGCAGAATTGGACACAGTAAAACAGATGGCATTCCTCACTGCAGAAAAACAAAAAGAACTTCCTCTTTACTTCTTGGCATTAACAAAGCAGAACAAACTAACAGCAAGAAAAGTTCTGCAGGCCTTGGCCTTCATGGCATCATGCATAATCTTGGTCCCACATGCCAGACTACATATGAGAAAGTTACAGTGGTACCTAAAGAATTTATGGTCTCAACACAGGCACAGCTTAGAAACAGAAATACCACTAATCCCATGCTTAAAACAGGAGCTCCTATGGTGGGCTCGGGCATGCCAGTCAAACCCAGGCTTACCCTTCCACAACTTTCGAGCAAACCAAACCATCACAACGGATGCCTCAGACCTAGGATGGGGGGCACACATGCTGGACAAATGCGTACAAGGACTGCGGACTCAGGACCAGCTGCACCTGCACATAAACCAAAAAGAAATGCTGGCAGTAAAACTGGCAATCCTAAAATTCAGACCATTCCTCAAAGAAGGCCATTTGATGATAAGGACAGACAACACCACAGTCATGTGGTACATCAACAAACAGGGAGGCACTCATTCTTACCCCCTATGCAGAATGACTTTGGACCTTTGGAATCTGGCTCTCAGCTACAACATCCAGCAACAGACAATCTCCAAATGGATAGGAAATTGCATAAGATTCTGTTACTCCTACCATGGAAAACCAATTCCACAGAACATAAGACCTCATTCTACAAGGGCTACAGCCACTACCACAGCTTTCTTAAGAGGAGTGGCAACCAAGGACATTATTGAGGCGGCTACTTGGACCTCCGTGCATACATTTGCCAAGCATTATAATTTACCTCTATATTCTAGATCCCGAGCAGGGTTTGCCACTGCTGTACTGCAAGGGATCCTGACTACACCATAATCATTATTCCTCCTCCCCTAGTTTGGCTATGGTATTCTACCCATTTGTTATGACTGCAGATGCATCGATGAAGGACATAGTACAGTTTTGTACCTACCATAAATGTAGATGTCCAAACTGGATAGCATCTGCAGTCAGGATTACCCTCCCTCCTTCCCCTCTGCGGTACTCCTAGGGTATTTACCCTCCTAATAGCTAGCTGGGGGGGGAGTCTCTTATGGTGTATTTGTTTGTATATATGTACATACATGTTTATTTTTTGTGTTTGCCTTCTACTATTTTGGAAACATTGGCTTTTATCCAAAATTTAGCTTTCCAAGAGGGCAATTGGCATCTGGGGCAAGAAACACTGAGGAAAATGGCGTCGGCTGATGCCTTTATACCCGAAGACCAGCAGAGATGACGTCGGGTGAAGTGCGACATCAGCCGAAGCCGGACCCAGACTTTGGAATCCGGCCGACCGAAGGGCTGCCTGACGACAGGACAACCCATTTGTTATGACTGCAGATGCTATCCAGTTCGGACATCTACATTTATGGTAGGTACAAAACTGTACTTTCTTTCTTTGGGGACTGAACTGTACTGTGAGGAATAGATGGATTAGAAAGTAAATGAAATGGATACTGGATAATATCTTTGTGGATTTTAAGAAACCAAGAAAAGTTTTTGTTACAAACAGGCTGCCATGGCTAGGGAGGCAGTTAAGTAGTTTTTCTCTTTCTTTCAGAGACTTTTGGTGGATGAAAAGGTAGATGAAGAAGGGATCACTGGGAGATGGCATAGGGTAGGTGGAGGCATTAATGGTGGGAATATCTTCATGACAAAGTCTTCAGCAGAAAAAAAATAAGTAAGGTGGTGAAGCTCTAGGTTTACCAGAAATGTTGTTTACCTTGGACGAGAGTCATGTTAGATTTAATACAAGATGTGATTTACTTTCTGTTATTCAGTAACCTTTTTTACATAGTGGTTGTGAGGTAAAGATTGACGTTTCTTCACAGAAGACTTTGTTTGAAGAACTGTCTGGAGGCTAGTTTTTTCAAAGGTAGTCCTCACAGGCTTGAAAGTTTATACTAGACATACAGTTGGAAAGCCACCCAGAAGCTATAGTAATTATCTCTGATTAATGAGAACTTCATCAGATTACTGTCATTATGATAGTGGAACAGACTGCTAGGTAAGACTTTTTGCAATGTGCCACCTTGGGTTGTGCATGTGTGGGTGATTGTGTCACCTCTGTCCTCTGGTTGTTCAACCTGGGCATCACCCATCCAACCTGATGTAGGGGAGTGGCCCCTTAAGTTATCTGACTCAGACTGGAAGTACTCAGGTCAATTCTTGTGGAGCTTTCCATCACATCCAACATGTTTGGTTAGTCGTAGGTGAGAAAGAGCCATAGTGTGAGCCTGTGCCAAGTTCCACAGCCTGGGGCAAGATGGTAGGCACTTGTATGATTCTTATCAGGAGCTTGAGCTGTAGGCACAAGACTGGGACTTCATTGTGATTCCAGCAGTAAGCCTGGCATACACAGCTTCTTCTGCTCATATTTGTATAGTTACACACAGACCTTAGTCTGCCCAGCATGCGTTGCATGTTTATTACATGCTTGCATGAACCTGTCTGCAGTGCCATGTTTGGAACTGCTGTAGGAAGTAGGGCTTCCTCACTGTGCTCTTCTATTTGGTTCCTGACATAGGGGAGTTCTTGCTTTTGAGACAGATAAGGTATTTGAGCCCTCTAGTTGCTTTTCTTTACAGCACTCAAATGTATGACATGTTTTGGCTTATTTTCTCTTGTGCTGTCCTTGGTGTTTCGTGGTAAGGAACCATTGCTCCCCCCAACCATTCTGCCCTTGGAGCTGTCCTTTAAGTATGCAGATGTTCTTCGTGTTTCACTGCTGCAGTCATCACATTGGGTTATCTGCTTGCAGTAGCCCTCAGTCGGCCTGATTATCAAAGTCTTGGGGCCTGCGTCATTTGCTGTCTCATCTTCCATGACGTCAGGTAGTCAGGGGTATAATGCATGCAGCCGACGCCATTGCATCAGCCTTTCTTGCCGTGCGGTGCCCGAAGCAGAAGCAGTTCGCAAGTGCCGGTCGGCCAGCTCCTGAAATTTTCGTTTTCGAGTTTCAGAACCAAAGTCTTCAACTAAGCTAAGTACCCCATTGGGGAAACTTTTTCTTGCTCTAAACTGATGTCAGTAAAAGTTAATAATTGTATTTCTTGTGGAAAGCAAATACCTCATAAAGATTTTCATTTGTATTGTATTCCTTGCTTAGGCCCTGACCACGATGTACCTTGCTGTCAGTTTTGTGCCTTATTTAAGCAACAAACTATTCGTCGTTGGTTTATTTACACTTCTAAATATTTTGGTACTCGGTTCAATTATCCAGATATGGCTTCGGTAAGCCACCCAACTACCGACATTCTGAAAAAACGCAAAAGATAAAGACAGAGACAGATTGCATAGGTCCAATGATGCCGACGACGCTTCTCCTAAGCTAGTCGCCAGTTCGCCGGTACTCATTGAGGTGCTTTTGCAGCCCCTGATACCCGCTACTTCAGATTCGCAAGCCTCTACTGAGACCCATATGGAGTCCGGTATGCCGCGAGATGCTTCAACTGTGGAACCTGCGGATGTCTCTACCTTGGATGGGTCCGGAGCCGCTGTGTAGGCACTGGCTTCTGAGGGGGTGTATTCAGGCCTACTGACTTGCATATTAAACCAACGCCATCTTCTTCTTCAAGCCCTAAACCTCGAACCATGCCTAGAAAACGGACACCCAGACCGCATGGTCAGGCCTCTATGCCTAAAAAACAAATGAAAAAATGGCTGAAGACTTTATTACTCTAATCGGGGGAAGCCACCCTTCCCCCTCCAATAGACCTAGGACTGAGTTTCCTTATGATTCTTCTGAACAGGACTCTGAATTTTCTGTTTCCTCTGATGACCAGGATTTACCCTTATCTACCTATGAGGATTCTGATGCAGAGGACTCTATTCCCTCTGCTTCCCCTCCAGAGAATTTCTCTCTTGGTGAAACCTTGCATACTCTTAGGGAGCATTTCTGCTGGTAAAGCCAGGATTACTCTGACTCTAAAAAGAAGCTTAGGGATTTCTTACTCCTGCCCCAACACAGGCCTTTAGCTATGCCCTCTATACTGGACATTGTTGATGATGCCTTTTCGGAATCTAGCTTGGCCCCTGACTCTCTACCTCCTGCTCCCAGAAAACCTGATAGACATTACAGGGTTCCTGACTCTCACAAGTTCCTCTTTAAAAATCCTACTGCGGATTCTGAGACCATTTCACAGGGCCCAAGGGCATTAAGGCTACTCCTGCCAAAAACCCTTCCCCCTCTGATAGAGATTCCAGGGCGCTGGATAGATGGGGTAAGAAGGTATACACTTCTGCAACCTTGGCCGTTAGGGCCTTAAACTGACAGTTTCATATGTTAAAGTATCAGCAGCATATTATTGGATTGCTTAAACAGAAAATGATGTTGATTCCTGACTGTGCTGAAAGCAAAGATTTACAGGATTTAATGCATTCTGCTGAACAAGTTGGAAAACATAGTTTGCAATGTGGTTTTAATTCACTAGAGGCATCTTGCAGGGCTGCTGTCACTGGGTCTATACTTAGAAGGCATGCTTGGCTTAAGGAGCAGTCTTTGCCAGATCATGTTAAAGCTAAATTGCTGGATGCTCCCTTAAACCAAGCCTGTTTGGCAACAAAGCAGAAGTACTTAAAAAGATGGAGGAAAAAAGCTAAATCTAGGCAAACTGTTAAAGACTTCCTGCAAGTACAGCCTCCCAGATTTATTATCCATTTGCCCTCTAAAAATTGGTCTTTTCCTGCCTCTTCCATGCCTTCTCAGTCCAAACCCAGAACCAGCAGAACACCCAGACTTTAGTCCCAAGGTACTCGCAGGACTAAGCCTTGTGGGGGCTCCCACTTCCAAAGCAGGGAGTGGTAAGACTCCTCCCTATGGTAAACTGTCTCAATGACTTAACTTTAGATCTTCCAAGCCCTGCACAACTGACTGTTCCTTTAGGGGGAAAGATTGCCCTGCATGCAAAAAATTGGGAACTCATTACCCAGGACAAATGGGTTTTAAATATAGTTTCCCAAGGATGCAGATTCCATTTTCACTCCTTACCAACCCCAAATGGTTGGCCAGATCTACCCCCAAATCAGTGGGCAGAGGCTCAAAAGCAAATTCTCTCTCTCTTAACCATCAGGGCTATTCAACCTGTTCCAGAAGAGGAAAAGGGACAAGTTTTTTACTCAAGACTTTTCCTGGTGCCCAAAAAAGACAACTCCTGGCATACTATCCTGGACCTCTCTATCCTAAACACTTTTTGGTGATCCCAAAATTCAAGATGCTAAATCTTCACCAGCTGCTTCTTATGCTAGGCAAGGATGCCTGGTTGGCAGCACTGGATTTAAAGGAAGCCTGCCTGCACATCCCAATAAGGGAATCTTGCAGAAGATACCTACGCTTCAAAGCAGGCTACATGCACTATCAGTTCTCTGCACTGCCCTTTGGTTTATCTACTGCGCCCAGGGTATTCACAAAGTACCTAGCTCCAGTCATTACATTTTGCAGGCAAAGAAATATCTAGATATATCCCTACCTGGACGATTGTCTAATTCAGGCAGAAAGCCAGGACATACTATTGAATCATCTGGCGTTTGTACAGAAATTGCTAACTTCTGTGGGGTACACCATAAACAAAAATAAATCACATCTTGTACCCTGCCAGCAAATTGTATTCCTGGGAGCAAGCTTGGACACAACTTCCCAGATGGCTTTCCTCACACCAGAGAAACAAGTGCATTTGACAGCTTACTTCAAACTACTGGCCACAAAGACCCAGCTATCTGCAAGGAAAATACTGCAAGCCCTGGGGTTCATGGCCTCCTGCATTCTCCTAATTCCATATGCAAGACTGCATATGAGGAAACTACAATGGTATCTAAAAAGCCTATGGTGTCAACATTCTCAGGATCTAGAAGCAATGATTCCTGTCATACCTTGTCTACAGATAGAGTTCCTTTAGCGGGCAGAGGCCTGCCACCAAAACAAGGGACTGCCATTCACTCTACCCCCTGCCACCCAAACCCTAACAACAGACGCATCAGACTATGCATGGGGGGCTCACTTGGCAGGTGAAGTGCATTCAGGGTAAATGGAACCCAAGTCAAATGCACCTGCATATCAATCAAAAAGAAATGTTAGTCGTACAGAATGCTTTGACAGCCTTCAAGGATCACATTCTTCCAGGGCAATTAATGGTAAAGATGGACAACACCACTGTCATGTGGTACATAAACAAGCAGGGGGGAACCCACTCATACCCTCTCTGCAGACTAGCCATGGCTTTGTGGAACACAGCCTTAAGCTGCCAAGTGCACCTACAGGTTCAATTCCTGCCAGGAAATCTAAATACACTGGCAGATGATCTAAGCAGAAATCTCATGGACCCACACTAGTGGAAACTGGAACCAAATATATTCGACATGTTGAGAAACAAATGGGGGAGCCCAGATACAGACCTGTTCCTCCCCCCAGAAATACCAATTGGAAACATTCTGCACAAGGACTCCCCACAAGCAGGCTTGGAAAGTGGATGCTCTGTGCTTCAGCTGGAAAAACCTATCAGTTTATGCCTTTCACCCTCTGCCTCTCCTCTCCAAGGTACTACTAAAGATCAAACAGGACAAACCAAGGATGATACTGATTGCACCAGACTGGCCACACCAACACTGGTACCCCCTTTTTTGCAGTGTGTCACTGCTGGCACCATGGCACCTGCCTTAGACCCCTGCTCTGCTGTCCTAGCAGGAGGGCCAGATTCTGGACCCACAGCTTCAAACCCTGAACCTGGCAGCCAGGCTAATTACCTTATCTCTCTTTTACCATCCCTCAGTAAGCAAGTATTGGATGTCATTCTGGAGGCAAGGAGGCCTAATACTATAAACTCCTATGCTGAAAAATGGAAGAGATTCTGTTCCTGGAATCAGACTCAGGGGATGGGCACAGCAAAGCCCAATTTACCTCAGATTCTTCAATACTTAACTGAGATGCTTCACAAGGACCTTTCCTTTTCCTCCATCAAAATTCATGCCTCAGTCATTTCAGCTTATTATAACACAGAACCACCCCTCTTCTCTCATCCACTGCTGAAGCAGTTCCTCAGAGGGGCCAAAAACTTAAGACCACCCAGGAGAGCCCCTACTCCAGCCTGGGACCTTAACTTTGTTTTGGAAAAACTCACTGTACCTCCTTTTGAGCCAGCTGCAAATGCAGAGTTGAAATTCCTTTCTTGGAAAACAGCCTTCCTTTTAGCCATGACTTCAGCAAGAAGGGAGTCTGAATTACAGGCCCTCATGGCAGTGGAGCCTTTTATCATTTTTCATGCGGACAGGGTGTCCCTCAGGACCAATCCCTTCTTCATGCCCAAGGTGGTATCCAGTGTAGCCCTTAATCAGTCCATTCATTTGCCAACCTTCTTTTCTAATCCACAGAACAAAGGGGAACGAATACTGCACTCCTTAGATGTGCATAGACAACTTAGATTTTATTTAGACAGGACTAAACCTCTCAGGAAATCTGAACAGCTGCTGGTTGCATTTGCTGCAGGGGCAGGGGGTAGGCCATTTCAAAGCAAACCATTTCTAATTGAATAGGTCATTGCATTCATTTCTGCTATAAGCACTATGGAAAACCTACCCCACAGGGGATTAGACCACATTCAACCAGGGCTGCATCTACCTCTACAGCCTTTCTCAGAGATGTCCTTACCAGGGACATCCTAGAAGCTGCTACCTGGAATTCTGTACATACCTTCACCAAGCATTTCCATTTGCTAATTTTCTCTAAATCTAGAGCTGGCTTTGCCACTGCAATCTTGCAGGGCCTTATAGCTGGTCCTAATGCTATCTAATTTCCTCCTCCCATCCTTAGCTTTGGGAATCTACCCAAATGTGATGACTGCAACAGTGAAACACGAAGAACATAGTACATTTGTGTACACTTACCATAAATGTAGATGTTCGAGTGTATTCATTGTTGCAGTCCTAGTTAACCCTCCCTCCAGCCCCCCCTGACTTCTATTGGCTATACCTCTATTCTTGCATACTATGCTTAAAGCTTTTTGGTGTATTTGCTTTTTTGTTGGAGGTGTAAACTTGTATATATAATTGCTTCCCATTATGGGGGCACCTGACATCTGGGGCAAGAAAAACTGATGTAATGGTGTTGGCTGCATGGTTTATACCCCTGACTACCTGACATCATGGAAGATGAGACAGCAACTGAAGCAGGACCCAAGACTTTGATAATCAGGCCGACTGAGGGCTACTGCAAGCAGATAACCCAAATGTGATGACTGCAACAGTGAATACACTCAAACATCTACATTTATGGTAAGTGTACACAACTATACTTTTTAAGTCTGGAGGCTGCTTTTGTGACCCCTAATAAAGTTAATTGGAGTGACATATTGTCTAATCAGCCTAGAGCTGACTCCTTTATTGTCTTAGTGGGTCACTTGTGATGAGCAGTGCATTCCCCTTTGCTGTCTAACAAGGAGTCTAGATTATTGGACAGGTATGGTAAAGGCATACATATCTACCATGTTGGGGTTTGTTGCTCTCAGCAGTGCATCTTATTTATCCAAGGTACTATCCTTCCTGGCTGAACCATTACTGTAAAGCACAAAGACTTCTTAGTCTGTAGTCATGGAAGACCTTCTTATGACACTGTCTTCAGGTGAATTCCTAAGCTGCCCTTTTTGATTTGGATTATAAAATGCTGTGGTTATGGCTGCAGGGTCAGGTATATACCTGAGCAGAACAGAGTATTTGAGGTCATCCTTCTTCAAGGACTTATTTAGCTGTTCTATTCTTGGTGCTGCACTCAAAGTAGCAGTGCTGTTTAACTGGACCTCTCAGCTTCTACTCAGTGTCCTCATTAAGAGGAAGCAGAACCCTTACTTGATGAAGGGGTCGTTCACCTTCTTTTTAAAATTTCTTTGTTAAATGAAGAAGAAAAGGTTTCTTCATCACCATAGTCACAAGGACAAGCAGCCTCTGTTAGTCCCCTTCTCTGTGCTGGCTGCAAATCTGTATTGAGGGCTCTGTGGGCCTCCTTTCTGCAATTCAAATTCTGGTAAGGGTTGGCCTTTGAAGGGGGCAGCTCTTCTGGTTTGTTCTAGCCAGGAGAGTCATCCTTTAGAAAGTAGAATTGAGCTGTCAGCTTCCAATACTTTGCTATGGTCCCTTCTCTTATCATATTTTTAGGTAGTTTTGCCACAACAAAATGACAGTCTCATATGCTACTGCTCTTGGGTCATCAGAGGCCATCTTGTCTTCAGGGAAAGAGAAAGATATGGGTGTTCTGAGTGACTCAACTTTAAATATACCTTAACCTGACAAACTTTTTCATTTGAAAAGACTATGATTAACAGCTTATTTTATTTTTAAGTGAAAGGCAAGTTTCACCACACACCCCCCACTCAAGCATCTGCACCCACAGCACCATCTACCCCTAAACTGATATAGCTAATTCCAGGGTCACAACACCAAAGATTCAGGTGGTACTACATTTATTAATGGCATCACTGGATCGTGGTTCACTGAAACAAAAGTTGTCCAAGTAAAGAATACCCCCTGCTTATCCCTGTTTTCTCTATGGCAGGCAATTCTAACCATTTATCGGCATTAGCATCCCTCCTTCCCTAAGGGAACAACTTTTTGTGGGCCCATTCTTTCCTCTTCATATAGGTTCACAGGAACTTACTAGGCTATGTGTTTGTTAGGATCATAGGAAACTAGCCTTACATTTCATTGGTAGTTTTTAGCTCTTATATTTTTTATGTGAATAACCAAGAGACAGGCCGAACAAGGATATGGTGAGACATGTACATGTTTTCCCCCATCTTCCATCTTCTTGCAAGGATTTGGATGGTTATTCCACCACCTTACTACAGTTTTCTGCTCCCTGTTGTCATAGGTCTTCAGCATGGTTCCCTGCAGTATGCTGTTTGGCTTCCTCATGGCCCAGAGCCTTACTAGGTGTTCTCCATTGAGGCTAAAGTTTGGTTGATGGTGAATGTTTGAATGTTGTCTTCTGAGGTGACCAGCAATTGGCAGTCTTGCCTGGGAGTTCCATGGGACTTTCCAACATGGGCCTCTCTAGTCTCAAGAGTCCTGTAGTGATGCAGTGGTATTAACAGGTGATCTCAGTTTTTCTCCATGTTTTTTCCTTGCTGATTGTCTCTGTCCTTTAAGAGAGCCCAGGAGGTATTGTTTGGGGTAAACTGGGTGTGGTTGGAGTTTCAGTCCAGAGCTGGACCTATTTGCATCCTAAGAACAAGAAAACAGCCACATTTTGTCATGGTGCCGTGGCATGCTTGCATGCCTTTGGATTGGGGTATTGCTGTGGGCGTACATGGTTCAATGTCAGCAGGTGCATTCTGCATTTCAGATAGACCCCCCCCCCATTCCCATTTGTGGGAAGTTATTGCACATCTCACTGTGGATTTCACTCTGTAAGTTGCTGACATTTCTGTCAGAATAACATGCTGTTGCTCATTAGGGGTCATTCTTTTAGTCCTCTCCTGTAGCTGTGATTCCAGAGACGGTGTCTGGAGTGAATATCCACAGGTAGAACATTCTAGAGATCTGTCCTTCCATTCTCCTCTTTGGACACCAGGTTAGGGGATGCAATGATCTTGTTTCTCAGATTTTTTTTCTATGTTTGTTACCCTTGCTGATTCCAAACCTCATCATAGAATTCAGGGATAAAGATTAGCCTTAGTGTTGGCTCCTCTGGGTGGCCAAGTATGATACAAATTACAGATGGTAACAGGATACCCCAGTCTTTGCCACCAATGTCACCAGTTGTTTGGCAACAGCTGGTTCCGCCTCTGGGCCTGACCTAGGACAAATTTCCACCAACACTACTAGCCTGTTTGTTGAGGCCGAGCTGCTGCAAAGTCTACTAATGGGGTTGAAGTGCAAATATTTCTCATTTTATGGATGAAGCAGCATTCTTTACCACTACATTTGGTCAGTTGCAGATGTCCTTTATTTTTTGGACAACTTTAGACTCAGATCTTCATTTTTTATAAAGAGTCCTAGGCAGTCTTATATCCCCTGTTCTTGATGGAAGAAAGAATTGAAACCCATCTCTGATTGGCCAGGAAATTCTTTTGGGGTTACTGTTTTCTACTTCCATGCCTTGAGATAATGCTTCCATTCAGGGGATCTGGGTGTCAAGTTCAACAGCTGTGCCTGTCAGCTGCTGGGTTTGTAGGTCTAGCTGTAGTGCAGTTGAATTTTGTGCTAAAATCCACTCGTAGGAGCTTTGATTTTTGCAAACCTTTTCAGAGATTTAGGCCTTCAGGTGTGTGGCCCCCCCAGGTTACATTTCCCACCCCATTTCCGCTCTGTTTAGAATGTAGTTTTGATGATTTTGTTTATGAATCACTCCATTCTTGTCCTCATTTCTTTGTGGGTGAGAAGTTGGGGGTATACAGAATTGCCCAATATTCCCTGAAGACTTGCAACCAGTTTGTCTATGTCCTGAGGTAGTTGTGCTTGTTTCATTAGGTATCTCAGTGGCCTGCTTCTCTCCGTTTCTCTCTCTGAGGGCCTGTGTTCCACAAATTAACTCTTTTTAGTTTTCACAGTAGCATTCCTTTCACTATTGAATGGCCCTGTCTACAGGTTTTGGCTACAGCTGAAACTCGCTTCTCTTTGGGATTAGCTGCCACCTACACTAACATCAGAGTTCCTTATTGCAGACATCAGGGGTGTGACCTTTGGACTGTGGCTTTCCCCATTCACCATACATTAGTGTCTTGTTTGTAATACTGGGAGTCAGGCCTTTTCTAGCTAGACTGTCCTGCAGGTTTCAGTCTTCTTGGCTGTGTTTTAGTACAGTCATCTAGCTGCTTTCACCTTGGTAGCTTACTGCTTTGAAATCACCCTGCCATCAGATCCATAAAGGAAAGATCCAGAATAGCCATTTAAGATAATGCAGTGTTCAAATTAAGCTTGGAATTGCAGAGTGATGATCGACCTGGGCATGGGAAGCTGAGTATGTAGTTATGCTGGGGAGGGGGGAGAAAGATGATAAGTGGAAAAAAGCAGAATATTGGAGAGGAACTTACTGGATGAAGATAGGCCCCTAGACATTAGTAGATTAGCAGGTGAATTTTTAAAGAGAGTTTGAAGATAGATTTTATGACACCATGTGCTGAGTAGATGAAGAAAAAGGCAACTTGCACCAGGACACTATTTACAAGAACAAGTGCTTTGTTGAAAAGAATGAGAGGTATGACAGATGTGACAGAGCTGAAGGACTAGATGCAGAAGTGCTAAATACAAAAATGGATCTGGCCAGCAAAGCAGAGAATTTTAGCTTTTTTGCTAACTTTCTTGCTTATCAAAGGTTATTAGTGATTATAACTTTCTTGCAGCTCAAAGGTTATCAGTGATTAGATTGCATTGGCATACAAGATTACTACAGGCCTGATCAAGATTGCTCCAAAGAGGATCTTATCAGGGTTTATTTGTGTGCATGTGTACATTTGTGTGTGTATATATATATATATATAGAGAGAGAGAGAGAGAGAGCGAGAGAGAGAGAGAGGTTTACTATCAACATCAAGAATCACAGTTCTTTGTGTATTCATTTAGCGAAAAGTAAATGTTGGAAATAAAAAAAGTTATTTCATCAAAATGACGACAGTGGTAATGTCAGTAATTCGCATTTTGACATTCTCAACATTACTGAGGTTACCTTGACTTCCGGTGATGTTTTACTTACATTTTGCAGGGGTCAAGCCCCCCTGCACCCCCCAAAACCTCCTGCATATTATATATACAAACTCCAAGACTGCACTACAGTGAGGAAATGGGTACATTTCCCAATCCCCACTGTAGTGCAATCTCCAATCAGAACGTCAACCTCACATGAGCGGATGCAGACTAACATTCACTAAGGTGGATTTGAACATTTTCAGGTCGGCATTATGGAAACTGGGAACCATGCATTCAACCATCCCAGTTTCGCCTAACTGGAATTCAACATTTTGGTAGTACATACATACATATATATATATATATATATATATATATATGTGTGTGTGTGTGCGCACATACACACACACACACACACACACACACACACACACGATCAAGATATTCATTTTTTGACTAGTTGAAGCAACCCAGACTGACCACTGAACAAGTAACAACCCTAACATCATCAGTGTAATGGTAGGAGGTGGTAGAAGCTGTATCCACCCTTTAAAAGCATTTCCTCAAAATTTTCTTCTTGGCTAAGGAGTATTTCACCTTGTTTAACTAAAATTTGTAACAATGTATTAAAGATATGGTTTTCATAAGCAGTTATAAAGCATCCATAGTTTCCGAAATTATAAAAATGGGAAACAAACCACAGCTATTAGCTTTCTATAGGCTATTATCACTAGTCAGCCATGAGTACAAATTTTTTATGTTTGCATTGCCCTGTAGGTTGTCAGGTTTCATCCCATCCATAATAGTAGTTGAACAAACATGGTTTGTAAAAGGCTGCCAAACATTCAGTGTTACTTTAAATACTGCAGTGCTACTACTTGATCGACATGCAAGGGCTAAACACTTGTGTTGTTGAAAAAGCATTTGGCCAAGCTCATTTGCAGTTTCTATTTAAGGTCCTTAAAGCCTTTGGGTTATTGAAGGAGTTTATCTAAGTGAGCCCCTTTGAGCTTTGGGCAGGTTGACTGAAACTTTCAGTTCAAGACTGGAGATAAAACTTTTTCCTACTTTCACAGATATTATTTGACCTTTATTTCAGATACCTTGTGTAGTTCTTAAGACTAAGTCCATTTCCATGGTATACAGTCAGTAATATAAAAGATAAGCTGCACTCTTCATCAGTGATTTCTTGCTGTATTTAGTGACCCAGGAGGGTGAGTTGAACTTGATTTCATGGAGTTAGAACAAGTTGATGAGCTTTCAGGATGCAGAATAAATCAGTGCATAATTAAGGTGCTGTTGCTGAAGTTTGAATTCACACTGCCTCCAGGAAGGCAGCATCACTTTTGTGGGGCCATTCCTCAATTGAGTATTGAAGTTTTGATGTTGGCCAAACTGTGCAAGACAATTTTGTTAACCTTTACTTATTTTGAAGAGGTTTGTAAAGAGACATTTTCGAGATTGAAAAAACTTACTACTGGATTTATCCTAGAGAATACAATTTTTTCTCTATCATGTGTTATTTATGTGGTGCAAGATATACTAACACCCCTACAAAATGCTTTATTAAGTTACAGTGTGCAATGCTGAACTTAGGACAAATAAGTATGCTAGTCTTGCATAGGAAAATTAAGACCGTCAATGAGAAGGGGTGGTGTAGGAGACACCCAGCCTTGAAATGTAATGCAGGTCTGTTAAAACGTTTCTGTAATATGATGTGTGTGGAGTATTTATCCATTCAGAATGCTAAGTTTGGCTGCAAGAGTAGGATGAGGAGGTCAGTCTTTTACCATACTACAAAACAATTGGAAGCAGGACCCTCTTCACGAAAAGGCTAAAAACAATTTTGTTTATTAACTTGAAGTGCGTTCAGTATCGTACACTTTTCGACAAGCCAGTACTTGACTTCTTCAGAAGACGAAAAACAGTGAAACCCTCCAGTGGGTTTGACTTTATACAAATTCAGTAATTAGAAAGACTTAATTGAAAAGGTGCATAGTTTAGTCAATTGAACCTATTTAACTATTTCCTGTTAAAACATTTTATATTACATTCATAAGAAGCAAGTTTTAAATAAAAACTTGCAGAACTTTTGCAAAACATTTGTAATGCATCCAAAACACAAGAAAGAAACACAGATATGAGGAACACATATAATTAAGTAAGATAAAAAATTGAATAAAACTAAATATGGGAGTAAAAATACATACAATTTACAAGTTGATGTTAATACTCGATGTTAAAATACTCAACAGCTAGTGAAAACAGGACTATTTAAAGTACATAGTCACAGTAACACATTACTTTACACATTATTTGCACACTTACTCAATGCTGTACTATAAGAAAAAGCATTTAATGTTAGAAATGTGCAATAGCAATACTAGTCATTTAATGTGTATGTGTATGTGTGTGTGCATAGAGAGACTCACTTATATTTTACTATCAAAAGTGAGTCTAAAAGGGCTCACACCATGCAACGTCAATGTACTGGTCTCCTAGATGCAGAAGGCCCTAAAAGACCGAAAAACCAAAGAGAAAAGGAAAATGAAAATGAAAATGAAAAAAGGGGTTACAATGTATACACTTGGGTATCACCAAATATTTACCTCTGTAAGTTTTGACAAAACAAAAGCAAACATGTTAGAATTAACAACCTAATACTTAAAAATCACTACCTCTCTAGATTTTTCAGTCTCAATATACACTGAATTGAACACATCTCATTGATACCAGGTCTCTGGTTCGCGTTTACTCTCAATTGCCAAAGGAGTTCTTTCCTTTCAAGTTTTAGTGAATCGTAGCCACCCCTTCCATCACTGACTTGTTGATCAATGGCTCTAAATTTAAACTCATGTCCCGGATTATCATTATTGTGCCTTGCCAAAGCATTAGACAATCTATTACACCTAATGCTATAAAGGTGTTCATAGATTCTCTCAACTTGTAAATTGTATGTATTTTTACTCCCATATTTAGTTTTATTCAATTTTTTATCTTACTTAATTATATGTGTTCCTCATATATGTGTTTCTTTATTGTGTTTTGGATGCATTACAAATGTTTTGCAAAAGTTCTGCAAGTTTTTATTTAAAACTTGCTTCTTATGAATGCAATATAAAATGTTTTAACAGGAAATAGTTAAATAGGTTCAATTGACTAAACTATGTACCTTTTCAATTAAGTCTTTCTAATTACTGAATTTGTATAAAGTCAAACCCACTGGAGGGTTTCACTGTTTTTCGTCTTCTGAAGAAGTCAAGTACTGGCTTGTCGAAAAGTGTACGATACTGAACGCACTTCAAGTTAATAAACAAAATTGTTTTTAGCCTTTTCGTGAAGAGGGTCCTGCTTCCAATTGTTTTGTTATTGGTTTCTTTTTCGTTACTTTCGTGGTTTTTACCATACTAGTCAGTTAACTTTTATACACCCTGCTTGTTTACCATCCCAGTTCGTAACAGTTATACATATGGAGATGTGGGCCTTTTACATGTTGATGATTTGAGCACAAACCAATGACTAGGATGCTGACCCAGAAGTAATGGGCCTCATTACTGGGATCAACTGCTGGTCAGTTTATATATATATATATATATATATATATATATATATATATATATATATATATATATATATATATATATATATTTATTGAAATACTGCAGGGACAATTTGGCAAATTATACAGGATTGTGAAGCCTAAGAGGATCCACCCCATGGCTTAGCTTTATTAAATGACACACATGGGGGTATCATTCCTATCCTTCAGTTAGCAATATTTATAGCCAACTATTTACCTGCCACACCACTCAACAGGATGAAGCACACTTGCTTTAAAGGCCATTTGAGATAGCAGTAGGTTCATTTATGGATATTCCTATATGCACAACAGAATCAAGACATTTTTGCATCTTTGCCTGCAAATCTCTCAACAAAATATTTTTATATGCCAAGTGGACTAGCAAGAATATTTGCATGATTGGATTGTTTTTAGGGGAGTAGAGTGCAGATTAGTTACTCATTTTCTAGATGCATGTCTTCTAGGACTGTGGTGAGTTGAGTTAGATGTTGCAAGTGATTCTGTTGTAGGCTGTGGCTGGGTAGAGTGAAACCCACCCCAGTTTTATTACTTGGTTTCCAAATAGAGGCTGGGCCAGCAATAAGAGGGGCTTGATATTCCTGTTAAGAGTAGAGAGGATGCTTCTGAGATAATTAAAGACATTTCTTTCATAGTGTCAGTCTTAGACAGGAGGAGATAGCCAGGAATAAATGGAAACACTTGGCTTTAGAAGTAGGTTTCTGATACATGAAAGAAGAGAATGTATGTCTGAGAATGATGTAAAAGTTCAGTAGGTGGAGAGACAAGGGGACACCTCATGGCATCATTTAGCTACATTGGAAGTGGTTAGCTGTAGAAACTGCATTACACCAGATGCCAAAGGGAAGTGATTTTTGTCATAGACCATTATGCATCAGTTGTTGTAATGTTTTTGTTTGTTTCATTTTATGATTATTGTTTTATATGATGTTATGTAGTCCAATCTGGCCTACATTCTTACCCGTGGGTTCGGAGCTGAATATCAGTTCCGACTCAGCCAAACGTTTCTAGCTCTAAGTCTTCTATTGGCTGGGCTAAGGAGGTATCCCATGCTGCACTGCTCTATATCCCCAGATCTCGTTTGCCGCTCGTGTAGCTCAGACGTGGTCTCGCTTGGCTGTGGCTAAGTACTGTTTTTCTTCATCTTTTTGAGAGTATTGGATCAACAAAAGCTATTTTAATAGCTACTTCCTTGTTGTTGTGTATTGTTGTAGTGTGGGTGTTTGTTGATATCCTACTAACTGTTCCAGCGGGCTAGGCCAGTTTTAGTTAGAGGACCTAGTCCGTCCCCTTTCTTGTGCCCGTGTTTTTGTCTTGTTAAAAGAAAAAAAAAAAAAAACATTTAAATTAGAGGTTTTTTTAGTGTCTCTTAACCGTTTTAGTTAGAGGTTTTGTTGCCTTTTTGTGTGTGGTGCTGTTGTTGTGAGTATTTGTGGTTCCCGCGCTTTGCGTGGGGTGTGATGACTCTAGTTTCCATTTCGCCATAGTTTTCAGTTCTGCTGTGACTGCTCGTTTGGTGGTTTTTGTGTATAACCTTAGGATGTCCAAAGATCAGAAGGAGCACAAACCTTCGGGTTTTAAAAAGTGCTCCAAGTGTGGTTACAAGATGTCCATCACCGACGGACACTCAGTATGTGTTTATTGTCTGGGAGCAATCCATTTCCAGGAGTCCTGCAGCTTCTGCCATGCCTTTAGTCTCTGGGTGCTCCAAGAGAGAAAGAATAATCTAATCTTGAAGGGACTCTTAAAACCATCTTTTGAAGAGGCTATGGATTCTGCTTCCAGTTGCAAGTCAAAATCAAAATCTACTAAGTCTAAAAAGAGATCTCCGGCCGGTCCTCTGACTCAGGGGGGGGCAGCCTTGGAGGCCATGTAAAGCGCGCTGGCCAGGTCTTCGTCTGTCTCTTCGGAGCCATCGGAGAAAGTAATTAGACTAGATTCAACCTCTTCGGCTCCACTGTCCTTGGGGCCGCAGGAAGTGTTGGTAGTAATGGAACCAGCATAGGCTCCAATTATATTGGAACCTCTTCGGAGCCGATCGCCCAGTACTTGACGAGGGTCACCTGAGAGGAGATCTCGATCTCCCTCCCTGTCCTCCAAATCCTCCAGGACACTTTCAGATATGGATGTCGATAGGGTGGTGCAGAGGCTCCTTCAGTCTCCAGTTTTGGCTAAATTGTTCTCGGCTCCTACCCAGTCAGCTCCGGAGCCCGTCCCGATACCCTCTTTGATTGTTCCTCCGAGTGCATCTGTGATGTTCCTGCGTTGGTTCTGATGCCCCCTCTGGGCTTAACGGTACCGACATCAGCTCCGACTCTGTCGGCCCCGTCCACAGGGTTCGGGACTCAGATTTCTTCAGTCGGACCCCAGGGGGACACCTTTTGGTTCCAAGTCTCCCGCTCAGTGCCTCGGCTCGTGGAACCCCGATCCCTGTCATGGTCTCGGAGGCCGGCCGGTCCTCTGACTCAGGGGGGGGCAGCCTTTGAGGCCATGTAAAGCGCGCTGGCCAGGTCTTCAGCCACATCATGCGGATCAGTCATTCCGTCCCCCTCCACTCCGGCTAGAGCCTCTGATCATCACCTATCTGTAGACAGCGGAGCTCCAAAGCCTAGGGATACCCCCACGAGTGGTCCCAAGTTTCTGAGGACCTCTCAGACTCTGTGCCTGAGGAGCCCCCTAGAAAGGAAACGTGCAAAATGAAGCACATAGACTCCCAGGATGAGTGTCTCACCTCAGATACCGACCTCGAGGAATCTGAGGGGTCCCCCAAGTCATCCTCTGACGATGTTTCTTTCTCCGACATTCTGGAGATATTGAAACAGAGAGGTGACTGGCCGTCCAAAGCCCCCTCTGAGGAGGAGTCGGTCTTCCTTAAGGCCTTTGGTGCTCAACCCTCCGCCTCCTGGGTGTCTCCACCCTTCGACGAGCTCTTGGATTTAATTTGTCGAAGGGTGTGGGAGAACCCTGATTCTGTAGAACCCGTACCCAGGAGACCCAATAAATTTCTATCGGCTCCCCCAGCTGAGGAGTTTTTGTCCAAAGGAGTCCCTGTAGATGCCATGGTGGTGGCGGCGGCCACTCAGAAGGAAGTAGCCGAGACTTCTTCATCCGCCCTTCCTCCAAACAAGGAGTCTAGGACGATGGACTGGTATGGGAAGCGTATCCTCTCATCAGCAACCTTTACCTTACAGTCGCTGAACTACTGGTCTCATTTTACTCGTCTCCAGAGAGATCTCCTCAAGGAGTTAGGAGATACTCTAGCGGGTAACGTTCCGGAGGTGGTGGCCCAGACGGTAAACACCCAGGTGTCTACCCTCAACTCCATTGTTAACTCGTCCATGTGGCTCATTTCCTATGCAGCTGAGGGAGTGAGTAGGGCAGCAAGCTCAGGGTTCGCCCTTAGGAGGCAAGCCTGGATGCGCCTTTGTCATTTCGCGGAGGCCTTAAAGTCTTCTTTCACCGACGCCCCCTTTGATGGTTCCTCTTTGTTCGGAACCAAGGTGAAAGACACCCTCACCAGGTGCGAGCAAGAGGGAAAGACTCTGTCTGCTGTAGGGGTCCATTTTTCCCTCCCCTCTAGACCTTACCTCAAGGCCCAGAGAGGTGGGAAGATGTGGTTCAAGAAATCACAGAAGTTTTTTCCCGGTGCACAAAGTGAGGCCCCCCTCCAGAGGCAGAGGAGGGGGAGGTTATTCAGGGAGACGCCACCCTAGAGGCAGGGGAGGCCCCCGCAATTTGGGAGACTGTGATTCCTTTCACGGTTCTCCCTACCATCGTCCTTAATGGGATGCCCGACTGTGCGTTTCCGGAGCCAGTCGGGGGCCAAATATTGTTATATCTGGAAGCCTGGAAAAGCATCACCCAGGACCGATGGGTATTATGAATAATTTCCGGAGGTTATGCCATCCCTTTCTTGTCAGACCCCCCCTCCAATCAGGAGAATCCCGGACTTTGCACCCAGTCAAAGGGATCAGGCAGCTTCAGAAGTTTCAAAGCTGCTAGAAAATGGAGTCATCCAGTATGTCCCCTCAGACCAGATTGGATTAGGGACTTACTCAAGATTCTTTTTGGTGCCGAAAAGAACAGGCGACCTGAGACCCATTCTAGATCTCAGCCAACTAAACCACTATGTACAAAAGTCCAAGTTCTGAATTGTCACTCTTCAGTCGATTTTCCCATTGTTGGGAAAAGACGTATGGATGTGCTCCATCGACTTCAAGGATGTTTACTACCATATCAAGATGGACAGGGCATCCAGGAGTCACCTACACTTCCAGCTGGGAGCCAGTCATTTCCAGTTTTGAGCCCTGCCCTTTGGTCTCACCACAGCCCCCAGGGTATTCACCAAGTGTTTGGCGGTGGTGACGGCTCACTTGAGACGTCAAGGATTCCAAGTGTTTCCGTAAGTGGACGACTGGCTCCTCACCACCCCCACCAGGCATCTACTAGTACAAACCAGGGACACTACCATCACACTCTGTCAGCAGTTAGGCATAACACTGAACTGGGAAAAATCTGCCTTGTTTCCCTCACAGGGTATCATCTTTATAGGTACAGAGCTAGACACCATTCAGATGCGAGCCTTTCTACCGCAGGAAAGAATCACAGTCTTACAAAATCAGGTGCAAGCCCTGTTACCCCTCAGGAAAGTAAAGGCAAGATGGGTTCTTCAACTCCTGGGCACTATGGCAGCAACAATTATGTTAGTCCCTCTAGCGAGATTGCACATGAGGCTCCTTCAATGGCTCCTCTTTGCCCAATGGTCTCTCCAAAGACTCCCGCTTTCCCATCAGATCTTGCTCACGGACAGATGCAAACAGGATCTCAGATGGTGGCTTTGCACCAACAATCTGGACAGAGGGAAACCCTTTGTTCCATCACACCCAGTTGCCACAGTGACCTCGGACGCCTCCCAGATGGGGTGGGGGGGGGGCATTATCTTGGCAGGACAGTCCAAGGCACGTGGCAAGATCACGAGATACATCTGCTCATCAATGTCCTAGAGATGAGAGCGGTGTTACTTGCATTGCGGGCACTTCAGAGCTTTCTTCCTTTCGGGACTATTGCAGTACACTCGGACAACATGTCCGTTGTGTGGTATCTGAACAAGCAAGGAGGAACCAGATCATACCCCCTGTGCAGAGAGGCCATGCGAGTGTGGCAGTGGGCAGTTTCTTCCCGTGGGTTCCTGGTGGCAACGCACATTCCAGGGAAGTCCAATGTGATAGCAGACAGGCTAAGCAGAGCTATTCTGATGCCTTACGAGTGGTCCCTGAATCGTCTGGTTGCAGAACGAATCTTCAGCAAATGGGGTCAACCTTGCTGCGATCTTTTTGCCAGCCCCCGCAATGCCAAATGCAGCAGCTACTTCTCACTGATCCCGTCACCCAGGGACGCTCTAGTCCACGATTTGCCCTCCATTCTGCTCTATGCCTTCCCTCCGTTTCCCTTGCTATCAAGAGTGATTCAGAAAGCGCAATCCTTGGGAAGCAGAGTGATCCTGATTGCCCCACACTGGCCTCGTCAAGTCTGGTTCCCATTTCTCCATCCATACATGGTGGACCCTCCGTGGACTCTGGACCCAGTACCAGACCTACTGACACACATGTCAGGACAGTTCCACCCCTCTCTGCAGACCCTCAGGTTGACAGCCTGGCTTCTCCAATTCCGTCGCTAGTTAGGCTTCATTATTTTTCACCTGAGGTGGTTCACATTTTATTGTCCTCTCATAAGCCCTCTACTAGGAGAATTTATTCCAGCAAATGGAAGAGATTTTCTATTTGGGCTCTTGCGCAGGGAATTGACCCTTACACAGCTCCAATTGCTTCCATCTTGGAGGTCTTCTCTATGCTTTTCCAGCAGGGCTCAGCGTCTGCTACCATTAAAGTTCAATTGGCAGCGATTTCTAAATTTCATATTGCTAATGAGCCTAGTCTGATGGCCCACAAACTCTGTAAGGCCTTCCTGAAGGGCACTCTGTTACTTCGCACTCCTGTCTTAGAACCTATTATGCCCTGGGATCTAAATTTTGTTTTGCAAGTCCTTACTTCACCACCATTTGAACCTGCTGCTACCTGTGCCTTGAAATTCTTGACCTGGAAAACGGCCTTAATAGCCATCACATCAGTCAGACGCATTTCAGAAATTCAGGCTCTTTCTATCAAACCTCCATACTTGATCTTTCATAAAGACAGGGTGTCTCTTAGATCAAACCCTTCTTTTCTTCCTAAAGTGGCATCCATATCTAATCTCAATCAATCTATTGAGTTGCCCGTGTTTTTTCCCCACTTTTCAAACAAGGCAGAATTTAAATTTCATCAACTAGATGTACACAGACAGTTACGTTTCTATCTGCACAGGACCAAAGATCTCCGAAAATCTGATCAGTTGTTTGTCTCCTTTTCGGAAAACAGAATTGGGTCCCCTGTTTCCAAGATCACACTATCAAATTGTATTTCTTTCATTTATTCTTCAGGGGGGAAAGACCTACCGTTTCCAGTCAAGGCTCATTCTACTAGGGCTGTATCTGCATCTACAGCCTACCACGCCAGATTGTCGATGGATCATATTTGTGCTGCAGCTACCTGGGCATCTCCTCACACCTTTGTTACTCATTACAAACTGGACGTAGTATCTAGGGGCAGGTCTTCCTTTGGTTCCACAATACTCAGGAGTATCTCCCTTTGAGCCTCTCAGGATGTAGGTGCTGGGGACGCTGTCCCACGGGTAAGAATGTAGGCAAGATTGGACTACATAACATCAAGAAGTTATGGACTCACCATAATGTTCGATGTATGTAGTCCATCTTGCCTCACATTCTTACTTACCCTCCCACCTTCCCCAATCCTGGAGGATCTGGAGGTTAGGCTTGGTTTTTAGAGTTCCCTTCACCTTTAGTTTATTCCTCTTGTTGGGTTTTTGTTATGCATGAAGTATGAGTGTGGTGTTCACAGCAAACTAGATCTGGGGATATAGAGCAGTGCAGCATGGGATACCTCCTTAGCCCAGCCAGTAGAAGACTTCGAGCTAGAAAAGTTTGGCCAATCGGCTCCGAACCCATGGGTAAGAATGTGAGGCGAGATGGACTACATACATCGAACGTTATGGTGAGTACATAACTTCTTGTTCTGTTGAATGGATGCATTGATTCACTGTACTACTGTTTTAAAAAAGCAATGCCATATCTATAGGTGTACCAGCCAATCCATATTTGGTTGTTTTGTAGTTAATATATGCTGTTAGCTGGAGTGCACACGCATGGATTTAATTTTGTTAGGGGAACTGATTAATAAAGAAAGTGCTTATTTAAAAAATAAAGTTTTTTCAGTATCAGTGTAACAGATGCATTCTTACTGTAGCAACCCATATGGTCAGGCTTGGCTATTGGAGTTCCATGTAAATTGGGTGGGCGTATGCTAGTATGTCAGTTAGTAGCAGTCAAGATGCTAAAATCTTCAGTGTTTGTTGAGTTGCAAGAAGGTGCTCACCAGCATCCAGGAGATAAATTGGGGAGCTTGAAGGACAAGCTCACTTATGTAGTCAACATGTTTCCTCATGAAATGTGTCTTCTCATGTATACGTCCTTCCCCATGCATGAGAATTTCTAGAGAAAAAAGCAGCCAGCTTTAAATTGGTAGAGGATGACCCTTCCATTGATCAAATGATAAAGTGGGAATGTATATTTTATTTTTCTTGCCCCACAATTACAGAACTCTTCTGTAACCATTCTGCCTTCATTAAAACTTCATTATCTCATTCACACTTAGCACTGTAATTTTGCACTACCTGAACCTGAGCAAAAAAGACAGACATCTTTGCAATGGTTGTACTAATTTTTCTTCCAGTCATAACCCAGATTCTATATGGAGTAATAAATCACAAAAAAGTTATTTGTTTTAGTAAAATTAAACAACCATTATTATCTCTGTAACTGTGTAATTAGACCCCTGCTATAGGCAGTATTTTTGTTTGTGCAAATGTGGCCATCATTTTTAACACCCTTACTGAATTATCACTTAAGACATAAGCAAACACAGAATTATATAAAAGAAAAAAAAAACATATTAACATGTTCCTAATTACAAACATTATACAACATATTATGCTTTTTTGTACAACTGTCATCAGTCCATCATTACATAAACTGCTCAAATTCCTGCCTTCCAGTAATCTCACTCCTCCTGCAAAACATTATTCTAAATGTATTGTTCCTACAATTTTCATTTTGTTTTATGTAATTTGCCCCTACCCTTTTCTAAAGATCCCACTTCAATTCTTTTATATCTGTTACAATATTGAGTGCTTCAAGTACATTTGGTTTAGTTTGAGCGCCATTTTCTAGTAACTGCTTTTTTGGCAGTCATCAGAATTAAATATAGCAATGCCTTACTATGTCTAGACAATTCAGATCTTGTATCCCAGCTCAAAGAATCATTTGTTTAATTACACTCATTTGCTCATCTAGTGTTTCTGACTGAATACACTGCAGGGAATTTTTCAAGTCTGCCAACTGATTGTACTCCCAAAACATATGACCATAGTTATCAATTTCTTCCCCATCACACAGCCAACATTTGCGATCTGCCTGAGGAAAAATTCTTTGGACTCTGCTTCAGGCAAAAACATACCTGTACAAACATTTCCAAGCAAAAATCCTACATTTCTAGACTTTGTTGCATACTTGGGAGCCATACATAATGTCCTGTCATTCTTTCCTTGCGAATTGCTTTCCAGTCTCTCATCCCAATCTTTTCTAACCTCCTCTGATTGAGTCCTGTAGTTATTGTGCAAAATTTTATGTGCCTTACTAATTATCCGTATTTTAACAGCAGATTATGTTGTAGTTTCAACTAAAAACTCCATCAGAGCAGCTTGTTCACTTAGGATTTCCCTATCCTTTTCTATTTGCCTACAGTCATAACAGTCCTTGATAGGGAAGGCAGTCAGTTGCCTGCAGTCCAATGTCTTCTTGGCCTGTTCCCATTCTATTACCTTTCCCGTTCTAGTTTTTTTCCCCTTGTACTTTGGTTCCTTTACCAGTTTTCTTCAATAAATTCCAGGCCCCCTCTTGCCTATTCTCTGTACCCCTAATTGCAGTCATCTCGATCAGGAAAATCTCATTTTTCCATTCTTGTGGTAGCTCAGTTCTTAGTATATATACTTTCTGCTTCTTTATGAATATAATATTCTGTATTGCTGTTGTTATTCTCTTATCTGCATCCAAAGTCCCACTGTCTCCTTATTTCTTGAATTTCCCCCCTGCTTCATTATTGTCCCTTTCCATTTTGCTTCTGTTATGTATATGAGCCTTAACTGTGTACCTCTAAAATATCTCTTCAAATAAGGTAATGCTAAACCACCTTGTTCTGCTGGAAGGATCAACTTTTCCCACTTGATCCTTTCGTCTTCCCCTATCAAATAAATTCATCCAACTCTATTAATTATTGAACACAATTTCTTCTCTTTTTGATAAAAATATGCCTGCCCTGTAAAATTTAAATGACTAAAAAGCACATTTTCTTGTTGAAAATTACTATCCATATTCATAAACAAGAGCTTCCAGTCTTCTGTAAATATTCCCATTTGTGTTTTTTTCTTGATTTCCACATTTCTGTGCTTTATACAAATTTTCATAAAATTTCCAAAATATCTCTAATGTCTACGGTTATTTGTTTTGTTATAGGTTCCCTAATTTTGGCAACAACTCTTTCTTCTTTCTGTTGACAAAATTGTTATGCTAAACTTTTTTTTGTATTCTGGAGTTGTTATAAAAAAAAAGTTGCTTAACAGTAATCTTTCTGAACACATGCATAATATCCAGATACTCCCTTATTTTCTCTTTACCATTCTACAGCTGCATCTCTTCTTGTTATATGAGATTCCTCTTATTCTGCATTAGTTGCACTTTTGTCAGCCCCTCTAAATCCTGTTACTTCTTAACCATATCTTTTTCTTATATTTCTACCATTTTTTAAATCCACTTTCATTTTATCCCACTAGCTATAACCTCTGAATATATTTCTATCTTCCCTAATAACTCTTGAATAATTTCCACTTGACAATTCCTTAATTTCCTCTCCGTTTAAGAGCTAGGTGTGGAAGTATCTTTGTCTCATTTCAACTTCATGATGCTACATTTTTATCTTAGTAGTTATTGGTGCATGATCTTAAATTGCTATTGGATGTGTGTCATGGCTTTCAATTGTGTGCAAATGTTCCTGTGAAATATAATTTCTGTCTAGTCAAGCCCAGGTATTGTACCTTGGAGAATAATATGCAAATTCTCTTCAAGTTCCTACTACTGAATTTATGTCTTCCACACCAGATATTTTCATAAATTTCTTCAGAAATCTACCCTATTTTGTTACATTTCCCTTCTAGGTCCCCAAGCTACATCCTCACTGTAGCTAATCAAATTCCAGTCCCTACCTATAAGTCATATTCCCCTGCTGAAAGGTGATCATTTCTTCCAAAAATTTCTTAAGCTCCATAATAGCAGTTTTAGGTAGAATATAAGTATGGGCCAGAGTAATCCTTCTCCCTTGCCAGTAGCCTCTTACTACCACAAATCTACCATTGTTATATTTTTCCCCACTTCTATCATTATTGGAGCTTCTGTAACAATCCAATTAGTAGAAATACTCTCCCTTTCATTTCTCCCTAATACTCTGCTGCATTTCCCTACTGAAATTATTTCTTTACCAAATTGACATAACTTCTTCTTTCCAAATGTGTATCCTGTAGCATTGCAATTTACACTCTACATTTCTTAATATAATTCACTACTGTTTCCTTTTTGTCTGTACCTGTAAGGCCATTCTTATTTCAAAATAATATGGATAGTGTAGTCATTATGATAAGACGTTATTTCCTCCTACTATATATATGTATGTATGTATGTGTATGTGTGTATACACACACACACATATATATATATATATATATATATATATATATATATATATATATATATATGACAATTTATTTTAAATTGCTGATCTGAAGTAGTTTACTTCAATTGGTCTTCAACCTGTGGGAATACAGATCCGTATCGGATCTGAGCTGGCAAAGATTACTAGCATCAGCTCCGAGCTCCAGACTCCTCCCCTTACTCATAACACACCTCCATTGCCTTCCGTCCCCAGCTCTCATTTGCAGCGATTTGTAAAACATTGCGTCTGTAGAGCTCCAGCTAGCAGGGTGATTCTGACTGTAAGTTTTTTCTGAAATTTCTGTTACTTTTAGCCATTTCAGGTTAGTGTAGGTACCCTTTCTCCCCTCCCATCACTTTGGCATCGAGTGTAGGTTTGTAGTTGTAGTTAGTTTAGAGTAGTTTGTCTGTGGTGCCCCTCCCCCCCTTAGTCAGTCTAGTGTGGTGAGTGGGTGTATGCTAATAGTCTAAAGAAAGAATGTTTTTGTCTGTCTCTTTCTTTTTTAAGGCTTCTTGCTTTATAGTATGGCTGAAAAGCTTATCTTTAAGTGCTGCACAGTGTGTGGCCATAAGCTTTCCCCAGGGGATGGCCACACTCTGTGTGTGTTGTGCTTAGGTGTGGCCCACCTTAATGTGGAGTGCTCCATTTGTGTGGGGTTCAATCCCTGAGCCTTGAAGGATAGAAAGGCCAAGTTGGCCCTCAAAGGACTTCTGCCTGCCACTGAACCTCCTTCCTCATCTTGAACTTCAGTCACAGTGGCTGCTGTGACTGCCTCTCCCGTTTCTCTTCCCTGGTCTCCCCTCCCTCCCAGGCTGGGACTCAAACTCCTGCATCTAAGCCTGTGGTAGCAGAGCAGAGGAGAGGTAGAGAGTGGGAGAGAGAGTCGACAAAGGAAAAGAGGAAGAGGTCCCTGGATCTCTCATCCCCGAACAAGTCTGCACGGATCCATAACTCCCTTCGGCTCCAGTCTCTGAGGTTCTCCCTGGAGCCGGAGGAGGCACGTTCTGTCTCCTGGACCTCGGTTCCCTGACCGGCCAGGTCGGAGTCCATGGCCTCGACACGGTCGACCCGTTCTCTATCGGACATGGATCTGGATAAGATGATGAGGTGCTTTATCCATACACAGATCCAGATGGGGGTCTTGCCAGCCCCCCCTCCCTCAGGAGGGGGGAGCTCACCTCCCTTTTTCAGCCTATTTCTCCTTCCCTGAACCAGCCTTCGGCTTCGGAGTTCTCTGATCCGAGATTGGCCTTGGCCAGGGGGTCGGCACCGATGGTCCTTGTGTCCTCGATGCCGAAAGCTGCCTGGAGCATCTCGGATCTGATCAGTTCAGATCCAAGCTGCTCTCGGAGCCAGAGCCTGGGTGTTGGATCCAAGGGAGTGGAACCTTTTCCATTGGCTCCGACATTGTCGGGCCAGGTTCCCTCCCTCAGAGCTCTGTCCACTTCGGGTCTGGCTCCGATTCTCATGTCAGATCCGGGGAGACCGGCCTCCTTATTAGCTTCCCAGGAGGTCCGCTCTCCTTCAGCGTTCGATGTGGTAGAACGGGTCCTCTCCATCAGATCGAAGCCCCTGACCGCCTCCTCGGACTCCGCCCAGACCCCCCTCGGCTCTGTCTACGGTCCCTATTGTCTTACCAGAGGGAGAGCCTGTGCTCGAAGAGCCCCAGACAGTTCCCCCAGAGGAGCAGATGGCTTGTGAGCGCTCCCCAGAGAGCCCCACGGGAGATGTACCTTGCAATCATACATGTAAGAGGAGGCACTTGGACTCCCCTGAGTTCCTAACAGAGGACACAGATTTAGATGATGGGGAGGGCACCCCAAGATAACCTCCCGATGATATTTCCTTTGGAGACATCATGGATATCCTGTGCCAGCGGGGAGGTTGGTCTGCCCCCAAGCCCTCTTCTGATAAGTCTGTGTTTCTAGAGGCTTTCGGCACGGGCCCGTCTACGTCTTGGTTGTCCCTTCCTGTGGATCCTTTAGTGGATTTGATCACCTCATGGGCATGGAAGGAACCAGATACCGTGGAGCCGATCCCCATGTGCCCCAATATGGTTTTAAATCCCACTATTGACAGGCCTTCCTGGAACAAGGGCTCACCAGTGGATGCCATGGTGATAGCAGCAGCCACAAAGAAGCAACTATCTCAGGAAAGTTCCTCGGTTCACTCTTGCTGAACTACTAGGCCCATGTCACGAGACTCCAATGCGACCTAGTGAAGGAGCTGGAGGAGTCTCCACCCAAGTCCATGCTGCAGGAGGACAAGGCTTTGTTCTCTGTGAAAATGGCCACTTTGAGAGCAGTATCAAATACGTCCATATGACTCCTCTCCCATGCTGTGGAAAGAGCGGCTAGGGCAGCTGGGTCCAGCGTGTCCATGAGGCATAATGCTTGGCTCAGATTGTGCCAATTTACTGAACCCTTTAAGGCATCCTTTGCCAGTGCCCTTAATGATGGCTCAACTTTTCGGTAAGACCGTCAAGGAGACACTAGTCCAGAGTGAGAAGGATGGGAAGAGACTGTCTGCTGTCGGGATCTGCCTCTCTAACCCTCAAAGGTCCTTTTCCCGGAACCAGAGAGGGCAAAAGAACATGCAGTTCTGGAAGTCTCAGTATTCCCAGGACTGTTCTTCCCCTAGAGGCAGAGGGGGACAGAATGGACGCTAGCCCAAAGGCCGAGGGGGTCCGTGAAACTTCGGGTCTTGAAAATCATTCTTGGACAGACCCGGGTAGCAACCCTGAGGGGTTGCCTGGTTGCTCTACTCTGGAGGCAGTCGGGGGACGATTGTCCTTGCACCCAGCGGCATGGGAGTCCATAAAAATGGACCGCTGGGTGCTTCAAATCATATCCAGAGGATATTCTATCCCCTTCGTGGGTTCCCCCATATCTCCTAAACACCTCCTGGACATTCTACCCACGCAAAGAGAGGCAGCAGCACAGGACATTTCCAAGCTGCTAGGAAAACGAGCCATCAAAACCGTCCCCCCAGATCGGTCCGGATCTGGATTCTACTCCAGGTTCTTTTTGGTGTCAAAGAAAATGGGAGACTTAAGGCCCATCCTGGTACTTCTCTACCCTGAACCTGTCAGTTGCCAAAGAAAAGTTCCAGATGGTCATACTACAGTCCATCATGCCGTACCTGCAAGACAGTGACTGGATGTGCTCGTTAGACCTCCAGGATGCTTACTATCACATAAAAATGCCCAGAAGCTCCAGGAGGTTCCTCCACTTCTGGCTAGGGGCCAATCATTATCAATTTCAAGCCCTACCCTTTCATCTCACCGCAGCCCCCAGGGTGTTTACCAAAGTGATGGTGGTTGTAGCGGCTCACCTGAGGCTTCAGGGGATTCAGATCTATCCATACCTGGATGATTGGCTCCTCACTGCTTCCACCAGACGTCTACTTTTCCAGACCAGAGACTACTTTCTGACACTGGTCCTGAGTTTGGGTATCACAATCAACACATTCAAATCTCTTCTAGAGCCTGTACAGGTGATAGACTACATTGGTGCCAGGATAGACACACTGCAGGGCAAAGTATTCCTGACCTCAGAGAGAGTTCAAAACCTCAGGATGCATGTCTCCATAATTTACCATTCCCACCTCCCAACATTGGAATCAGTGTTGAGGGCCCTAGGCTCGATGGTGGCAACCATAACTTTTCTTCCATGTGTTCAGCTACACATGCGGATTCTTCAGTGGACTCTAGTGGTTCAGTGGTCCCCTGTTGGATTTAGCACTAACCTATACTATCCACCTAAGTCAAGTGTGTCGGTCGTCCTTCATATAGTGGATAAGCTCTCCGAACATTTTAGAGCGAAAACTCTTTGTTCCAGCCCCGGCCCAAACCACAGTGACCACAGATGCCTCCCAACTTGGGTGGGGGGGGCATTGTACGGGCAGGACAGTCCAAGGCCTGTGGTCCCCCACAGAGACCAGCTTACATATCAGTGTCCTAGAGATGAGAGCGGTGCTTCTAGCGTTGCAGGCTCTTCATGCCTTTCTTCCTCTGGGGACGATTGCCATTGAATCAGACAACATGTCAGTAGTCTGGTATATCAACAAACAGTGAGAGACCTGATCTTATCCCCTTTGTCGCGAGACCATGAGAGTGTGGGAATGGGTGATCTCCACCAGTCGCTTTCTCAGCGCAACACACATTTCGGGATGGACCAGCATTCTAGCGGACAGGCTATGTCGGACTATGCTTATGCCCTACGAGTTGTCTCTGAATCTATCAGTAGCGGAACAGATCATCAGCAAGTGGGGTCAACCTCGTTGTGATCTCTTCGCATCATCTTCCAACGTGAAGTGCAGCAGGTTTTTCGCTTTGAACCCCCCGCCAGGGGAATCCCCCAGAGATGCTCTAGTTCATGCTTGGCCTCCCGGTCTCCTGTATGCTTACCCGCCAGTTCCTCTCATTCCGAGGTTTCTGCAGAAAGCTTGTCGACTGGGGAGCAAGGTGATCCTCATTGTCCCATTCTGGCCTCGCCAGGTTTGGTTTCCCTTTCTTTGGTCTCATTTCTTGGCTCCACCTTGGATCCTAGATCCCATTCAGGATCTGATCTCACACCCATCAGGGGTACCTCATTTGAGTCTTCTGGACAGCCTGAAGCTCACGGCTTGACTGCTCCAGTTCCCATAATTGCTAGGACTGCTGGACTTTCCTCCTCGGTTAAGTCTATTTTGGTGGCTGCTCATAAGTCTTCAACCAGAAAGGTTTATCACAGCAAGTGGAAACGTTTTTCTTTCTGGGCCTCACAGAAAAGTTTAGATCCTTTCACGGCTCCTATTTCTGCCATTCTTGATTTAGCTATTTTCCAGGATGGTGCTAGTTCTTCTACTGGTCAAAATTCAGTTGGCTTCCATTTCTCATTTTCATGTGGGGGAGAATTCTGCATCCTTGGCATCTTCTAGAGTGTGTAAAGCCTTCTTTAAAAGCACTTTCTTTGCTACGCCCCCCCCCCGGTCAAAGATCCTGTCCCACCATGGGACCTTACTATGGTTCTCCAAGCTCTGGTCGCCCCGCCTTTCGAGTCTGCCGCTACTACAGATCTAAAATTTCTATAGTGGAAAACAGCTTTTCCGGTCGCTATTATCTCTGCTAGAAGGGTTTTGGAATTACAGGCCTTGTCCATAAAAATTCTGTACATGATTTTTCATAAAGATAAGAGTTTCCCTTTGAACCAACCCATCTTTTCTGCCTAAGGTGGCATCACCAGTCAATATCAATCAGACTATAAATTTGTCTGTGTTCTTTCCCAATTTTACCAACAGGATGGAATACAAGCTACAAATGTTGGCTGTTCATAGACAGTTATGATTCTATTTACACAGGACAAAAAATTTTCATAAATCTGACCGTTTGTTTCGTTCTATAGACCCTTTTTGGGCAAACCTATTTCCAAGGTCACTATAGCTAGATGGATTTCTTCATACATCTTGCAGGTCTATAAGGACAAAGGCATGTCTCCTCCAGGTCAGGTTAAAGCTCATTCCACTAGGTTCATGGCTACATTTGCAGCTTTCTGGTCTAGGGTGTCTTTGGATGACATTTACTCTACAGCTACCTGGTCTTCATCTCATACATTTATTTTCCATTACAAATTGGATTTGACATCTAGAAGGAGGCCTTTGGCTCAGCAGTGCTCCGGAATATCCTTCCATGAGGGCCTCTCAGAAGTTTAGTAGCTGGGGATTCTGTCCCAAAGGTTGAAGACCAAATGAAGTACACTACTTCAGATAAAGACGTTTTGTACTCACCATAACATTCCATCTGAGTAGTTGTAATTCATTTGTCTTCAACCATCCCTCCCCTCGGACCTTTGGCACATGTTCAGCCTACGGGTGCAGTATAGGTCTCAAGTATGTTATCAGGTCGGGTTGTAAGTATAATTTCAGCAAACTCGATCTGGGGGTGGAAGGCAGTGGAAGTGTATTACGGGTAAGGGGAGGAGTCTGGAGCTCAGAGCTGATGCTAGTAATCTTTGCCGGCTCGGATCTGATATGGATCTGTATTCTCACAGGTTTAAGACAAATGAAGTACTACTCAGATGGAACGTTATGGTGAGTACGTAACTTCTTTTTTCCAGCTTTTGTGTTACATGTACCCACTAACATTTGGTAGGTAGATTTTTTATGTAGTTGTTTCTTGTCATCTCCATTTGAACCTGTGCCACATTTTACAAGACTTTTTGTTTAAATAAAATGCTCATGCAAAAGACAAGCACACCCCCAGGACACAACAACCAAAATATAAATCCAATGTACTGGAACAACCACTTGGATGGACAGTAAAATACACTTTATTACAACAAAACAAATGCACCTTCTTTAGCAACTCGACTTTACTGTCTTTACAGAGTATAACATTCCCTCATTAAACACTAAATGAGCTTAACTTGAAATGTTTTATTTGTTTTATTGCTTCATTGTTTATTGATGTAATTGGAGTGTGGTATATAAGATGGAGTGTTTAATGAGGGAATGTTATACACTGTAAAGACAGTAAAGTTGAGGCACTAAAGAAATTACTTTTAAGTGTGTTGTACTGTCCATCCAGGTGGTTCTCCCAGTATACCCCAGAACACCTCTGTAATCTATTAAATTAAAAGAAATACACAAAACTATGATCATCTTCAAATAATGAAGTTTAACCCTACTAACAGGAACAATTATACCAAATTAACAGTTGCACACACAAGTATTACCTAACCTAAAATTACATTTATTCATGCTAAAACATGTTGCAGCCTGTGCTTCTACTTACACTAATTTCTGCCTGTTCTTGTCTTTGCTTTATCCTCATCCCCAATGTCAAAACAGCTTGTATACTTTCAGAAAACATTAACTTCTGGTCTTAAAAAAGTGCTGTGGCTTCTATTGTCTTTCCCTGTAGTCAGCTTGACTCCATGGAAACATAAGATGAAAATGTGCAGCAGCCCTCGTATACAGACTTCTCAGCTCACACTAAACATTTATTTGGTAAAGAAACTTTTCATTGCATTCAGTGTTCTGTTATCTACTTGTTTACACAAGAAACGTGTTCTTAGACTAAGAAAAGGGTCATAAGCCAGACATTTACCTCTGCATAAGTAGTAGACAACATATCAACTCTATGCATACTATAATCTCTGCACTTTTACACCCCATCCCCGCCTCAGCAACCAAAGATGACAGCATATTAACTTAAGCATGCTTTTGTCCTGCCTTTCTTCAGGTTTTACATTGTAATGCTTACAAAGCACTTGTTTACTTTAGTATCTTTTTGACATACAACAATAACCGAAATGCTTTACTATATAAATGCCAATTTATATCATTGAATGTTTTGTACAAATACTGGTAAGAACAGAAATTGGTTTACATAGTTTTTCACTCCTTTCCTTTTAGTGTCCTTCCAACATTAATGACATGAAGTGGGGTATATGCATTTCAGTTCCCACAAGTTTAACAAAGTCAAGAAAAGTCCAGTTTTTCCACTTTTTCTTGTAAAGCTATACTTCACAAATGGGATTGATGCTTTATAATCTCACATTTATTCACTAATTTCAATGTTGTTGGTCTTCTTCCTGTTCATTTCCATCTCCCAACCCCAGGCTATTCAAGTCCAAGGTATTCCAATTCTTCTAATCAACTTTTGCATTATTTGTTGTCTCTCAAGAATTTTCCTGTTGAGCATTGGAAAGGGTTTCACTGGCAACATTTTTCTATGAGCTTTATTACCAGAGCAACGAGAAACAGAGTCTCTTCCTGTTTTATGGCTAACTTTTTGTTGGATAAACTTTTGTATTTCCTTCTTATCCTGTCCTGTGTCAAAAATGACTTTCATCTTCCAGGAAAAATATTCTGAAGACAGCTGAATACATCAGCTTGAATGGCACACCTGCCTTTCAAGTGTTCCATGACTGCTGGGTAAATATGCTCTCTTCTGTCTTGTCTGCAGTGCATAATTATTTCTACAAACAGTTTACTGTCTCCAATTTTTAATACTTTGCCATTTTGTCACAGTTTTGTCAGGATCAACTCTTTGTCCTGGTATGAGTGCATCTTTATTACTATGTGCCTTGGCTGCTTTCTCATGGCCAGGTTTGGAGCATACACAGAATGTGCCCTTTCAGTTAACAAATCTTGCTCTGGAATACCAGTCCAGTTACTTATTTGTGCTTTCATAATACAGTTTGCTCCTTCCAGTGTTTTGTGGTACAGCAGAAAATCTCAGATTTTCCGTTTGCTTAACTGTACCATTTTTTGAAATAGCTCTTGTTGAGCAGTCTCATACTCAGCCAGACATTTCTATATTTCACCCTGTGATTTTCACTTTTATCAGTCCATCTGAATAACTCTTTAAAGCATTCCATTTTTCCAACCTTTTATTATTTGAGTCAATATTCTCCTTCATTGTTTCATTTATTGTTATCAGCTCTGAGGACATTTGACTTATTTGTTTCCCCTAGATTACTGGAAGCCATGTCTTGCACAAAAGCTGGAACTTGAACTGCTTTTTGCTGAACAGCTGCACGATTCTTTCCAGTTGGTATTTTCTTTTCAACTTTTCTAGTCGCTTTTTGTCAGGCTGTTTAAGTTTCTTCTTTGTTAGCCTTCATGCAGTATACTTACTACCAGGTAACTACATTTAGTAAAACTGAAAGTGTTACTTGACCTTATCTCTCAGTTCCTTTTTTCACACTGAGAGAGCTAAAATGAAGCTTTTCATCAGGGCGCAGCCATCTTGGACATCTCTATGTGGCCTTCATTTTGATATGAAACGTAGAGGATTAATTAGGTCTTCCATATTGTTATGAGTTTGAGACATGGATGCCAATAAATTTGCTGTTGAGGTGAGTCTTGGCATCTGTGATGAGAACACACAATGACCTGATCATAATACTTTTTAGTGTTTGTAGCTCAAGAGGTGAATCTTGGCATCCATATTGAGAACTTATAACAGCAGGTCAGGATAGGAGACCCAATTATAATTCTTTGTAGTACATGGAGGTTTACCTTCTGCATGCATTAATAGCTACAGAAGAAAAGGAAAAAAGTGCAAAGTGTTTTGATGGCTTTATAAGTCATAAAGTACTTAGCAAGCACTGTTAAACAGCAATATATGTCTTACATCAGTGACACATTAATAACATAGACAGCAGGCAGAAATGAAGCTGTTTTAAATTCTGCCACTGTCATTTGTTGGCTGGTACTGTTGAGTCTTAGTACCTATCAAGAGACCCAATCTTAACATAGCTTAGGTGGATGTTCTTCGTGTTTCATTGTTGCAGTCATTACATTTGGGTAATCTGCTGGCAGGTTGCCCTCAGTCGGCCTGAATTCCAAAGTCTTGGATCCTGCATCGGTTGCTGTCTTCTTTTCCATGACGTCAGGTCATCAGGGTATAAAACATGCAGCCAACTCCATTTTTTTTTAGTCTTTCTTGCCATGCAGTGCCCGAAGCAGAAGCATTTCGCAAGTGCCGGTCGGCCAACTACTGAAATATTCGAGTTTGAGTTTCAGAACCGAAATCTTCACTAAAGCTAAGTACCCCGTTGGGGAAACTTTTTTCTTGCTTTTTACCGATGTCAGAAAAAGTTAATAATTGTATTACTTGTGAGAAGCAAACACCTCATAAGGATTTCCATTTATACTGTATTCCTTGCCTAGGCCCTAATCACAATGTGCCCGGCTGTCGGTTTTGTGCTAAATTTAACCAACGCACTATTAAGCGTCGGTATATTTTTGCATCAAAGTATTTTGGAAACAGATTTAACTACCCAGAAATGTCGTCGGATAGCAATCCAACTACCGGAGTACATAAAGAACACAAAGAAAAGGACAGAGAAAGGCAGTCGAGATCCAAAACCGATGACAAAGCTTCTCCTAAGCCAGTCACCGGTTCGCCGGTACTCAGTGAGGTGCTTTCGCAGCCCCTGATACCTGCTACCTTTGAGTCGCAGGCCTCTACTGACACCCATGTGGAGTCCGGCATGCCACAAGATACTCAAGGTATTGGACCAATGGATGTATCTCCCTCGGATGGGTCCGGAGCCACTGAGCAGGCACCGGCTTCTGAGGGTGTATTCAGACCTCAACATTTGTATATCAAACCGATGACAGCTGCAAAACCAAAGACAAAAGCAACTTCTAAAACTAAAAAAACAATGCATGAGCCACGTGCACAGGCCTCTATGCCTAAAAAGCAGATGATCAAAATGGCTGAAGACCTTATTACCTTGATCAGGGGTACCCATCCCCCTCCAGATAAGAGGCCTAGGCAAGACACTGATTATGAATCTTCAGATCAGGTTTCTATTTCTTCTGATTCCTCTTCTGATCAGGAATTATCTATACCTCCTTATGAGGATTCTGATACTGAGGAGTCTATTCCATCTGCATCTCCTCCTGAGGATTATTCATTTGGAGAAACCTTGCATACTTTGAGGGAGCGTTTTCACTAGGAGAGTCAAGACTTCTCAGAATCAAAAAAGAGGCTCAGGGATTTCCTTCTTCTCCCTCAGCAGAAGCCTTTAGCCATTCCCCCTGTTTTAGACATTGTGGATTATGTGTTTTCGGAATCAAGCTTTGACCCCTGACTCCTTACCTCCAGCGCCCAGTAAGCCTGACAGATAGTACAGGGTCCCTGACTTACATAAATTTTTATTTAGAAACGCTGCTGCTGATCCTGAAACTATTTCACAGGGTCCAAAGGGAGTTAAGGCCTCAACAGCAAAAAATCCTACACCCTCTGATAGAGATTCAAGGGCACTTGACAGATGGGGAAAAAAGGTTTATACATCTGCAACCTTGGCAATCAGGGCCTTAAACTGTCAATTTCATATGCTTAAGTACCAACAACATGTTATGGGATTGCTGAAACAGAAAATTATGTTGATTTCAAAATGTGCAGAAAATAAAGAATTGCAGAAATTATTGCATGCAGGTGAACAAGTTGGAAAGCATACTTTGCAATGTGGTTTTGATTCCTTAGAGGCCTCCTGCAGGGCCGCAGTTACTGGATCTGGATTAGGAGGCATGCCTGGTTAAAGGAACAACATTTGCCTGATCATGTTAAAGCTAAATTGCTAGATGCAATTCTCTGTTTGGTATTAAGGCAGAAGAGGTTTTAAAGAAAATAGAAGACAAAGCTAAGTCTATGCAAACTGTTAAAGACTTCTTACAAGTGCAGCCACCAAGATTCAGTAGACACTGGCCTACAAAAAAATGGTCCTTTCCTGTGTCAGACAGAGCTCAAAGGGGCAAATCCAGATGCCCTAAGGGTTCCAGATACCAGGCGCAAGATTCATACAGGTCAAAGCAAAGGGGCGCATCCACCTCCAAATCTGGAGGAGATAAAGCACAAACCTACAGAAAGCAATCCCAATGACTTCCCTCTGCCTACATCAAACACTTATCTTTTGGCAGCACCCATAGGGGGAACGTTTGCACTTTTTGCTTAAAATTGGCAGTTAATAACCCAGGACAAGTGGGTACTAAACATCGTATCACAGGGATACAGATTCCATTTCTATACTCTGCCAATGGCAAATGGTTGGCCAGATCTGCCAAAAAATCAATGGGCAGAGGCACGGAAATAGGTTACGTCCCTCATGGATATGGGGGCCATTCAGACAGTACCAGAACAGGAAAAAGGACAAGGTTTTTACTCAAGACTGTTCTTGGTACCCAGAAAGGACAAGGCCTGGAGGCCAATACTGGATTCATCGATTTTGAACACATACCTGGACATTCCAAAATTCAAAATGCTGACTATGCAGCAGCTTCTGCCCATGCTGGGCAAGAATGCTTGGCTGGTGACTTTAGACCTAAAAGAGGCATACCTGCATGTCCCAATAAGACAGTCGTGAAGAAGATACCTCAGATTCAAGGCTGGCTTAATACATTACCAATTCTGTGCACTGCCCTTTGGCTTATCTACTGTACTCAGGGTCTTTACAAAGTGCCTGGCACCAGTAATTGCATTTTGCAGACCAAGAAGTATACAAATATATCCTTACTTGGATGACTGTCTCATTCAAGCAGAGAATAAGGATACTCTTCTTCGACACCTGGCATTTGTGAAAAGGCTTCTAACATGCCCAGGGTGTACAATAAATGAAAAGAAATCACAACTGGTACCCTCTCAAAAGATAACATTATTGGGTGCAAGTTTGGATACAACTGCCCAGATGGCTTACCTCACGCCAGACAAGCAAAGGCAACTGACTACTTACTTCAGACTGATGGCAACAAAAACCCAGTCTTCTGCAAGACAAATTCTGCAGGCTCTGGGCTTCATGGCATCCTGCATCCTACTAATTCCATATGCAAGACTGCATATGAGGAAACTTCAGTGGTACCTAAAAAGTTTATGGAGTCAACATTGACACAGTCTGGAAACAATGATTCCTCTCATTCCCTGCCTGCAACAGGAGTTTCTATGGTGGGAAAAGGCATGTCACCAAAACATGGGACTGCCCTTTACTTTACCCCCTGACAGCCAAACCTTAACAACAGATGCATCAGATTATGCCTGGGGGGCCCACATGGCAGGAAAATGCATTCAGGGCTGCATTCAGGGCTTATGGGCACCAAAACAAATTCATCTACATATCAACCAGAAAGAGATGCTAGCTGTTCAAAATGCCCTAACAGCCTTCATGGACTTACTTCATCCAGGACAACTACTGATACAGACGGACAACACCACAGTCATGTGGTATATAAACAAGCAAGGGGGCACACACTCATACCCCCTTTGCAGATTAGCCATGGCACTGTGGGACACAGCTTTGACCTACCAAATACAGCTTCAAGCTCAATTCCTGCCAGGAAAACAAAACACTCTGGCAGACGATTTAAGCAGAAACCTTATGGATCCTCACGAGTGGAAACTAAATCCACAAGTCTTCAGCATAACAGAGAAATAGGGGAGCCCAAACATATATCTGTTTGCTTGTCCTCAAAATTATCAATTGAAAAGATTCTGCACAAGGACTTATTACAGACAAGCATGGAAAGTGGACGCCCTATCCTTCAGTTGGAAAAAAACTATCAGTTTACGCATTTCCTCCTCTGCCTCTTCTACCCAAGGTCATCCTAAAAGTCAGACAAGAGAAGCTAAAGATGATATTAATTGCTCTGGACTGGCCCCGCCAATACTGGTACCCAATCCTAAGGAACCTATCTCAATACCCAGCTTGGACCTTGCCTCAAAGACCACAACTACTGTTCCAGCAAAACAGTCAGATCCTGCACAGTCAACTACAGACTCAGAACCTGGCAGCATGGCTAATCATGTAGTCATACAAACAACACCTCTCAGTAAAGCTGTGATGATGTCATTTTGGAAGCCAGAAGGCCTAGTACTAAAATCTTATGCTGACAAATGGAAGAGATTCTGTGCTTATAATCAAGCACAAGGAACTGATACAGCAAAACCAAACATTCCTCAGATATTACAATACTTAACTGAGATGCTTGACAAAGGCCTATCTTTTTCATCAATCAAAATCCATGCCTCTGCCATTTCGGCTCATTACAATACAGTGCCACCACTCTTTTCTCATCCTTTACTAAAGCAGTATCTTAGAGGAGCCAAAAATTTAAGGCCTCCTAGAAGATCACCATTACCTGCATGGGACCTCAATTATGTGTTGGAAAAGCTCACCCTGCCTCCATTTGAACCAGCTGCTACCGCTGATCTAAAGTTCTTATCATGGAAAACAGCTGTGCTACTAGCAATTACTTCAGCAAGAAGAGTTCCAGAGCTACAGGCCCTCATGGCTGTAGAGCCTTTATTCATATTTTACCCAGACAGGGTGTCTCTGAGGAAAAATCCTACTTTTATGCCTAAGGTGGTCTCCAGTGTGGCTCTTAACCAAACAATTCATCTGCCAACTTTTTATCCAAATCCGCAGAACAAGGCTGAGAGAATTCTGCATTCCTTGGACGTACACAGACAGCTAAGATTCTACTTGAGCAGGACTAAAGCTCTAAGAAAAACTGAGCAATTACTAGTGTCATATGCTGCAAGATCAGAAGGAAAGGCTATTTCAAAGCAGACAGTTTCAAAGTGGATAAGCCACTGCATCCGTTTCTGCTACCTACACCATGGTAAACCTGTGCCCAAGGGCATTAGGTCTCATTCCACCAGAGCTGCAGCTACTTCAGCAACCTTTTTCAGAGGAGTACCAACCAAAGACATTCTAGAGGCTGCTACTTGGAGTTCTGTTCATACCTTTACAAAGCATTACCATTTGCCTCTCTACTTAAGTCCAGGGCAGGCTTTGCCACTGCAGTGCTGCAGGGCCTTATAGCTGCACCTAATGCTGTTTAGCTCCAGCCTTCCAACCACAGCTTTGGGATTCTACCCAAATGTAATGACTGCAACAGTGAAACTTGAAGAACATAGTACAGTTGTGTACATTTACCATAAATGTAGATGTTCGAGTGTATTCACTGTTGCAGTCCAGGTTACCCTCCTGCCATCCCCCTGTCATTCTGAAATTTATCTTTCCTTCTCTAGCTTCTACAACCTATGTGGTGTATTTGCTTGTAGATGAAGGTAAAGTTTATATTGATGCATGTGTGTATGTGTATATATATATATATATATATATATATATATATATATATACATACATACATACAATTTTGCTACCTTTTTTGGGGCACCTGACATCGGGGGCAAGAAAAACTAAAGAAAATGGCATCAGCTGCATGTTTTATACCCCCTGATGACTTGACGTCATGGAAGAGAAGACAGCAACCGAAGCAGGACCCAAGACTTTGGAATTCAGGCCGACTGAGGGCAACCTGTCAGCAGATTACCCAAATGTAATGACTGCAACAGTGAATACACTCGAACATCTACATTTATGGTAAGTGTACACAACTGTACTTTGCTTAACTAGTTTGTTTTTTCCCAGTATTGGAGTGTAATCACAGCACCCTGTACGTTACAGTTCTCTAATACTCATTCCATGTTGTAGATATCTATAAAAATATCATAATCCTGCATATTTGCATACTTTTCTGTCAGACAACTGTAAATAACTTTGAAGCCATACTGTTTTGGTGACAAAGACTTTCATGAAGGTTTTTCCAGCATTATGTTAGCTTTCATTTGACACCTAAAGTACTTTATGAATTGTCTCTCATTCAGTTTGGTATTAATATACAACACATATGCATAATTTTGTAGAAACGATGGTCCCTATGTTACTGTGCATCCTGGTTGAGTAATGTCAGATTCCTTTGTTGTGTAATAACTGTACTTTGTGGCATGCACTTCACTAATGCTTCAGTTTCGACATTAACTTGTATGTTTTAATGCATTTGGATCAATAATTCAAACTGTTAGGATTTGCAAAACAAATACAAATATGCAGTGTAGAAGTATTACATTCATTTGTCATTATATAGACACATACTGCTCAGACCCTTAGGTTCATAGGTGTTGACTAGGCTAATGACCACAAGGGCCTTTTTAAGCCTAGCCATGCATCCCAAATCTCTGACAAGTTCTGATACCCTTGATAAGTGTAAGCAGGGGCTTGGGAGATGACACATTTACAAGCTAGGACCTAGGAGATGAACCATTTACAGGTTGTCTGTATCCATTAGAGACATAGGTGCCAAACCAGGGATGAATTTCATGTTCCCCATCCAATTGTCCAGGTTGCATATAAATTGGGTTAGGGAGGAACTCTGCTTCACATAGAAGGAGAGCCTGTTCCAGAGATGGGGTAGTCTCTGGGATTCATACCTGTTTCTCCAGCAGGTCCTGTTTATATCACAGACAAGGTTTAAGTCTTTAGAAAGGGTAATTCTGGTACTTTTTATTTTGCAGATATACAGGAGGTCCATCAGAGTGGGGTCTGACAATGCCCTGCATGTCAGGCATAGATCTCCCCTCAAAAGCCTGTAGGAGACAGAATACAGGGATAGAGCCTTGAGGCAGTCTGAATAGGACATTTTACTTGAGCCCTGTATTCATTTAGTGAGGAACCTCTGTGGACATTCCAGTTGTTGGATATGCCTGGTTAGGTACATACCAAAGGGGAATTGTATTTAATGATAGGTCTGATGAATGCTGAATACAGTGGAATAATGACTTCCTTGGACTTAGATGCCATACCTTTGTGTATAAAGTTGCACAACATACAATGATTTCCTCACTACTGTAGACATGTGATGGTCAAAGACTAGATTACTATCTATGTGTGCCCCTAAGTCCCTGACTACTGGGTGAAGTCTAAGGGGTGTGTTGTCAATATGATAGTTACCAGGGGCAGATGACTTTCTGAAAGATACTGTTTTGCATTTCTTGGTATTTACTTTTTGTCCATGGCTTTGACACCAGTTGTTTGTCTATGTCAGCCCCTCCTGGACAACATTTGTGTCAGTGTGGGATTCAATGACAGCTCCTAATTTGCAATCATCTGCAAATTTAGTCAGCCAGAGACTACTGACATTGGCCTTGACTTCAGAGAAGTAAATGCCAAAAAAGAGTAGTCCAAGGACTGATCCCTGAGGGACTCCAGTTGTGACTGGCATCTTTGTAGAGGTGGACTCCCCAATTCTAACTTCCTGGGTCCTATCTCTGAGCCAGTTGGCTGTCCACCAGGTGACGTATGAGTTTATACCTAACCTTTTGAGTTTGTCAACAATGCCCGAGTGGGCTGTTGTGTCAAATGCCTTGGCCATGTCAAGGTAGGCAGTGTGAACCATTTTGCCCTCATCCATTGCTTTGGTGACCTTCAAAAAGAAGTCCACCAAGTTGAGTAGGCATGATCTGCCTTTGACAAAATCACACTGGATTGGCTCCAGTGTCTAGAGGTTTACTGTATCAGTATTGATTATTTCCATGATAATTCTTTCCATGACTTTGCATATAAGACTAGTGAGACTTATGGGTCTATAGTTTCCATGGACTGTAGATGGCCCACATTTGTGCAGAAGGATGACTGTTGCTGTTCTACATTCATGCGGCATGAAGCCTGTTTGGAGGCTATATTTAAAAAGCAATTCCAGAGGCCCTAATAGGTCATGTTGCATGCTATTTAGAAGGCATCCTGGGATTTTGTCTGGGCCCACTGATGCATTGTTCTTGGCCTTAGAGAGAAATTTAAGGACCTATTCCCAAGTCATAGCAGAGGGAGTTATATTAGGTGGTATTTCCTGAGGGAAAATTGAGGGGGAGGAGGGGGAGAGAAGATTTACTATATCATCTGTCTCAGTATAGGTGGCTTCATTTACAATGAGCTCTGCACGCAATTGTGTATTGCCCTTGAGGTTGTGGACATAGCTAAAGAATGCCTTGTGGTTGTCCTTGGCCTGGGAGGCCAGGTTCACCTCAAATTTTGTTTTGGTAGACTTTATTTGTCCTCTGAGATGTTTGCTTAGTTTGATAAGAATGCTTTTATCCTTCTGGGTGCTGCACCTCCTGAATTGTGCCATGATTTTCTTCCTTCTGTTATATAGCCTATTGATTTTGTGATTCCACCAGGGTGGCTTGTTTTTTGAGTTAGTTCTGTACTTCTTCCTGGTGGGTACAGCTGCCTCTATGCAGCTTTTAACATGCTTGTACAGGATTTCTGTGAAAAGTTCTGTGTAGGCAGCAGTGTTCTCAGGATTTGTGAGAGCTTGAAATTTTGCAGGTTATCACCTAATAGCAGGAGGTTAGTCTTAGAGTAGTTCCTGAATATTCCAGGTTTAGCTGGGGGTTCAGGTTTTATTTTTACTTCATAGGAGACCATTTTGTGGTCTGACCTTACCAATGAAGACATTACAGTAGGGGGTGTGCAGCACTGTTCCATATTAGTGATGACCAGATCCAGTATGGCTGCACTCCTGGTTGGTGTATTGACTGTCTGGTTCAGGGAGTTTGTGTTTATAAAATTCAGGAATCTCTGTGCCTGTACATTTGATGTCATATAGGATTCCCAGTTAAGAGTGGGGTAATTAAAGTTGCCCATGAATATGGTATTGGGTTGGATGGTTAGTGTTTCTAATAAGTTTAAATACATAGTATGGGTTATTGAGGGGGACCTATAGCTGGCAAGGAAGCGATATTGGATTTTGCCTATAGTGATTTGAACATGGAAGAGCTCAAGTGCATTGTCCTGTTTGACCAGCCTTGAGGTATATTTATTTCTGATGTAAACAGAGACAACTCCACCTTTAGTAGCTGGTCTAAATGTGTGGAAGGCATTATAACCTTGCTCTGTTGGTTCTTTCTCTGTGCCTTTAAACCATGTCTCAGTGACCGCACAGACATCTGCATTCTGTAGGGTGAAGAGAGCTTCTAAGGAGCAGAGTTTTTTGTTTAGACTTCTAGCATTGAGGAGTAATACCTTTAGATTTTCTTGGGTTTGAGTTGCTATGTCAGAAGTACTTTGTCATTGCCTAAAAAAGGCACTGTGAGGGAAGACCGTGTTTCAGCTAATATTCGAAAGCCTAGAGGGGAGAGGTGCAGACCATCCCTGGCAATGCACCATGGTCTATTGACCATCTTCTTCCAAGCTGACAAATATTATACCCCGTAAGAATGTCGCCAGAAACTAAGTCAATTATTAAAGTCAGTCATCTTTTGTTCATATTGTGGCATCATCCTTAGAGAAGGTAAAAATGCTGCTCAGTGCTAGGCTCATACCAGCTTGAGACACATATTCTGAGAGCTCAATGATGTTTCTCTTCATATAGTGTAGGGAGGTACGTTTCAAGTCATTTACTCCCACATGGACTATGACTGAGTCATATTGGTACTTGTGGCCCAATGACCTGAGTGTGTGTGTTAGATTTCTTACAGTAAGAAGTCTGGACAAAGCCTACAATAATTGGGGCAAAGGCCCAAAAACAGGGACAGATTTTATATATTGCTCTTATAAACTTAGAAAGTTCCTAGAATAACAGGATTAGTATTGGTGTGCATTTTCTGAAGGGTATGAAGTCTGAAATTCAAATGTATGTTATCATTTGGTGACTTCATTCCTTATTGATTTGCCAGAAAGCCACAAATTGTATGAGGAACAGACCAAAAATATGAGTAAAAAATCTGGACTTTCTGCAGAAATCTAGACAGTTGAGATGTATATATAAACATGAATATGATACCGTGTGATACTCCATAACAGACTTCACTTGCAAGTTATTAGTGCAAGGAGCACCGTGATCACACTCCAAAACTGGAAAAAAGATAAAGCTGCTACACACTTCTGTAGCACGAGACCCGACCACAGCAGTGCTTTCAAAGGTATGTAACAAATGTTACACACCCCCTAGGGTGTAACATTCCTTCACTTTCAGCGGTCCCTGAATATCTTTCCTCCTATGTCTACGTAAGTTTACAGATGTAGAGGGTAAACACCTTGAAATTAAAAAAAAAAAGTTCTTGCGTCACATGTACATCACTTCACTCCAACAAAAACTTAAGTGTGAAGTGGGAAAAGAAATGAAACACCCTATATTAATTTTAATTTAAAATTAAATTAAATAAAAATCAAAAACATAAAATCAACAAGAATACAATTGAGGGCGTAAGGTTTGTTTCTGAGGATTTTTTAAAGAAAGAGGCTTTCGGTGTTATTTTAGTGACAGTAGGTTCAAGGAAGTTGGCTTAAGTGGAATGATATGATCTTCCTATTGCAATTTTTTTCTTTAAATCTAAAGCTCCTGCACTTTGAGTATACAGAACCCTTTTGGCTGATATGTAACATCCCTACTATCAGGTTATGGGTGGATGTGTTCTCAAGACCCCAGTCTATTCTTTCTTTAGTATGGATTGTTTACTGTTATTTGGAAGTTTGTTCAATGCTGTAAAAGATAAATGCCTTCTGAATATAGATGTCACTAGGTCACATGTTGAGACCATCATAGAAGTGGTCTTTTTGTGTAAGACTGAATCCAATTGTGGATGCCTGTTACAAATGTCAGCATTTTAAGCACATGACTTCTGCCATTAGAGAGAGATGTTTCCCAGGGAAGAATATAAAGCCCAAGCCTAGCTTCATATTACAATTTGGCAGTACAGCTGTGACCTTTGATCCAGACTAGCATTGCCACCTGTCCATTTTTTCCAGACTATCTGGAAATCAAACTGTCTAGTAGTCCAGAAAACACTGTATAAACTATAGTATTCTGTTTCAAAAAAAGAAACAGACTGTCAAAGTTTGTTAAAATCTGCTGATTTACTATGTTTTTTTTTTTTTTTTTACAAAAAGCATGGTAAATCTGCAGAAAAATGGCATCAAGGACAGAAAAAGAGGGTGTCCCCTCTCGTCTGACATGATGACATCACAAAATGGGCAGAAAGTGGGCAGGCCACAGGTGCAGTTATGGGAGGTGCACAGCATGTGGCCTAAGTCCGGTTTTAGCCACAACAAGGTTGCAATCCTGGCCATCATGTCATTAATAGGTATGGGGTCATTTCCAAGGGTCCCTGTCCACAGCCAACAACTGGTGGGAATGAGACGTCTACTCCCAGTTACTGTGACAAGCTGATACTCCACAAGTGTATTAAAAGCAGGGCTTTGAGTCATTGAGTTTATGGATCTGAACTAGTGTCTGGGAATCAAATTCTTGCCCCTCCCCTAAAGCATTTAGACTCCTATAGGGGAGGATTGACTCAGTCTTTATGGCTTCCAGATTGTGATACATAATAAATGTTTAGCTTTAAGAAATTGCCAACTAAGCCTAATATATATCAAGTGAAAGAAGGTTTATCCCATGGTTTGATTTATTGTACAGTAGCATAATCTGAATAATATGCGTGTGGAACTGGCAGCATGTAGATACATATAATGTCTCCACCCAGTTCTTTCAGCCATCATGTTATACCAATTTACATTGGTAACATAAGTAAATGAAAATTTCACTTTTTTAAGAAGTGGTTCAACAGCAGATGTCTGGAAACCTGTCTCTTCAGGTTAATTTGTTTGAGAAGTGAAAACTGTAGATCCAGAAATTTATTTTGCTAATATCTAACAGTGGAAATTCTGATAAAAGCTTGAAAAGTTAAAAAAGAAAGCCTGAAAAGGTACACTGTGCTGTATACTGCATGAGGAGAAAACCTCATGCGAGTTTCAAGAGGGAGAAAGAATATTGGTGTGATGAGAAAACATTTTCAGAGTTACTTAAGAATATGCTATTTATTTTCTACTTGCTTATGACAACATGAGGTCCCAGAAAGTCTGTCTGTGCATATGTTGAATTAATGATTACTTAAATGTGTATGGTATTAGAAATGCTCATACAAGTGCAGATTACTGAAAAATTAGGATTTAGCATTACTTAGAGAAGTTAAGATCTGTAATGTGAGTTAAATTGTCTTGTTGCAATTAGAAAAGCTCTCCGAAGAGGTTTTATGTCAGCTGGCTTGTGAAAGAGAAAAGTTAGAGTGAGTATATTAGAGTAATATTCAGTCAGTCCTAAATTCTGTGGCAAGATTGAAAAGCCATTCTGATATATTTTTTAGAGAAAGCTTTCTGCAGCATATGTGCCTTACAAACATGGTAAAAAAGCAGTGTCTTGCTTTTAATTAAGTCTGTAAAAGCAATGGCAAAAGGAATCACTTTGTAAAGTGTATAAACAAAACCAGCTAACTTATAGTTGGAGTCTGCATGTGTTAGAGTAGACTTATAAAAAATAAGCTGTTTGCGGGTAAGTTGTTTTGAACTGATACACCGTGAGAACCATATGCAACATAAAAATAGACATAAACCACGACCAAAAGATGAGTTGGAACTGTGTGAGAAAATCTCATAATTAATTATTGAAGTAAGAAGATTAGATTAAACACTGAGGCAGAGTGTTCTGTAATATCTGTTAAAATGCTCAAAACACTGTGTCTGAAAGAAGGTAACCTGAACCAGTTATGTACATTGTCAACTTTTTCTGGGAAATGTGTAGAACTGAATGGTTAGAAAGTACTTATGAGTGAATATAAGAATAAAAAATAAGATTCAGTTCCAGATACCTGATGTTGTGAATGTTGCTTTACAGTGGATCATTTGATTTGTCAGATGCATGGCATGGTGGTTGGAATGCAGAATTAAATTACACATCACAAAATTTTCGATCTGATGATTCAAAGAACACGTTTATTTACTGGCATTGGTTAACTAAATTTGCAGATGACTGAAAACTGAATGTTACTGACAACTCTCCTGATGCACATTGATTAAAGAACACATTCATTGAAGCGTATAGATTGTACTTCGTTGAAAATTACAGTAACTGTGCAGTGTAAAACTGACTTGAACATCATGGAGCATATGAGTGTGATTCAGAAGCAAACAGGGTCTATTGAGTGGGTCACTAGCATGATTATTGTAGTGAAGTCAGACAAAATCTGTGCATTTTATACAAGACTTAAGTAAAGCTGCAAAAAGGGAACAATGTCCACTTCTTACAGCTTAAGACTTGATGTCAGTCATGCTAGGAGCAAAGTGTATTTCTGTGCTTGATACGTACCAGCAATTATAAGAATAAAGCTTGATAAAGAGGATTCCAACGTACATACTTTTAATTTACCTGTGGGGAGGTGTATGTTTCTAAAACTTTGATTTCGTATTTCATCAGAACCTGAAGTGTTTTATAGAACTGTTGCACAGATAATTAGTTGAGGAATGATAATGATGTTAATATAACTGATATTAAGGGAGCAAACCAAGAAGCAGCAGTCTGCAAAACTGATTTTGAGTTACTGAAACCTCAATCTGGACAAGAGTATTTGCAAAAATCAATTGATAAACTGAAATGCATTGCATGTGTCTTAAGAAGCTTTAAACAAGATACTGAAAAAGAATGAGAAACAGTGTAGAAATCTCAGAAAGAGGACAAATTGATTTAGGTTCTAAGAAATGATTCAGTATCTTTCAAAACTTATTTCAAACCTTATAGAAGTAATTTTGCATGGACAAAATTATTAGAATGTGATAGGGAATGGTACTGTTAGTGTAATGTAGCAAAGGAGCTTTGAAATACTACTAAAACAGTAACCAGGGAGGTATTTTGATGCATAGAATTTAGTCACTTTATAAGTAGATTCCAGTCAGAATTACATTGATGTTGATGCATTGATACTGCAGAAAGGTAAACCCACTAATTATGGGTCAAAAGCCTTTACAGAATATCAAAGGGGGTGTGCTCAGACAGGAGACATAACTGTTTGCTACAGTGTATTGATGTGGAAAGCTCCAAAAATATATGTATGGAAAAGCTGGTTGGTGGAAACAGATTATGAACTGTTTCAAAGTATATTTAAGGTGATCTTGTTCAAGTTGTCAACAGCACTGCAAGGAATATTGCTGAGAAGTATGACTTAAGTGTGAAGTATAAACCAGGCAGGAATTGCTTATAGCATATATGTTGAGACATTTTTATCTACCAGAGCAACAACGGGATTTGCATAGAAGAAAAGCTACATATGATTTGACTAATTCCATGGTGGCCTGTGCTCAACAGAAATTGAAACATTTTCATTGGTGTACTCTGAGTGATTTGTGGTTGAGAATGCTCTGAAGTGTAACTTTGAAGGGCTGTCCAGAGCAACAGTCTACTGAAAAGGACATATGATCATACTTCTATTTAAAGAGGAAATACGCTGTATACAAGGTCTGATATTTAAAGCAGGTGAAGTGGTAGTGCCAGCTCAGCTAAGAAAATAAATTAGCAAGAATACAGGAATCCCAAGTGGGAATTGTGAAGTGTCGAGGAAAGGCATTTGATGTGCTCTACTCACAAAAGCATGTAATGCAGACTGAGCAAGAACTAAGTGACTGTTCTATGTGAATTTCATATTATAGCTATAATCCAAGAGAACTGATACTGTACACAGCACTCAGATGTGTTTTGCGTGTACAACGATTCCAGAAGTCATAAAGTTAAGGAACACAAGTGCTGGAGTTTTCAGTGCACTTAAAGCTGTGTTTTCAAGACATAATGGATTGCCTGCTATGGCTGTGTCAGATAAAAGTCCACAATATGTAGGTATAGAATTCAGGAGATTTCAGAGCAGTGAATAGTTCAAAATGTGGTCTGTAATCCACTCTATCCATAGTCCACTGGTAAAGGGGGACAATTCAAATTGTGAAAATCCTCAAGCGATGTCACAGCAAAGGGACAATTCATACTGTGAAAAACATCATTAAGAGAAAGCTTACATCATTAACACTGACCTTTGAGTATATGTATATCTAGCCTTTTGGCAATATCAAAATACAACTGTGTAGTGTGTATATCTTAAACTCACTGGTTCTTAGACTTGAAGAGTAGACTGTCTGTCTCAGTTCCCTTACTTCATACAGAAAGCATGACTTCAGTTCTAGAGAAATTGAAAGAAATGCAAGCTGGACAAAAGTGTTACTGTGAAAAAATAACAAAGGTACCTTTATTATTTGAAAGAGGGGGGTAGAGTAAGAGAGGGAATCAAAGTTTCACAGAAAAGCAGTGGTTCTGAAAAATTGTGAACAGATGTATTTTTGTACTGAAGATGGGAAGTTGCTGAGAAGAAACAGGAGACATTTGTGAAAAAAATGATGTATCAAGAAGCCTGTGATGACTACCAGTGCTGTATTTGGGAGTCTTCCAACCAACAGTTTTTTTTAGAAGTATCTGGAGAGAGATGTAGTCATGTGTCTTGTATAGACATTTCTAGAAGCAACATTAAACGATTCAAGTTTTTAATCCCTTAGATGTAGTCCATGGATCTGAAATGGACAGTGACATTGAATTTCAGTGTACTAGATCACTTTGTGGAGTTCTCATGCTGACTAAATTCACACTAGAGTAGCCTTCTCGCGCCAATATTTCCCACCAAAAAGTGTCTGAATGTCTACCTATGGTAGATAGGTTATCTGATGTTACTGAACTTGTTATTGTGAATGTCATGGTTGCAGCCTGGAAACAGAAAGAAACAGTAAGAAAGCTGATGATTTGTGAAGGCCACTCCTCAGCTGGACATATGTCTTTTTATTAGGCATCTCAGATTAGAGTCATATTATTTCATCTTCTCGATGCGGTCAGATGCATTTGACCACCACCTCCCAATAGCTTTGAAACAAGAATTCTTGTCTGCCAGTCTGGATCTATGGTTCTTCTTTTTTTGCCTCATAGGTTTTATGTCCAGATTCCTGTTACTGAGCATGCCAAGGGAGAGCTGACCATTCCCCCAAAGTTCAAGGAGAAAGAAGCTTTTGGAAAAACCCTAAACACTGTTTTCATTAGGGTTCCTTGTAACCTGGTGTATATCTGATGCTACAGCTGTATGAACTATGTTGCAGTCGAAGGTACCTGCCTTTGTAGGCAGCATGGCTGATGTCCTACTTTCATTAAAAGCTATGTCAACTTTTCCTAATATTGCATTACTTTGCAGTGAACCTCTATAGGGCTTGCAAAAAAGGGGTCATGGCCCATCTTACAGAGGGTATGTTGTCCTCCTTCATCCTCCTCTAAGCATTCCAGGGTTTGCATGAGAAAAATGCTGCAGAACAGCAGACTGAACTGGTGGTAGGGCAGTTACCATCATTTACTCAAGGCATAAAAGCCCTCATTTCAGAAAAAAGTGCCAAAATTATAGAAAGGTACACATTCTGGAGCTGCTCAAATTTCATCATTGAGTTTTTCTCTGCCAGATGAGTTTTTGGGGGGGGGGGAGTAATGTCTATGACTATGGTCTGTCTATCATCATCAGGATGTCTGAAACAAACCCTTCAAAGGAGACCAAGAAAGATTTTACTTTTGTTTTTGCTTTTGAAGACTGGATGATTCTGTTCACTTCTGAATTTGAACACTTTCAGCCTTCACATCAGTTATGTGAAGTTTTACATGGTTATTTTTATAGATGTTGATGACACTGAATCTGCAGAAACTTTGGATTGCATTGCCGAACATGCTGGATCTATTAGCACTTCAGCACATGGAAGCCACTCATAAGTTCCTGCAGTTAGCTCTGAGCAAGCATCATTTGCAATACATGGTGCTTTTGTCTCAACTTTTTTTTCTGCTCCCTGTGTCTTTCATAAGGCATTATTTATGGTAGTGAAGGCCTGTTCAGTAGTGCAGCCTTTGTGTGTTCCCTGTTTGAGTAAGTGGATTCTGGTCCCCCAGTTAAGATTATGTGGTGATTGCAGTAGCCTGGAGTTTGCATTGAGTGCATTCACTTTGTGAGTACTGTTATCTTGGCAAAGGTTTCTTTGTATCTTAAACAGAACATTCTTTTTATCAGCATAATTATGGATTCTGTCCACAGCTTTGCTTTCATGCTTTTAAAAAAAGCTCAGGAGCTCCAGGATCTGGCCTCCTTGTTGGAGGTGTACTGATGGTTCTAAGCATGCCTTGTGGGGCTGATGGCACTGGTAGTGTTCATTATCACTATGATATACCTCTGTCTTTAGGGCCTTTACATCAACTGGAAGCAAACTGCTATTTAGTCATTAGATGATGAGCTTGTTTTGGAATCTTGATGTCACTCCCTGAATTACTGGGTCTCTTTCTTCAACCTGGAAGTGAGTTTCCCCTTCCCTGACACACAGTTTCATACTGGATACATTTCTAGATGGAAAATCTGCATTGTGTCTTCCCAACTCTGTGGCTGCAGGAGTTCATTTAAGAAGCATCTCTTTTTCTTTCCTTGAATTAAGGGCAGTGCTGTTGGCTATTCAGCCTTTACAATAATTCCTTAGGTCCTACTCTCTCCTAATGACCTGAACAAAAGGGGTGAGGATGCTTTTGTACTGAATAGAGGAAAGTGATCCAAGGGGAATGATTTGATATGGTTCACCTTCCTGGTAGTAGTCCATATCATGGAAGAATCAAATGCCCTAACAGACACTGAATAGCAACTTTAAATACATTTGTAGTTGTGGTTTTGAAAGACCAATGTTCAGGCTGCCATTTGAACATAGAGCATTACAGAAGTGACTCCTTTGCTCCAAAGAGAATATAGTACTGCACAAATTCTGTTCCCATCCAACATGGGAGAGTAGACTGCAAAAATGCAGTCTTGATAGAATGTGGAAATCTTTTTCTGCAGATTCCCCAGTTTCTACTCATCCTTTGCAAGCTGTTGAAGTTTCAAAGAGAAAGGTCAAGGCTCATTTTCATTTCCATGTAGTAGCCCAGACGAGCCTGATTCTAACCCTTTTGAATCTTGGCTTTTTCAGAGACTGATTCATTGCAAGTGCTGAAGGCCTTATGTCTGCAGCAGAATAACCACCTCTACAGCTAGATGTGACTGTTGTAGTAATTTTTGGTAAACTACTGGAAATCTCAAAGACAACCTTAGAGTTATTAGAGGCTGTTAGGTAGTCTTCCATTTGTTAGACCCTACATGAGCAAGTGGAAAATATTCTCCTTCTTGGGTAGTAGATAGGTTTCCCTCCTCATTCTGTAAATTGTCAAGCTTGCCTGACCTGTTTCAAGTACCTTTTGATTATTTTGCTATCAAGCTATTTTTTTTTAATTTTGTTGTTAGGTTAGTTGCTGCTCCATGGCATCTGGGGGATTAGTGTGTTCGCCACTTACCCTTTACTGTGCCAATGAGAGTGTTGTACACCCCCTTCCTGGGATTGGCCACTTTTGAAAGTTAACCTTTCTGCAGAAGTATGTCCCAGGTTTTGGCTTTACTCTCCAGTTCTGCTCAATTTACCCTTTGTAGTGTGCTAACAAGAGTGTTGTATACCCCCCTCCTGGGATCGACCACTCTGAAAATTAACCTTTCTGCAGAAGCATGTCCCAGGTTATGGCTTTACTGTTCTACAGGTGACCGTCACTAACCGGCAGGTTTTAAATTTGAATTAAGTGGCTCACTTTAGAGTGATAGGGTAAAAGCCGCGGTGGTACAGCGGTAGTGTTGTTGCCTCACAGCAAGAGGTTCTCCTGTTTGATTCTCGTCTGGAGTGCCTTCTGTGTGGAGACTGCATGTCCTCCCCACAGTCGCGTGGCCTCTGAAAGACATGCGTGAATGGGCATGCCTTCACTGAAGGTTGGGCGTCGGGCTGGCAACTTGGCACCATAAAAATGTACTGCCAATCATTAGCGGACCGGAGTTCCGATGTGGTGCACCCTAACTGGGAAAAGCTGAAAAGACAAACAAGACAAACTTTAGAGTGATAGGGTAGTGGTGTGCATACTAAACGTATCTGAAAATACTAGGGCCCCCATCCCATTTCCAGCTATTGGTATTTCCTAGCTGTTTTATCAACCACATCTTACATTTAACCTGCTGTTCTGATAAATCAAGGCAACCAGTTTATACCAGTACCATAAGGATTATAGTACAAAAAATGTAGCTTTCTATCTTAATTTTTAACCATAATTGCGTCAGATTTCTTACCTAATCTTGTAACATTGACACTGACCTGAGGAATTTTAGTTCCACTGATAGTTTTTTTTTTGTGCTGCTGCTTAGTCAGCCTCTCATGGTTGGTGGCCAAGTATAACCTGGTTGCAAAACTCTGTATCTGGTAGTAAAAACCCCACCACTTTTGCTAAACCTGTCGCCACTGTAGCTTGGGACCGTCCCCTATTCAGGTGTCTGACCTGAGGTTATGAATTCTCTGCGGTGCTGCATGCACCATTTTTAAAATTTTGCTTTTAGGTTAGTTGCTAGTCCTTGGCATCTGGGGATTAGTATGCTTGCCACGTGAGTTTTTGCCCTTTCTAAAGGTACAGGTGGAACCTGGAACACTTTGTCTCTATTTACTGTATTGTTTATGTAATACTTTGTTACAATGTTTAGTGCATGAACGACATTGTACTCACTTACCGTAACAGCGATGCTCGTGCTATCTGAGATATGCTAGGTAGACTCGAGCTGTAATTGTCTATGCAAGACTGCTTTATTAGTCTCCAGTAAACCAGCTAAAGTTATTTTTATCTAAACTATCTTTTTTTTGACTAGATAACTGCAATATTCAAGTAATTTCACCTTTTGTATGGAATAGTAGACGAGCAACCAGGTGACTTCGACTGCTATAGTTACTTGAGCTGATCTAGCTACTCTGGTCTGCCTATTTTAGAAGATGTTAAACGAGCTGTTGTCATAATTTTGTTAACAGTCTTTTCTTTGCCTGCTAAGATTATCATTACATTACCATACTACTGTGCTAGTTCAGGCATTTGATTGTTAATGATATTTTCAGCTTGATTACAGTTAGGGTACCATATGACTTGCAGTTTATGTTGTGTATGTTATAAAATGATACAGTCCCAGTCTTATTTTAAGTCTAGACTCTATGTACCCACAGAAATACATACACCTGTGATATATTGTTCACTGCTTAGCTTTACTTTAGCTTGCTGCACTTATTCTCATACTGCTTCACTGTAATTCTGGCTCTGCTTACCCTCTTAGCTTTAATTGACATTCATTCTACTCATGTTTGTCCTCTAACACCCATATCTGAAACTTTTTCTCTTTTTATTTTACAGTTACCCTTTACTGTGCTAATGAGAGTGTTGCACACTCCCATCCTGGGATCAGCCACAGCTTTACTCTTCTTTACTCTTCTGTTCTGTTCAATGTACGAGGCCACCGCTCAGCTGCAGATTTTGAGTTTGAATTTACTGGTGTACTTAAGAGTGATAGTGTAGTGGCGTGCACACTAACTGGGTTGCAAAATACTAGCCCCTCCCCCATTTCCAGCTATTAGTATTTCTTAGCTGTTTTATTTCCCATATGTCTTATATTTAACCTGCTGTTCTACTAAATCAAGGCAACCAGTTTATACCAGTAGCATAAGGATTATAGTATAAAAACTGTAACTTTCTAGATTAGTTATTTTCAAGCATAATTGTGGTAGGTTTCTTATCTAATCTTGTAACACTGGCACTGACCTCTGAGGTATTTTACTTCCACTGATAGTTTTTTTTTATTGTGCTGCTGCTTGGTCAGCCTCTTGTGGTTTCAGCCTGCTCCGTTTGCCCTTGCTATGCTTGGGCTCACTCATCTCCCCTACCCTACCACCAGTTACCACTTAGTCCCACTTACTCTACATTTACATTTTGACCAAACCTTTCCTGTCTCCTTCTAGTCCTCCTCTTACTGTTAACCCCATCCAATCAAATCTCGCTACTTTCTACCTTACCATACCCTCCCACAAACTTTACAACCACATATATTGAACCACTACTCCACACTCCTCTCCCTACTTCTTACCTCCCACAGCACTATACCCCCTCACTTCAAAGTACACAAACACATCTTTCCATTTCATAGCTAGGTTTACCTTCATATCATCAATCCTACAATGGACGAAACCGCTTCCTCGAAACCCGAAGTGCGAACATCTCCGAAGTCGAATTACACATAACTGAATGGCAAAACCTTGCCCCCTTTTTGGCCCATGGTAGCACTGGTGTGGCGCGGCCGAAAATGTCGAATTCGACATTATTTCGATATTTGGACCATTTCACGGTTTCGATTTTGCAGAAACGGTTTGCTTAAGTGGCCGGTCGATCATGTGTGATCGACTGTATGAAGGTAAACCTCGTAGCAATCTTTGCCACTACATTTACACATTCACTCAAACCCTTCCTCACCTCAAGACCCTAACAAAGTTCCATTCTCACACCAGTCCCTTTTTCCTAATACACCTTCACACGGTTTCTTACCTACACTTCTATACATATTCCTCTATCAAGATTCCTCCTTTCATACTTTCTTACCCACCCCTAGCATGCTACTCATCTTTACCTCCACTACTGTTCTTCTACTCTCACAGTTGTCCTCTTATCATACTAAATTATCTCCCAGAATCTTACCTTCTATGCTTACTCACCCTCTTATAGACCTACAAACTCCCCACAATTTAGTAATAACTCCATCCCTATTTATGCACAATGACCCACTCATACTCAGGATAAAACAAGTTCCCTACCAATCTCACCCCTAAAAACCAAACCTAAATACCTAATCTACTTCCCTAAGATTCTTAGACTTGCACAGATCACCAAAAGTTGATTCCTGTCTGGAGATATCCACCCAAACCCTGGCCCCATGTCTGGTCCCCCTCTCCATACCCTCACCCTCCTCTCTCCCCAATCCCCCCTCCAAGTGCTTAACCTTATACTCCCTGAATATACACAGCATTCGTAATAAAGTCAGTGAATTCCACTCATGGATAACCCATAACTCTCCTGACATAATAACTCTCACTAAAACTTGGCTTAAACCCCATAACACTGACAACAAAATCCTTCCCCCTGGATACAACACCTTCCACCTAGACAGGGTCCACAAAAAGGCAGAGGAATAGCTGTAATATATTCTGACCAACTTAACTTGTCACCTTTGACCATTTCACTCTCCAACTTTAACCCAGAAGAACTCTTAGTAGTCAACTGCAAACTTAATAAGCACAACAAAATTTACAATTGCTGCTGTTTATATCTTTTCTGGCAATAATATCCCCATATTTGGAACAAGTTCTGTCCTGGTTCACTCACTTCATATCTAATGAAACTGTAATACTAGGTGATGCTGGCAAACCCTAATCACAGATTTCTCTAACACTAGTATAAATCTTCATGGCTTCACACATCTTATCACAGTTCCTACTCACTATGTTAAGTCCACCAACTCTACCTGTATACTGGACTGGATCCTTGTCTCCAATCCAAACCTATACTAGAACCCAAAAACATTACTAGATTCTTTAAGTGACCACTCTCCCACATGCATTCAAAGGAATTCCTTACAACACATTAGACCTCACAAATATAAAAACTGTCATACTCTCTCTTACTTCAACCCTGAAGTATTCAGTGACAGATTCTCCTCCATAAACTGGTCTTTACTTTTTCACATACCCCTCGGCGGTGCCTTACACAAATTCAACATAATTGTCCTTGAAATTCTTAACTCCCTTTCTCCCCTTAGGAAGATCGGAGTAAAATCTCTCTTTGCACTTTGGCTGTCGCAGTCCATGTGCTAAATGCTCAAAAGAAACAATGCATGGAAATCCCCTATACACCTCCAAAACTGTAAAGAACTCTGATAGCTCACTAAAAAGCTTGTCAACAATGACAAGAAAACCTTCTACCTAAAGCCACAATCAAGCCATTATAGTAATCCAAAAAATGTTGGCAATACTGTTAATAAGATTCTTTACCCTGATAGCTCTAGTTCACCTAACCCCTGTCCTAACAATGCTCCTCTCGAAAATGCCACTGTTCTTAACTCCTATTTCATTGACACCATCAGCAAATTAACCCAGAATAGTAACACCTCCAACCTCACCAGTTCCCCCTTTCTCTTGGTTCTTAACACCACCTTCTCACTCAAACCTGTTCCCACTGCCTTTATAAAATCTCTACTTGACAAACTTAAGCCATGCTCTCCCTTGGCAGTTAATCTACCACCCTGCTTCCTAAAGCTTGCTGCTAGCTCTATAGCCTTCCCTGTCTCCATCCTATTTAATTAATTTATCCAAGAATCTACTGTCCCCTCTATCTGGAAACAATTCTACACTGTTCCAGTCCACAAAGGAGGACACTCCACTGACTTCTGTAACTGTCAGGCTATAGCCATTCTATTTCACCTCTGTCCGGTTCGATTCTCAGCTAGAGCATCATCTGGGTGGAGACATGCGCGAATGGGCATACCTTTGTTGAAGGTTGTGCGTCAGGGCTGGTAACTCGGCACGTAAAAATCAACTACCAATCATTAGCGGACCGGAGTTCCGCTGTGGCAACCCCTAACCGGGAAAAGCCAAAAGACACAAACAGACAATGTATACACAAGCACCTAAACACACTGTTTAAACTCAGCCTCTCCACAGGCTACGTGCCCACAGAGTGGTGCACAGCAATGGTTAATTACGCTCCACAAAGGACCCCAGGAACTATCACCCTCTAAGCCTGACTAGCTTGGTCTGCAAAGCTATGGAATGCATCATCATGGATCTCATTAACAGAGACATTGGAAACCTCCAAACACTGGACCCTACCCAGTTCGGCTTTGTTAAGGGCAGATCATGCCTCCTAAACCTGGTGAACATCTTTGAGACAGTTACTAAGGCTATAGACGAGGGAAAGCTGGTCCACACAGCCTACCTAGACCTCGCAAAGGCCTTCAACACCATTCCTCACTCGGGTATTATAGACAAGTTCACCAGCCTGAACATAAACCCCTATGTCACGAGATGGGCTGCCAACTGGCTCATAGACAGACCCCACAAGGTAAGAGTTGCAGGAGCTAGGTCTGACTCTAAACCGGTTACAAGTGGCATTCCCCAGGGCTCAGTCCTAGGACCCCTCCTGTTCGGCATATACTTCTCAGAAGTACAGGCAAGCACAGGAGGACTGTGGCTGACCAAGTTTGCAGATGACTGCAAACTAGGGGCTATAATTGACTCTCCCGCTGACACAGACATCCTCCAAATGGGTCTCACTGAGACAAATACCTGGTGTCAAAACCACGGCCTCAAGCTAAATGCCAAAAAGTGCATAGTCATCCCCTTTGGAAAAAGAAAGTACACACAAACTACCACATAGGTGGTAGCCCCCTAAATACGGAAGACGTAATATGGGATCCGGGGACCCAAGTAGATAGTAACCTCTCCTTTGATAATCACATTGCCAGAGTGGTTAGAAAATCCTTCTATGTGGCCCACCTAATCATAAACGGGTTTGCATCCAGATCAGAAGAGGTCATTGGGCCCCTTTACACATACCTACCTATAAACCTATGGACTATTGTCTTCAGGAAAACTTACTCTCACGCACCTAATATGGCTTCTGCCCAAATCGTAGCACAACTACTGCTCTAATTTCCTTCACACAGACTATCTCACAAGCCAGAGACAATAACAAACTAGTCTCCTATTTTTAGACCTCTCCAAAGCCTTTGACACTGTCTCCCACTCCAAGATCCTTACCAAACTGTCTGAGCATAATGTTTCTAATACTACTCTTAAATGGTTTTCAAGCTACCTCACCAACAGGCAGCAGTCTGGCAAATGGCTCTCTTCCTTTTCACCCTTTCTCCTTGTATTGACAGGGAGGAAGGGTGAAAAGGAAAAGTGCTGTTTGCCAGACTGCTACCTCACCAACAGGCAGCAGTCTGGCAAATGGCTCTCTTCCTTTTCACTCTTCCTCCCTGTCAGTACAGGAATACCACAAGGCTCCATTCTCAGACCACTACTATTTAATATCTTTCCTAACTGTCTTCACACTTCCTGCTCTCATTCTTTTCTTATACAATATGCAGACAATTACACTATCATTTCCACCTCATATAGTCTCTCTGACCTCCACTCATTAACCCACAACTCCTTCCACTCTGTTAAAAAATTGGTCAACTAACAATCAACTCATACTCAGTCCTAAAAAAAAACCTTCCCTTATTTCTCTCAAAATCTCTTCCTTGTCTTAAATCTTCATTTACTGTCACATTCCTTGACAGCACTATCATAAATGTTGAATCACATACCAAGCTCCTAGGGGCAATCATTGATGATAAACTGAAATTCAATCTTACCATCTAAAACTGCATTAAGAAGGTCTACCAAAACCTGGACTTGCTTTATAGAAATAAAAAAAATCATCCCTTATGACTCAAGACTTTCCCTTGCCTACACCTACCTTCTTCCCAGTCTTCTTTATGCCTCTCCAATCTTGACCAAATTACAATCCTCTCTAAAGACCAAGCTTGAACTCACTCAGAACACTGCCTCTCTCTAAAAACTCTAAACTGGCTAGAATTTCCCCACTAGCTTCTACTACCTCAACTGCTTCTTATTCACTCTATCCTCAACAGACCTTCCTCTTGGCCTGCCACCTCCTCCCTCATCTCCTTATATACTCCCACTCACTCTCTTTGGAGCTCTAATCAGTTCATCTTGAAATTTATAAGCCCCCCAAAAAATTGGCCAAAACTTATATAGCTATTAACTTGGAACAAACTCCCACTGAACATTAGAACTTTACCCTATACTCAGAACTTCAAAAAAGCCTTAAAAGAAACTCTGCAAAACTCTTGGATCTCCACATGCCAAAGCCCAACCTAACACTCTCTCAGCTCCCCACTCCACTTACCCTTCTTCTTGCCATTCTTTTCATGATCTGCTGCCATCTACTCTATTCTGTTGTATTTTCTCTCTTATTTATTAATTCCAGAGCCTGCTAACCTGTTCTACTCTATACCCAGAGTTCCATATGTAATTATAGCAACCACCACTGATTGTTATTATCATTTAGCTTACTGCCTGCTGATTAAAATATTGTTGTACTTTATATCATATTTTTTTTTATATCTAATGGGACAGCTGTATCTGAGTTTTTACCATGTATTCAAACCTATTGTACTATTACCATCTGCTTTTTAAAGTATTCTGTATGGAGCTTTTCTCCCCAGTCCTCTGCTGAAAATGGGTCAGTTGGACATACCTGGTTAACAAATGTAAAAATAAATAAATAAATGTATGTATTTCCCATCTAGGTGTAGTGTTATCTGCTGGAGGGCAACATTTTGGCCCAGCACAAGTATGAATATGATGAAGTGATTTCTGAAGGAGATCTGCGATTCTTCATCATCCCCCAGAGAAAACTCATGCTCAGTTTTGTGATGTGAACTATGTAACTGGCATGCATTCACTTCTGCTTGTCAAAAAGGCTGGTTCAGAAGACCTGTGGTATGCAGCTGGCAAGTACTCCATGTGACCACCATCTCCATCCACCGTATTTTCAAGCTTCAGGTTCTTTTATAGAAATACCTCTGCTGAAACTTTCTTTTCCAAATAGTGAATTTCTCCAATTAATTATTTCTTCCTGAGGTGTTAACCAAACCATCTACTTATCCTTTAGATTTCTTCCCAGGTGGTGAAAAAGAGCCATAGTATGGACATGCACTCCAAGTTATCATTTTTACTTATATATGGTACATGGGCATAGGAAGACAGACCAGCTCTGTTTTATTTGTACTTGTCACGGATGGATTTTTAAATGTCAAGTAAATCTTAGCCTGATTAATTCCAAGCTGCATTGTTTATTGTCTCTGGAGGGCTAAAGCATCCATGAACAATGCTGTAACAACATATTCAGTTGGAGAGTGTGAAACAGGTAACATTGTCTGGAATTTGCCCATATCAGATGATCATCGTGTTACCCTGCTGCAGTCATCACACTTGGGTTATCCTGTCGTCAGGCGGTCCCGCAGTCGGCCGGAATTCCAAAGTCTTGGTCCTGCGTCGGTTGCTGTCGCCTCTTCCCTGACGTCAGTGCACCAGGGGTATATATAATGCAATCAATGCCATTTTCTTCAGTCTTTCTTGCCGCGTGGTGCCCGAAGCAGAAGCAGTTCGCAAGTGCCGGTCGGCCGACTCCTGAGATTTTCGAATTCGAATTTCAGACCGAAGTCTTCTCTTTTCTTGCCTCAGACCGATGTCAGAAAAAGTTAACAATTGTATTTCTTGTGGGAAGCAAATACCTCATAAGGATTTCCATTCTTATTGCATACCTTGCCTAGGCCCAGACCACAACGTCACTTCTTGTCGGTTTTGTGCTAGGTTTAAAAAGCGTACTATTAAAAGACGCTTTGATTTCGCAAGACACTACTTTGGTAGGAAATTTAACTACAACATGCCGTCGGAGCAACCGACTACCGGCGTGCACAAAAAATGCAGGGATAAGGACAGGCAGCCCAGACCTAAGCCAGATTCCGAGGCCTCGGCTGATCCGGTCTCTGGTCCTCAGTGAGGCTCCGACGCAGCCCCTGACTACCGCAGATCTGGAACCCAAGACTGCTTCGGAAATTTTGACGGAATGTACCAGGCCAACGCAGCCTTTTACTTCAGGCCCTTCCGACGACTTTACTTCAAAAGACGTCGGTGCTACAGAACCGCCATCAGTTTCTGAAGGTGTTTTCAGATCGAGACTCTCACCTTTAAAACGTTTTCTAAGTCGAAGACTCCTTCTAAAACTAAAAGGACTGCACTTCAGTCTCCTGTTCAAGGCCCTATGCCTAAGAAACAGATGCTCAAAATGGCTGAAGATTTGATTTCTTTAATCAGGGGTTCACAGCCCCCTCCTGACAAAAGGCCTAGACAAGAGGAAGATTTTGCTTCCTCTGAGCAAATGTCCATTTCTTCAGACTCCTCTGAGGACCAAGACTATACCTTCTCTCCTTATGAAGATTCTGATGCTGAGGACTCTGTCCACTCAGCTTCTCCTCCTGAAGACTACTCCTTTGGGGAAACTTTACACACTATGAGGGAACATTTTCACTGGGAAGGTCAAGACTACTCTGATTCAAAGAAAAGGCTCAGAGAGTTTCTTTTACTCCCCCAACACAGACCACTTGCCATCCCACCAGTTTTGGACATTGTGGATGATGTCTGTTTAGAATCCAGTATCAACCCAGACTCTCTACCTCCTGCTCCGGCTAAGCCTGACAGATACTACGGAGTGCCTGATTCCCACAAATTTCTTTACAAAAGCCCAGTAGCTGACCCAGAGACTATCTCCCAGGTTCTCAAGGGGGCTAAGGCTTCTATGGCTAAAAACCCAGTACCTTCTGAGAGGGATTCCAGAGCACTAGACAGGTGGGGGGAAAAGGTTTACACCTCAGCCACACTAGCTATGAGGGCACTGAATTGTCAATTTCATATGCTTAAGTATCAGCAATTTCTAATCTCTCAGTTAAAGCAAAGAATAACTACTCTCCCTCAACAATCTGAATTGAAAGAAGTACAGGATCTGTTGCACGTCACTGAGCAGGTGGGCAAACATACCTTACAATGTGGGTTTGATTCTTTGGAGGCCTCCTGCAGAGCAGCTGTCACTGGGTCTGTTATACGTAGGCATGCTTGGTTAAAGGAACAAACTCTGCCTGATCATGTTAAAGCAAAACTACTAGATGCTCCCTTACAGCAGGATGTTCTTTTTGGAGTTAAAGCAGAAGAAGTTTTAAAGAAAATGGAAGATAAGGCAAAATCTATGCAGACAGTCAAAGATTTCCTACAAGTACAACCCCCTCGCTTCAGCAGAAACTGGCCAACAAAAAATCGGTCTTTTCCAGCCATTGACAGACCGCAGAGGGGTAAATACAAACGCCCAAGGGGCAGAGGACAACCACAAGCCCAGTATAAACCTCGCCAATGGGGCACTACAACACAGAAGGGAGGAGAAGACAGGCCTCAATCCACCAGAAGGCAATCTCAATGACTTGCACCTCATCTGGCCAAGCAATACTCTCTTGGCAGCCCCTTTGGGGGAAAAACTCGCACTTTTTGCAGACAACTGGCAGTTAGTCACAAAGGACAAATGGGTCCTAGACATAATTTTACGAGGATACAGATTCCACTTCCACACCTTGCCAATGAAAAGAGGAATGCCAAACCTACCACAAAATCAATGGGCAGAGGCACAAAAGCAAATTACAGCTCTCATGGACATGAGAGCCATTCAACTGGTACCTACTCGAGAGCAAGGCCAATGTTTTTACTCAAGACTCTTTCTAGTGCCCAGAAAGGACAATGCCTGGAGACCAATTCTGGACCTTTCAATTCTAAACACTTGCTTACAAGTACCCAAATTCAAGATGCTAACACTACAGCAGCTACTTCCCATGTTGGGCAAGGAAGCATGGCTAGTAATGTTGGACCTCAAGGAGGCATACCTGGATGTCCCTATCAGACAAAGTTGCAGAAGATACCTCCGTTTCATTGCAGGTTCAACCCATTACCAATTCTCTGCACTGCCCTTTGGCTTATCTACTGCGCCCAGAGTTTTCACAAAATGCCTGGCACCAGTAATTGCATACTGCAGACAAAGAGGAATTCAAATATATCCATACCTAGATGACTGCCTCATCCAAGCAGAAAGCAAAGACATTCTCTTACATCATCTGGCCTTTGTAAAGCATCTACTAAACTGCCTGGGGTACACAGTAAACAAAAAGAAGTCAAAACAAGTACCCTCACAAAAAATGACATTCCTGGGTGCCAGCTTGAATACAACAGCCCAGAAGGCTTATCTTACGCCAGACAAGCAACTACAACTGACTCAACATTTCAAGCCAATGGCAACAAAGACCCAATTAACTGCAAGAAAAATTCTGCAGGCTTTGGGCTTCATGGCATCTTGCATACTAATAATATCATTTGCAAAGCTGCATATGAGGAAATTACAGTGGTACCTAAAAAGCGTATGGTCTCAACACAGCCACAGCTTGGACACAATAATATCTCTCATTCCTTGCCTACAACAGGAACTTCTATGGTGGTCACAGGCATGTCACCTCAACAAGGATCAGACTTTCACCTTGCCCCCAGCCAGGCAGACTATCACAACAGATGCTTCAGACTACGCCTGGGGGGGGGCACACATGGCAGGACAATGCATTCAAGGCCTATGGACTGCAGATCAAAGAAATCTGCACATAAATCAAAAAGAGATGCTAGCTGTACAGAAAGCTCTGACAGCCTTCAAGGATCTATTACATCCAGGACAACTTGCAATAAAGACAGACAACACCACGGTAATGTGGTACATAAACAAACAAGGGGGTACACATTCCTACCCTCTATGCAGGCAAGCAATGATCTTATGGAACACAGCTCTGGCCTACCAAGTCCAGTTACAAGCTCAATTCTTGCCAGGACAGAAGAACACATTGGCAGATGACCTCAGCAGAAACATCAAAGATCCCCACGAGTGGAAACTAGATCCACAAATATTTGCAATGATAACTGAAAAATGGGGCCTTCCAAACATAGACCGGTTTGCCAGTCCTCAAAACTACCAGCTGACAAAATTTTGTACAAGGACCTTCCACCATCAAGCTTGGAAAGTGGACTCTCTCTCTTTCAGTTGGAAAAACGTGACAGCATATGCCTTCCCTCCATTACCTCTCCTCACAAAGGTTCTTTTGAAGGTCAAAAAGGAGAGACCACGACTGATTCTCATAGCCCCAGACTGGCCACGCCAGCACTGGTACCCGCTATTGAAAAATATGGCCCACAGCCCACCATGGATATTGCCTCAAATACCCCATTTGCTCACACAACAAAACAAACAGATTCTTCACAGCCAGCTCAAAACTTTAAATCTGGCTGCATGGCAAATCAACTAAACAGCCAACCAGCTCCTCTTTCACAAGCAGTTCTGGATGTTATTCTGGAAGCCAGGAGGCCAAGCACCAGGAAGGCTTATTCAGACAAATGGAAAAGGTTTTGTGCCTGGAACCAAGCTAAAGGCCAAGACACAATTCAGCCTCACATTCTACAGTATTTAGCTGAGATGTTGCACAAAGGACTTTCCTTTTCCTCAATTAAAATCCATGCTTCAGCTATTTCAGCTCACTACAACACGGATCCACCTTTATTTTCACATCCTCTTCTAAGGCAGTTCCTCAGAGGGGCAAAAAACATTAGACCACCCAGGAGAGCTCCTACACCAGCATGGGACCTCAACTTTGTTCTGGAAAAACTAACACTACCTCCCTTTGAACCAGCTTTCTCTGCAGATCTTCAGTTCCTATCTTGGAAGACTGCCCTGCTCCTAGCAATAACTTCAGCTAGGAGAGTCTCAAAGCTACAGGCACTAATGGCAGTGGAACCTTTCCTCATTTTTCATCAAGACAGAGTTTCTCTACGAACTAATCCTTCCTTCATGCCTAAGGTGGTTTCCAGTGTAGCTTTGAATCAAACTATCCACTTACCCACCTTCTTCCCCAATCCACAGAACAAAGGTGAGAGACTCCTGCATTCCTTGGACGTTCACAGGCAGCTTTTCGTTACTACTTGGACAAAACTAAGGCTTTCAGAAAAACTGACCAGCTCTTTGTATCCTATGCTACAGCTTCACAAGGGAAGGCTATATCTAAGCAAACCATTTCTAAATGGATAGGTCATTGCATACATTTCTGCTATACCCATCATGGGAAACCAGTTCCTGCTACCATTAGATCCCACTCTACCAGGGCAACAGCTACCTCTACAGCCTTTCTCAGGGGGGTTCCAACCAAGGAAATTTTAGAAGCTGCAACTTGGAGTTCAGTACACACCTTTACCAAACACTATCACTTACCTCTTTACTCTAAGTCCAGGGCAGGCTTCGTCACTGCAGTTCTGCAGGGCCTTATTGCCTCCACTAACCCTCTATGATACCTCCCCCCTACCTTAGCTTTGGGATTCAATCCAAGTGTGATGACTGCAGCAGGGTAACATGATGAACATAGTACAGTTTTGTACCTACCATAAATGTAGATGTTCGAGTGTTCGCCCTGCTGCAGTCCAATTTACCCTCCCTCCATCCCCTCTGATCTTCTGGAAAAATCTCTTCTATGCCTTACTGATGTGTTTGCTTATAGCTGAAGGGATTTTGTGTTTGTGCAGTGTTCACTCCATTTGGTACTAATTCTGACCACCTTTTTGGGGGCACCTGACATCTGGGGCAAGAAAAACTGAAGAAAATGGCATTGGTTGCATTATATATACCCCTGGCGCACTGACGTCAGGGGAAGAGGCGACAGCAACCGACGCCGGACCAAGACTTTGGAATTCCGGCCGACTGCGGGACCGCCTGACGACAGGATAACCCAAGTGTGATGACTGCAGCAGGGTGAACACTCGAACATCTACATTTATGGTAGGTACAAAACTGTACTTTTGTGCCTCAAATATGTGGTCATTATTGCAAGTCTTTAATAAGCTTTATAGTCTTGGTTTCCACTCCAGGACCCAAGCATCATTTAGTAATGCAGACCTTCAAAGCATTTTGCCGTGTCATCTGCTTTATGCCTTTTGGCTTCCTCAAAGGTGATCTAAGGCAGTGTATGAAATTCTGCCTCTTGAAAGTGTAACAGATTTATGAGTGCTCACCATATCGTCTGATCTTTGAAACAGTACTAAGTTCCATTTTTCCCTCTGTCTCCTTTGCTTGGGGTACTCCAAGTGTGACTTTGTTGCAGCAGGACTTTCCTTAACTAAAACTGAGTTATAAGTTTATATCATTTTGAATGATTGTTTTTCTTGCAGAGATAACCTATTTGAATGGGCAAGGGAATTAAGAATTGGTGAACCCATTAACTCCATATTCAGGGGTGTCATATCTGAACAGAGGCAGTGTGCACACACCAAACAGGTAGAGCTCAAAATGTAACAAGCAAAGAGAGACAGCACAAACAAGCATATATCTTAGTGGTCTTCCTGTGCTGAAGTCACTCTCAAATATAGTCTGCTATGATTAATACTCGTTTATTATTTGTTTCTTTCACTTAAATTCAGATAGTTTCACAGTAGATGACTCAATATGATATGTTCTATTAGGCTTTCCTATGTATCCTTCATCCAGGAAATATCAGTAATGACTTCATTACTCATGTTACAGCAAGCTAATTACTCAAAATGGCTGTTTGATGTAGTGAGGACATTTGTCCCTTCCTAATGTTGTGCAGCCATAGTGTGTGCGTGTCTGAGAAAGAGAGAGAGACTTTGACATTTATAAAAATTGATAAACGTTACATTGATTTCTGCATGTTGAAACTCACTTTTATAATTATGTATATATGTATGTGTATAAATATATATATATATATAT